>NW_026126459.1:27955000-28360000 GCF_943737965.1 Phodopus roborovskii | reverse complement strand
TCACTCAGATTGTTGTTGATTGCCTATGTTACATTTTGTAATTGTTACACAATGGGCCTATCTTGCTAAGATAGTCATTGTTGTAATTTAAAGAATTGACAGATGGATGAGACTGTGTTTTCCCCAGTATTATGCACCAGAACTTTACAGAATTATGAACTCTAGCTAGTAGTGATAATGTGCTCAGGTTGATACCACCTTGGTTTCTTATGTCTTATAACCCAAGTGTGTTGTATTTTTAGTAATAAAATCTTACCATTAAGTTATGGAGAGTAGCCAAATCAATGGCCATAGCCTTTAACGTTAGAGTATGTTTATGGAACCCCACTGATCCACATCTTGTAATTGGATATCTCATACCTGGCATTGGGCTTTGTATTTTAGTAGTCAATGCTGTCATGATGAGATGTTGTACTCCATTATAGGGTAACTCCATTTCAATTTCTTTTATGTGTGCATATGTATATACCCTTGAAAGATTCTTCAGTAGTAGAGTTTTACATGTCTTTAGTGTTAGTTTTCTCTCCTCCCCATATTCCCTCTTCTCTCCAACCTTCCTATTTTCCCTTTCTATTCTTATTATTTCTCTCCTCCCTCCTTACCACCTGCGTTCTATTGACCCTTTCCTTGATATTCTCCCCATAATCCCTAACTAGTTTCCAGATTTATATATGTACTCTACACACACACACACACACACACACACAGAGTCAAACTAGTCAAACTTAACATTCACATATGAAAGAGAATATAAAGCACATTTGGCTTTCTTGGTTAGCTCACTCAAAATGATTGTTTTCAATTTTATCCATTTACTTGAAATATTAATAATATAATTTTTCTTTGCATCTGAATTATTTTTCTGTTGTCTGTATGAACTACACTTGTCAAATTTATATTTTCTACTCACCAGTTAATAAGGATCTATTATTTCTGCCTCCTGGATGTTACAAACAGAACAGGAATGGACATCAATGAACAAGTTTCTGTATTAGAATATAGGAGTGATATTGTTGGATCATAGGGTAGAGATGTTTCTAATAACTTGAGGAATCTCTACACTGATTTCCATAGTGTCTGCACCAATGATTGGATGTTTCTCTTGTCCAATATCCATGCCAGTATCTATTGTCATTTTTAAATCTTAACTATTCTCAAAAATAGTTTTAATTTGCAACAAAAATGAGTAATGCAAACTTAATAATTTCATTAATTGTGGATTGTTGTTGGACTATCTTTGCTCTTTGGGGTCCTGCCACCCAGCTTCCAGATAATCACACGGAGACTTATTCTTACTTATGAATGTCTGGTCTTCCACCTCTGGGAAGCCTGCATAAGACTGCACCAGGCCCCCTGGGTGTTGGTGACAGTTTTGTAGCCTGGTCTGTTTGTAGGACCCCTGGCAGTGGGACCAGTTTCTATCCCTAGTGCAAAAATGGGTTTTCTGAAGTCCATTCCATATGGTGGGAAGCCTTGTTTCAGTCTTGATAAGGTGGAGCAGGGGAGTGGCCCTACCTCAACTGAATGTGCCAAGCTTTGTTAACTCCACACGGGAAACCTTACCCTTTTTGAGGAGTATATGGAGTGGGTTGGGGGAGGTGTGGGGGAAAGATGAGGAGGAAAGGGAAGAAGAGCTATGGTTGGTATGTAAAATGAATAAACATAAACTAAAATATAATTAAACAAATATGAATGCCAGGTTTTATCTTGGCTTGTTTCTAGCATGCTTTTCTTAACCTAAATCATCCTGTTTACCTTTTGCCTCTGGGAATTTGTCTTCCTCCAATTCTATATATCTTTTCTTTATTCTCATTCTGTGTCTGACTATGTGGTTGGGTGGCTGGCCCCTGACATCCTCCTGTTCCTCATTTTCTAGCTACTCTCCTTTCTATCTATTCTCTCTGCCTGGCAGCCCCACCTATGCCCCCCCTTGTCTAGCTATTGACATTCAGCTCATTATTAGACCAACAAAGTGTTTTAGACAAGCACAATAACACAAACACAGCTTCACAGAGTTCAACAAATACAACTTAAAAGAATGCAACACATCTTAACATCATTAAACAAATAGTCAGTATGCCTCATTTATCTCTAGTATAATCCCATGAGATAGTACCCTGCAGATGTTCTTCTCCTGCTGACTATATGTAATTAGGTGACATGCTATAGCTATTTTGATAGGATTGTGCTACTACTAATCCAGCTATATGACAGGAGCAGAGTGCCACTTAATGCAAATTAGTTGATTCTCCAGCTATGATCCCCAGTCCTATATATTCACCATACTCTGTAATAAAGTTGAACTGCCTCACTAAAGCTATCTTCCAGAGGGCTATTTCCATAATCTTCACAGACCTTAGAAAGCTCTTTGTAGCCTCTTCTTCCCTTTTGTCTTCAAGGACTGGTGGCCAATGGACTGTGAAGTAAAAGGGAATCTAAAATGTTTCCATGAGGGATTGTATAGATTAGGTCAACTGAGGTAGGAAGACCTATCCTAAATGTGGGTAGAATTATTCTAGGTTTTAATAAGAAGGATGAAGTGAGGTAAATACCTGAATTACTGCATTCTACTTCCCACCTTTTGACATAATTATGAGCAGCTGATTTCTACTCCTGCTGCCATGTCTTCTCTGTTATAATAAAATAAATCTCAACATGTCAGCCAAAATAAAACCTTTCATCCTTAAATTGATTTTGTCCCATGTTTTATCAAAGCAGTAAGGAAAGAGTCTAACACAGAATGAAAAAATTAAGGTCTTTGAAAATGGAAAGGAAATTTCCAAAGAAAAACAACTTTTGAAACTGACTTATTCTTCATTAGAGAAGAAAGGAGACTATGCAGACTAGGATTTCATAAAGCTCCCTGCAGACTGAATTGAAAAGAAATTAAGGATTAGTTTAATAGCTGGAAAGAGACCTGTGTAGTTGACAATGTAAATACAACAGTCCTAAGACTATTTGGGTGTAAGATAAATGATGAAAGGGATTTTTAGAAATCTGTGCTTGCAGAGGAACGCCTAAGTCAAGGCAGACCAGGAAGTGCTGTGTTTGCCTTGAAGAACATTGTTTGGAAATGACTCATTTCTCTTAGACCCAGACACGAGATCACAGTTGGAAGTGACCTAAAATTTCTGTCTCCAGTATCATCTAAAACAGATGATGGTTTCTATGGTAATTACAAAGCATCCCAAGAGATATTTCCCACCATGTAGCAAAGATTCAGGTGTCAGAAGATGACCATCATCAATACATATATATACTATAGCAGTTATGAGGGGGCACTGAAAACACTGACATTGAATAATTTAACTTTTCCAATAAAATAGATGATTTCATTATATTCTGCTTTCTCTTGTCCTGATTTACTCCCTGGTTTTCAATTTTTAAGGAACGTGATTTTATGCTTTCTACCCCTGTCCTTTGATATCTTGACTTAAGTTCTACAAAATTCAGCTTTAGTCTTAGGCTCCCGGGCCAAGTGCATCTGCCATTCTCTAGTCTTGATAATCGTTAAGGGATGGAAAACCGTAATAAAATTAAGGTGCTGCTCTCTTAATCATCTGGAACGTTTTTATTAATTGGCTTTGTTGGAGTGATGTGGGATAAATAAAAATAAAGATTAATCAAAATGTATACTCATGAAAATCAGCAAAAAATTGTCAGAAAAAAGAATTTATGAGGCACGGTTGGACCTAGAAATCTTGCAGATTTCTTTTACAGAGTCAATGGCACAACCACATAATATGAAACAATGGTCATTCCTCTAGTTAGTGTTTTCTGCCACTTAGGTATATAACTAAAAGCCTGGAGCCTAACTTTCCTGTCTGACCTCTCTATTTGCATTTTCTGAATTTCCTGAAATTAGATTAGCAATCCAATAGTGTACTACATGATTTTCATCTACATTGGATTTTCAAGGTATTGCTAATCAAGAGGACCCTGTCATAAGAATACAAATATATGGTGAAGTCACTTTGACTGGGGTTAAAAAAACATGATTAGGAGAACCAGGATGTTCTTTCTTAGGAAAATCCTGTTTGCTGTTTCCCACCTTCTTCTAAGTTTCCCTGAAAAGTTCATTGCCACTGAGTATAAAGGTATGGTTGAAAATGTATCAGTATGAGTACTGTGCACAAAATAAGATTCTTCCAGCAGAATGTCAAAAGTAGAAGGAATTATGTTGACCAATAAAAATGGGTGTTTGACGTAAAAGATCTGAAAGAGTTCTGGTCCGTGTGGCACAGAAAGAAAACCATCTTCCTACCTGATATCCAGAGAAATTTCAGGTGGAGCTGGCAGGAAACAAGAGTAGATATAAAAGAGTCCCAGTCTAAGAAGACTTTTTCATCCCCCCATTCATGTTAAGTGTCTTGATTAATAGTTGGAATTTAAAAGTACTCGTCAATGATTGGTGTGGGAAAAGTTTGAGCACAATGTATGTAATGAAAAGAAGAAAGTAAAGAAGTTGAAAGGACATTGCAGTTCCAGATAGGTTCAGAAAGAGGTCATGTCCATCAGCAGGAAATTATGGAGAACATTCTACTTTCCAAGTGAATTATTCTTTCTTTTGGCATTTCTGTCATTCTTCCTATTCTCAAATGATCCACTCTTTTTTTAAAAGCTTATTTTTCTTAAGCTTCTTCAGCTCATTTGAGGGTTTCAGTCAGCCTTTTCTGTTCAGATGGATATACTACTAAAAGAGGAAAGATACCATAGCAATTTATGCTGAATTAAATCAGATTCTGGGAATAAATATGTAGTGTCCAAAGTGATGACTCAGTAGTTAAGAAAATGCACTCATTTTATAGAGGACTTGAGTTTGCTTCCCATTATTCATGCCAGAAGCCTTCAGCTTCAGAGGATCCAACATCCTCCTATCACACTTACGGCATTTGCACTCATGTGCATACACTGACATGAGAAAACACATATAAGTTCCAAAAATCAAATAAATACTTTAACAATAATCTTCTACTAATAATTTTAAATTAGAAGAACATGAAGAATATTATTAGGTTGGAAGGGAAAAACTAAGAGGTATATGCAATATGTACGATTCTGAATCTGGGAGAAATAATGGTAGTTAATACAAAGAATGAACACATTTATAGACATATCCCAAGAAATAATTGAATATATCACAGTTAAGTAAAGATGTTAAGGTACAAAGAACTGATAGTCTAGAACATAGTATAACAAGAATGAATAAAATCATCAAATCAATAACTAAGCTGGGAAACCACAGGATAATAGATAATTAAATAATGAAAGGAACAAAATACTTTTGCAGTTGCTGTGGGGCTGAATTTCAGGTAGAGAACTTCATCTATAAATGCCCAGAGGTGAGAATGTGCCCAGATTTTTCTTTTGTTTTTGTTTTTTTTTTTTTAATAAAACTAGAACCCCCTATAACTGGAGTTGAGTGGCTAGAGCTCAGGATGTTTAAATGTAAAGATAGAAAAACAAAAGAATGGTTTTTTTGGCCCTCATTCACCCTTAGGTGAGTGTGGTGTGATGAGGACTTCATTTTTCAACTTGAACTTTTAATAATTCATTTATTTTTTTTTTTTTTGTGTGTGTGTGTGTGTGTGTGTGTGATGTGCTATGTGCACGTATGTGTATGTGTACTTGTCTGTGTGGGTGCATTGGAGATCTGAGGTTGCCGTGGGGTACTCTCTCTATTGCTCTACAGCTATTGTTTGAGACAGAGTGTGTCACTTACTGGGAGTCCACAATTTCATGAGATTGACAGGCTTTTAGGAACCAGAGATCCTTCTATCCCCATCTCTCAGCACAGGGTTATACACATTTGCTGCAATATGTGGTACTTCTCATAGGAGCTGGAGATCTGACCTCAGGACCTCATGCTTGTGTGCTTTATCTATGGAGTCACTTCTCCAGCTCCTGATAGAAGGTTCTAAGTTGGGGGAAATGACAGGATTTGATCTAGTTTTGAAAGGTTTGGTGCCAATTGCAACTTTTGCTTAAACTATGTTTTAAATAGTATTATTTTGTTAAGAAAACTATGTAGGCTATAATCAGATACTTTAAATAATTGAGATTGCCTTCTGCCATGTTTATTGAGTGAATAAAAGTATATGAGATCTAAAATTTTCTTCTGAATCTCAGTAGATGATAGTAATTTCTAACATTTAATATGGCAGAAAATCAATATGAGATGATTAGTTTTTTATTTTTTTTTTGTAAGTAAAAATCGGTTGTTACTTTTATGTAAGTCTGGAATGTCCACTCTTAATGCTAACACATAGACTTAGGTCTTACCACATGCAGCTGTTTTTCTCAATGCATGGAGTATCTTTATCCTACACCTAAGTATTGTCTTTATCCTACACCTAAGATGAATTAGGTGCAGAGACATGTTTGTCACAACCTCAGCATGGTGAGGTACTCCATGCTTATTGTCTGAGACTCCTTTAGGGTGAGCTTCAGTTTCCAAGAGTCTTGTTCTTAAGGAAGCACTGACTGCTATGAGAAAAGTGGTTACAGAAAGGAGGGATGTAAGGGTCAGCTTGGAAACAGAGTAATCATTCCAAATAAGAGGAATCTGCAGCCTTTTCCTTGGGTGAAGTTTACTGACAAAGATGCTGAAGATGCAGGACCTTTAGAGTCTACATTCCAGAATTGCTTTGGCTTGAAAGAGTTTATTCTTTTAAGGTCTCTCCATGCTTTAATGGTAAAGCTTATTTTGAAGACTGTGCCCTTTGCTATAAACAGTGCCTGCCTAAGCATTAGTTGTGGAGAAGGGATTGCTACAATCATTAATACTTTAGTTACATACAAATTGCAGTTTTCCAAACAGTATTTTTCTACTGAATCTAAGTGATGAGGCTGTAGGTCTCCAGAAAATATGACAGGAGGTCAAACTTAGAAAATGAGCATATTTGATTTGTGCCAATCATGGTAGAAAATCATTTTATTAAATAGGCACCTTACAGATGGGAGTGAGAAGAGAGTTATTTCCTAAGTACAAAACAAGCTTGAGATTCACATTATAGTAATACTTTCTCCCCTTTATTTCTCCTCTGAAGGTGGGCATAGTGTGCTTTGATGGTGGCTCAGTCCTGTGAAAGAACGTGGAAAGGAAATATGAAAACATGGCAGAGCACTGGGAGTGAATGCTAAGCTTCTTACCCAAATGTTGAGACTTTTGTAAATATGCAATAAATATTCTTACAATGTAAGAAAATTTTCTGTCTCTTTAATTAAAATGAGTTTACATGAACAGTGCTATCATTTTAATACCTATCATATATAGACAGGATAATGGAGTGTTTGTAAACAGATTATCATGTCTAATAAAATGTAAACATTAAGTTTCATGACTGGTATATTACCCAAATGAAGATATGTAGGGGAAATATAAACCATCAACACATTTAAAGAATGCTTCTGAGAATGGACAAAATCAGTCAATTTGAGCACATGTTCAATTGTATGCCATTCTTGCTTAGAACAAAAGTACTTATCCAAAATGCTTCAGGAAACATAAAAACTATTTTAAATGCATATTCTTCAGAATGCCTAGTCTTTTCAAGACTACTGTGTCTACATGTAATCCTGCAACTTGAGGGGAAACTTCAGATTTTGGAGAGGCATCTCCAAATGAGCTGGAGAGACAAGTGATTAGCAATTCCAAAGAAATGTTTCTTGTTTAGTCTTGGTTAAACACAGAGAGATGAGTGTGGTCCCTAAGTGTACAAAAGTGAATACACAGAGGAGAGGCTCCAGCTGTTCCTTGCTAGTAATCAAAAAGGCATAAATGAGCTCAGTTTGTGATCCTCTTGTGGACATAGGCAAGGGCTAATGTTTGTGTGAAATTGGGATAATGTGTCACTTGTTTCCTCAAAAGGATATTCTTAGATGTTTGACCTTTCATGGGACCTTTCAGCTTTTGTTCCTGATTCCAAAAGAAAATGAAGTTGTGTTTTTAATAAGATAAAATAAGTAGAAGAAAAAAAGTCTTTCCAAATGTTGACAATAACATATAATCGTGGATGACACATGATTCTCTGTTCTATTTTAGAAAAAGTTTAAGTCTAGAAAGAAAACATTTGGTGTTTGGAGACAAAGGTAAAAACAAAGATAAGAGTTACTTATAAATTATAAAATGAGACAATATCAAATAATCCTTAATTATGAGCTCAGTATGCCATGATTTACATGGAGAATTAACTATTGACATACTTCCTTCAATACATGTGCGTGAAGGAAAGCTCCTTGTACACCCTGAGACCTTTTCCTTGGTGTCTCTCAGTGGAATGGTTTACACAATTACTGAGACTCAAGCTTCAAGGCACACTAAGTACATTGCTATAATCTTATCTTAATCATGATTAGCCATTCACTTGTGCTGTTTGGCATTGGCTGCCTTTCAGCAGTACCAATCTTCCTACAGCTAAAGCTCTCCATCATCTGAAAAGCTTTGTAGTTCAGACTATGGGCTAGGTCTAACATGACTTCTCAGATGGTCAAAGCTGGAGAGAGGAAAGGCCCACTCACTGGAGAGCTGGCAGATTTACTTCCCCTTCTGGCTAAAAACAATCTTTCTCACATTATTTCAATGTGTCTGGTTCAATCCAGGTCAGAAAACAGAAATGTAAAAGACTTGCCAATGTTTCTGGGCCTTTCAGATGCTTGGCTGGCTGAGAATGTATTTATTTAATACTGATCCTCCATTAAAAGCATTTACCCTTTCAGTGTAGTAAGTCTTCTGGGAGGTAGTGTACCCACAAAGAATAACTATCACATGACAATCTAACTCTGTATATTTCAAGTCTTCATTTATTTTATGGAAATGAAAATGTATTCTACATTGTTATTAAAAGTTTATGAAGCACTAAAATTAAATATAAACATAAGAGTTTTTGTCATTCAGTAAACAGTTTGATGAAGTGCATGTGACTTTAGCAGCATGGGATTTACCTCAGTAATGGTGGGTCGTTGATCTCCAAAAATAATGAATACAAAAAAAAAGATGCTATTGCTGTTAATTAAAAATATTCTTATAGAAAAATAGGCTCCTTAGCAAAAATTAACTCAAAAATAATACTAGACTTTGTTCTTAATACACAGATAACCCCGATTACAAGAGAGAACATGGGTTATACATGATTAAATCTGTAAACTCAGAACTTCAACATCAAAGCAGGAATATCACACTTTCAAGATCAGCAGAGATTACATAGTAAAACCTGTTTATAGAAAAAAAAACATGCAAGAAAGAAAAGGGGAAGGAAAGAGAAAGAGGAAGAAGGAAAGAAATGGGTAGGGCAGTAGGACAGAAGAAAGTAAAGGGAAGAGAAGTCAAAGAAAAGAAACACGGAGCTCTGTATTGCATGTTCCAAAAGTCTAGTCTTAGTGTTATATTTTTTCAGGCTGTGTAACTGACTCCACTTTATTTCAAACCAAAGCCAGAGAAATATAGAGACTTGAACAGTGGGGACTTGAGCCAAGGTATCTGACCCCAGAGATTGAAAGAACCTACCTTACTTCCTCAGAATTAGCATAGCTCTTGGACTCTGGTCAGTGGCTAAACATAACTGCTCCATAATTTAGCTACAGAGGTTGACTTTGCTCCTGGAATATAAAACAGATGCTCAATCTCAGAGGAAAGAACAGCATGTCAAACAAGGTACACTTGCATTTGCAGTGCTCAGTAGCAACTCTATAATCAGTAATCTTCAGGTGCCCTATCTATTTACACTATTGTTGCCTATCAGTTTGATTCTGAATCCATGTCAAAGGAAGTTACTCGTTTATGGGTGCACCCTGCATATTTTGGAACCTTCAATGTGCTAATGAGACATGAAACTAATTCACTATGTCAGCAATATTTATCATTCATTGGATAGAAAATAATTAATTATCCTGCATTAAAGTCCTACATCTCTACATAAGTTATAGTTTATAGAGGATCCAAAATAACCTCGCACATACTCATTTTGTATTTTTGCTTTTTGTGTTTTTGTTGTTTTAACTGAAGGAAATACAAACCCTTCTGTGGTGGTTTGAAAGAAAATGGCTCCCAAAGGGAGTGGCACTATTAGGAAATGTGGCTTTGCTGAAGAAAGTATGTGACTTTAGGGGTGGGTTCTGTTGCCTGCAAGATGTCGGATAATCTGCTATTCCTCCAATACTACATCTGGCTGCACGCCACCACACTCCCCACCACGATGATCACAAGTGAACCTATGAAAATAAGCAACAGAGGCCAATGATTTGCTGTGGTCATTGTGTCTCTTCACAGAAATAGAAAACCCAACCCAAGACACCTTTAATACAATATTCAATCTATACCAATATTCTTGCTTAAGATTATCTAGTTAAAACAAATCTTGTGGCAATAAATTGACCTATGCATTATTTGTTAGAGAACTTAAAATGATTACTAGTGAAGAAGTTTATTTTTGCTAGTTAAGGTAGGCAATTTTTAAAAACCATTATTTTCTTTTTCTTGCTATTATAATGATTTTTCTTGTCTAAAAGTATTTTTTAAATTCAGAAATATTTTACATAACCATCCAAGGTCCCGCCCTCTACCATCCATCCATGCTCCCTTTTCCAATCTTCCCCCTCCTGTCCCATTCCCCATCCAATCCCCAGGGAGGCTGAGGTCTTATAGTCTGACAGTGGAACCAGGATGTAACCCTGGTGCACAAAAGGACTTTGGGAGCACATGGAGGGATACACCCTTAACCTAGAGGCAGGAGGGAGGGCCTAGTCCCTACTCCACATGACATCACAGATTTAGATTACCCCTCCAGGAAGGCATCACCCTACATGTGGAATGGGTGGGGGAATGGGAGAGGAGGGTGGGTAGGAGAAAGGGAGGGAAGGAAGGAGGGAGAGGGACTGGAATCAATATGTAAAATAAGAAAAATAAATTTTAAAAAATCTGTCAAGTCTGGGCTCCATGAGCTCCCCCCTGTTCAGGTCAGTTGTCTCCGTGGGTTTCTGCTGCCTGGTCTTGACCCCTTTGCTCATCACTTCTTCTCTGGAACGGGAATCCAGTAGCTCTGCACAGTGTTTAGCTATGGGTGTCTGCTTCTGTTTTCATCAGCTACTGAATGAAGGCTCTAGGATGGCATATAAGGTGGTTATCAATCTCATTATCAGGGAAGGGCATTTAAAGGTAGACTTTCCACAATTGCTCACATTTTTAGTTGGGGTCATAATTGTAGGTCTCTGGACATTTCCCTAATGTCAGTTTTTCTTCAAACCTATAATGGTTCCATCTATGTATCTCTTTTCTTGTTCTACTCCATTACTCCCAACTCAATCTTCCTGCTCCCTCATGCTCTAATCTCCCCTCCATTTCCTCCCTTCTCTTTCTCTTAACTCCCTCTCCAATTACTGCCCACCTCCCAACTCCAAATATGCTCAGGAGATCTAGTCCCTTTTCCCTTCTGTGGGGAAACGTGTGTCTTTCTTAGGGTTCTCATTGTTTCCTAGCTTCTCTGGCTATGTGAATTGTAGGCTTATGATCTTTTGTTCTATGTCTAAAATGCATATATGAGTGAGTACATACCATGTTCTTCTTTTTGTTACTGGGTTACCTTACTCAGGATGGTTTCTTCTAGTTTCACCCATTAGCCTGTGAATTTAAGATTGCATTGATTTTCTTCTACTGAGTAGAACTCCATTGTGTAAATGTACCACATTTTCTTTATCTATTCTTCAGTTGTGTATCTGTTTGGTGTTTTGGTGACTATTCTTGAGTTCTTTGGAGATCAGCCCTCTGTCAGATGTGGTGTTGGTGAAGATCTTTCCCTACTCTGTGGGCTGCCGTTTTTTCTTGCTGACTATGTCCTTTGCCTTACAGAAGCCTCTTAGTTCCAGAATGCCCCATTTATTAATTGTAGATCTTAGTGTGTGTGTACTGGTGTTATATTCAGGAAGTGGTCTCTGTACCAATACATTCAAGGGTACCTTCCACTTTCTCTTCTAAGATGTTCAGTGTGGCTGGATTTATGTTGAGGTTTATTGATCCATTTGGACTTCAGTTTTGTTCATGGCAATAGACATGTATCTATCTGCAGTCTTCTACACACCAGCATCCAGTTATACCAGTACCATTTGTTGAAGATGCTTTCCTCTTTCCATTGTATAATTTTAGATGTTTTGTCAAAAATCAGGTGTTCATAGGCATGCAGGTTATTATTAGGATTTTCAATTCAAATTTATACCTTACAAATGGCGCCCACGTGGCTAATAAGAACTTCTATTTAAAATTTAACAAAAGCTTAAAAAAGGGTTTTAGAAACAAAAGAACAGAGACAAGCAAGGTTTCTTGGTAGCAGCATTTTTCTCGGTTGAACTCTGCTTTGCCAGAGACAAACAGATATTCGTGTGGCTCCTTTAAGGGAAGGTTCCTGCTCAGCATAAGTGGCAAAAAACAGCACAGCTTTTAAGAAACTCTGCTAACAATTTATTGGCGTGTATGAGAGATGGGAATGGCAGTGACCACATCTCCAAGCCGGCAGCATGCAGACCAAGGCAGTGGGCGCAGCTTTCAGTGCTGGCGGTAAAATAGCCACCGCCATCTTTTATAAACTGCAGCAGAAACAACAAAGACTTTCATTTTAACAATGTTGTTGTTTAACAGATAAAGACTCGTGGCTACAAAAAGATAAAGATTTACAGTAAAGACAGATTCACATTAAAAAAAAGCACTAAAAGCTTACAGTGTGTTTTAAAAAATACATAGGCTTGGGAGAGAAAAAAAAAATGGTTTTAAAAAGACAGAGAACAGCTGGGTGTGGCTGCACATGCCTTTAATACCAGCACTCTGGAGACAGAGGCAAGCAGATCTCTGTGATTTTAAAGTAAACCTGGTATGCAGAGTGAATTCCAGGACCGATAAAAATTACACAGAGAAACCCTGTCTCAAAAAATAAAAAAATAAAAGTAAAATAAATAGTAATAATAAAGCCACATAAAGATGTTGTCTCTGCATTGTTTGACTGCTGAGAAAATAACAACTGATAAAGGAAATGCTGCTGCATTAATTCAATTTATATATTTTAAAAATGCTTTGACTCAAAAATTTAAGTCTAAGGACAAGTTACTGGGGAAAAGGATTTCTATTTTTGTTTCCACAGAAAATAAAAGGCTGTGGATTCCTTCCAGACTAATGTGGTTTGATCAAGCCAGACCCCCTGAAACAGAGTTCCTGGTGATCCAACATTCAAAACATCTTGAACAAGGCAGCCTTGCATACTACAGCCAGGATATCTGCGTCTTCTTAGGATCCCCCATGACAGTGCCCCCTATCAGCAGGAAGTAGTTTGGAAACCATGCCCAAATTCCCAAATATTGTTTATAAATGTTTGTTTTCATTTAAATGGGCTTGATTATAAATGGTTAATGATCACAGCCAATTCTTTTTAAAGGTAAAAAGGGGATTATGGTATAAATATGAATACTTTGTTTTGGAATGGATTTTCATTTATTAATACAATTTAAGGTCAATTTTGTGATATGTATATTTCTCCTCTTGTTTAGGCATTGTGTTTATATAGCTCATTTAAATATAATGTATAATTTAGTACAGATTTTAGATAGTTACCTATAATAGTAAAAACTTATAGCTAGGTGAGTTAGGTTTTCTAGATATATAGAGATGTATTTGAGATAGATAGGAATTCTTCAAACCTTTCAAAGACCTACAGAATATGGCATTTAAAATGGTTTAGGGTTTTCCTTGACAGTGAGACATAACTGCTCCTGGCAACACCACCTGCATCAGAAAGGAAGATGGACATTGAAGAAACAAACTCGTTATGAAGTTTACTTCCAATATGGCAAGACTAGCCATTTGGACAAGATACTGCTCTTGTCTGGACTGTTTGACTTTATGCTGTATAAACTGGATATGCAGGACCCACAGAAAAGTGACTTCTGATTCAAGATGGGCATTGCTACAGCATTCCTGCTTCCTGGAAGAGTCTGCCAAACAGTCTGCAGGACACAGAGAAAAATGACTGACAAACTGCCAGTACAAGAAGACAGTTTAAAGTTCCCTGCTTTGCTGAAGAGTCTGCCAGACACACTATGGCCTATGGGCTGAAGATGGAAGATTACAAATGAACTTCGGGTGACCAGGCAGTGAGTTGTATCTGTCATTTCTAGAGTTTATATATTATCCTTCTGTGGTCTTTGAAGGAGTTGAAGACAGATAGTTATGGTTATATTTTCCTTAGTTAGGATTAAAGCTAAGTTACATATAGGACTTTAGACTCACAAATATAGGATAGATGATAGAATAGTTTCTTTTAATCTTGCTAAATGTTAATGGACTAAATATTGTTAACTGTGTGTTATATATTTATATATATATATATTATATATATATAAAACTGTTGTGTTATATATTTTGCTATGATAAGGTTAAAACCCTTCTTTTTATTTAAACAGAAAAGAGGAGATGATGGGAGATGTCATTCTGTATATATGTTTCTCATACTGGTTAATGAATAAAGCACTGTTGGCCAATAGGAAAGAAAGATAGGAGGGACTAGGAGACAAGGAGGAAATAGGAAGTAGTAAGGAGGGTCAAGATGGAGAGTCTGGAGAGAACAGAACCGCCATTCCTCTGCTCTCAGTAAGACCATGTGGAAATACATAGAAATGGGTTAATAATTAAGATAGAGCTAGCCGATAAGAAACTAGCACCTGACCAATAGCATTGTGTGAAATATAGAGTCTCTGTGCATTATTTGGGGCTGGCGTAGCGGCGGGACAAGACCAGCAGTGGCAGGCAGAAAAACCTGAACTCCTTACACTATTCCATTGGTTTACCTGTCCATTTTTGTGCCAATGCTAAGCTGTTTTTTAGAATTATATCCCTATAGTAGAGCTTGAAGTAAGGGATGGTGATGTCTCCAGAAGTTTCTTTATTGTACAGGGTTGTTTTGGCTATCCTGGATCTTTTGTTTTTCCTTATAAAGTTGAGGATTGTCCTTTCAAGGTCTATGAAGAATTGTGCTGGGATTTTGATGGGGATTGCATTGAGTCTGTAGATTGCTTTTGACAATATTGCCATTTTCACTATATTGATCCTACCTATCCAAGAGCATGGGAGATCTTTCCATTTTCTGGTATCTTCTTTAATGTCTTCCTTTAAAGACACAAAGTTTTTATTATACAGGTCTTTCACTTATTTGGTTAGCATTACCCTAAGATATTTTATGGTGTTTTGTGTGTGTGTGTGTGTGTGTGTGTGTGTGTGTGTGTGTGTGTGTGTGTGTGTTTGTATATGTCTATTGTAAAGGGTGATGTTTCTCTGATTTCTTTCTCAGCCCCTTTATCTAGTCTGTATTTAGAAGGGCTACTGATTTTTTTTGAGTTAAACTTGTATCCTGCTAATTTGCTGAAGGTGTTTTTCAGCTGTAGGAGTTCCCTGGTAGAGGTTTTCGGGTCACTTTTGTAAACTATCATATCCTCTGCAAGTAGTGAAAGTTTGACTTCTTCCTTTCCAATTTGAATCCCCTTGATCTCCATTAGTTGTCTTATTGCTCTAGCTAGAACTTCAAGTACAATATTGAAGAGATTTGGAAAGAGTAGACAGCCTTGTCTTGTTCCTCATTTTAGAAAAATTGCATTGTTTCTCTCCATTTAGTTTTAGGTTTACTGTATTTTACTTGTATCATATTTAGGTATGTTCCTGTTATCCCTGATCCCTCCAACCTTTATCATGAAGGTATGTTGGATTTTGTCAAAGGCTTTTTCAGCGTCTAGTGAGATGATAATATATTTTTACTTTTTCAGTTGTTTATATGATTGGTAAACACTAATAGATTTTTCTTATACAAAACCAATCCTGCATCCCTGGGATGAAGCCTACTTGGTCATGGTAGATGATTTCTTTGATGTGTTCTTGGATTCAATTTGCTAATATTTTATTATTTTCTTGCATCAATGTTCATGAGGGACATTAGTCTGTAGTTCTCTTTTTTAGTTATGTCTTTTTGTGGCTTGGGTACCAAGATAATTGTGGCCTTATAAAAAGAGTTTGGCAATGAAGCTTCTGCTTCTATTACATGGAACAATTTGAGATATATTGGTATTAGCTCTTCTGTAAATTTCTGGTAGAATTCTGCATGAAAGCCATCTGGGCTTTTTGGAGGGGGGATTTTTATGACTGCTTCTATTTCATTGGGGGTTATGGGTTTATTTAAATTGTTTATCCATTCTTGGTTTAATTTTGGTAAGTGATACCTATCAAGAAATTTGTTCATTTCCTTTGAATTTTCAAATTTTGTGGAGTACAGGTTTTCAAATTATGACCTGAAGAGTCTCTAGATTTCCTCAGTGTCCTTGTTACATCCCCCTTTTCATTTCTGATTTTGCTAATTTGCATGATCTCTCTCTCTCTCTCTGCCTTTTGGTTAGTTTGGATAAAGGTTTGTTTATCTTGTTGATTTTCTCAAAAAAAAAAAAAAACAACTCTTTGTTACATTGATTCTTTGTATTGTTTTACTAGTTTCTACTTTATTGATTTCAACCCTCTAATTGATTATTACCTGGCATCTTTTCCTCTGTGGCGAGTTTGCTTCTTTTGGTTCTAGGACTTTCAGTTGTGCTGTTAATTCTCTAATGTGACTTTCCCCAATTTTCTTCATATGGGCACTTAGTGCAATGAATTTTCCTCTTAGCATTGCTTTCAAGGTTTCCCCTAAGTTTGGGTATGTTGTGGTGTCATTCTCATAGAATTCTAGGAAGTCTTTATATCTTCCTTGACCCAGGAATTGTGCAATTGCACATTTTTCAGGTTTTATTAGTTTTAGGGTTTTTGCAATCTGTGTTCTTGTTGAATTCCAACTTAAAGCTTGGAAGTCTGATAAGATACAGGGGGCTATTCCAATTTTTTTTAATCTGTTGAGGTTTGCTATGTTGCAGAGTATGTAGTCAATTTTAGAGAAGGTTCATGTGGAGCTGGGAAGAAGGTATATTCTTTTATGTTTGGATGACTGTTAAACCCAGTTGGGACATAAATTCTGTTAGTTCTTTTGTTTCTTTTTTAAGTTTCTCTGTAGCAGTGAGAGTGGATGTTGAAATCTCCCACTATAACTGTGTGAGGTGTTATGTGAGATTTGAGTTTTAGTAATGTTTATTTTATGAATGTGGATTCATTTGTATTTGGACATGTATGTTCAGAATTAAGATTTTGTATTGATGGATTTTTCCTGTGGTGCATATGAAATGACATTCTTCATCTCTTTTGATTGATTTTGGTTTGAAGTCTAATTTTGGTAGACATTAGGATAGCTATACCTGCTTGCTTCTTGGGTCCATTTGATTGGAAAATGTTTTTCCAACATTTTACTCTGAGGTAGTGTCTGTCATTGAAGCTGAGGTGTGTTTCTTGTATGTAGCAGAAGGATGGATTCTGTCTTTTTATACATTCTGTTAAATTGTGTCTTTTTATAGACAATTTAAGGCTATTAATATCGAGGGAAAGTGACGACCATTGACTGTTAATTCTTGGATTTGTTGTTGGCTGTGGCATTGTGAATATATTTGGCCTGCTTTTTCTTGGATTCTGGTAAAGTGGGATTATCTATTGCCTATGTTGAGTGCAGTTAATTTCCATGGTTGGAGTTTCCATCTAGAACTTTGTGTAGGGCTGGATTTGTGGATATGTATTGTGTAAATCTGATTTTGTCATGAAACATCTTTTTTTCTCTATAGTGATTGAGTGTTTTGCTGAGTGTAGTAGTCTGGGTTGGCATCCATGGGCTCTTATTGTTTGTAGAACTTCTACCCAGGATCTTCTGGCTTTCAGAGATTCCATTGAGAAGTCAGGTTTAATTTTGATATGTCTGCCTTTATATGTTACCTGGCTTTTTCACTTCACTGATCTTAATATTGTTTCTTTATTCTGTATGTTAGGTGTTTTGATTATTGTGGCAAGGGGATTTTTTTTTGGTCCAGTCTATTTGTTGTTTGGTATGCTTCCTGTACTTTCATAGCCATGCCTATATTCAGGTTTGGAAAGTTTCCTTCAATGATTTTGTTAAATATGGTTTTTGTACCTTTAAGCTGGGATTCTTTGCCTACTTCTATACCTATTATTCTTAGCTTTGGTCTTTTCACAATGTCTTATATTTCCTCAATATTTTGAATTAAGGATTTGTTAGACTTAAGATTTTCTTTGGTTGATGAATCTATTTCTTCCAGTTTATCTTCAAGGCCTCAGATTCTCTCTTTCATCTCTTGTATTCTATTGGTTATGCTTGTGTCTGTAGTTCCTAATCATTTACCTACTTTTTCTATTTCCAGCATTCTCTCATTTTGTGTTTTCTTTATTGTCTCTATTTCAGTTTTCAGGTCTTGAACTGTTTGAATTGTTTCCTTCATCTGTTTGATTTTTTTTCTTGGCTTTCTTTGCTGTCTTTAAGAGATTTGTCCATTTCTTCCATTTATGCTTCATCTTTTCTTCTATTTCTTCTATTTTTGTTTGTTCTTTCCTTTTTTTATTTTACATGTTTATCCCAGTTTCCTCTACTTCTCTCCCTCCCTCCTGCCCTCCCTCCTTTTCTTTTACCCTCTCTGCTCTCTCACATGCACCATGACCACCTGCCATCCCCCACCCCAATTCCACATGTAGGGCAATGCCATCCAGGTGGGGTCATGTAAATCTGTCAAGTCATTTGAAGCAGGGACTAGGACTTCTCTCCTATCTCTAGGTTAAGGGGATATCCCTCCATGGGGGGGGGGGATGTCTGCAAAGTCCTTTTGTGCACTAGGAATACATATTGGTTCCACTTTCTGAGGTCCCTTAGACTGCTCAGTCCTTCTAACTGAGACCCATATTCAGGGGGTCTGAGTCAGTCCCATGCTGAATTCCAAGCTATCAGTCTGTGGCATGTTAGCTCCTCCTTGTTCAGGTAAGCTGTGTCTATGTGTTTCTGCAACCTGGTCTTGTCCTCTCCCTCTGCATCTGGATTCTAGTTAGACTCAGTGTTTAGTTATGGGTGTTTGCTTCTGTTTCCAACAGGTACTAGATGAGGGTTCCATGATGGTGGATAAGTTAGTTGCTGATCTCACTATCCAGGAAGGACATTTATGGTAGCCTTTCCACGGTTGCTCAAATTGTTAGTTGGCAGCAGTCTTGTAGGTCTCTAGACATTCCTTCAAACCAATAATGGCTCCCTCTTTCTCCTACTTCTCTCTCCATTTACTGCCCCCCCCACTTCCCATGTGCTCTGGGTGACTTGTCCCCTCCCCCTTCTGTGTGGGATGTTATCTCCTAGAATACACCTTGTATCCTAGTTCTTCTGGTGGTGTGAATTATAGGCTGGTGATCCTTTGCTCCAGGTCCAAAGTCCATATATGAGCGAGTACATACCATGTTCCTCTTTTTGTGACTGTGTTAGCTCATTCAGGATGGTTTCTTCAAGTTCCATCCACTTGCCTGCAAATTTCAAGATTCCATTATTTTTTTTCTGCAGAGTAGTATTCCATTGTGTAAATGTGCCACATCTTCTTTATCCCTTCTTCAGTTTAGGGGCATCTAGGTTGCTTCCCTGACATCAAGCTCTACTACAGAGCTATAGTTCTGAAAACATCCTGGTATTGGCACAAAAATAGACACATAGACCAATGCAATCAAATCAAATATCCTGATACTAACCCACATACCTATGAACACCAGATTTTTGACAAAACAGCTGAAAGAATACAATAGGGGGAGGAAAGCATCTTCAACAAATGGTGTTGGCACAATTGGATGAGGGTGTGTAGAAGACAGTAGATAGACCAATGTCTATCGCCATGCACAAAGCTCAAGTCCAAATGAATCAAAAACCTCAACATAAATCCTCTTAGAAGAGAAAGTAGGAGGTACCCTTGAACAAATTGTTATAAGAGACCACTTCCTGAACATAACTCCAGGAGCACAGACATGGAGATCAACAACTAATAAATGGGTCCTCCTCAAACTTAGAAGATTCTGTAAGGCAAGCGACACCGTGGACAAGATCAAATGGCAGCCCACATACTGGGAAAAGACTTTTAGCAATCCTATATCCGACAAAGGGCTGATCTCCAAAATATACAAAGAACTCAAGAAACTAGTCAACAAAACACCAAATAACCCTATTAAAAAATGAGGTACAGAATTGAAGAAAAAATTCTCTCATTAAATTTAAATTAATATAATTTGCAATGTCATAAAGTGATTATGTTAACTTTTGATGTCTTCCATCCTAAAACTGTTTTTTTGTTTTTTATAGGCCAAAAATAAACTATAATTAAATGAGTGGAACTGCTTAGTCTGTCTGCTATACTGGACATTGGTGCAATTAGGAATTCTTTCTGAACTCTAGATGATTTTCTTTTTCCTTAGGCATTTTTATGATTGGGGTAGGGAGTTAGTGAATTTAGTGGCAGGGCTGTCTCATAGTTTTAACTTAATTCACATATTCACTGACAAACTAAAAACATAGAATTTTAAGCAAGAGGAAAGAACTTCCTGTTGATAATCCATGAGTATTTAACCAGTTCCAAGTAGATCATCATAGATTATATTTCATTATCCTTCTCTGCCACCTCTTTACATGGTTAAGTTCTTTCATATTGTGTCAAAATGTTTTGAGATAGTAACTTCCACAGATCACATCTAAAGAACTTGACTGATTTTGGACAAGAACATTAGGATCTGATGAGAAAGGATAATATGGCAGAGGATCTAGTTGATAGCCACAATTAAATTGATCAGGAAAGTTTGATACATAAACAAACCATGAATTACCACAATTTATCGAAAACTGCAGTTCATTATGTAGCCATTTTAAACATCTCTGAATTATACTGACCTTGTTAATCATAGTGTTCATTTGTTCACACAACTGGCTTTTATAAAAAGAGGTCATGCTGAACAGCTTGCTAGCAGATTTTTCCTGACTGATATTGGCTCTCTGTTTTTATATTACTTCATTTATTGCATTATTAAATCAATAGTTATTTTAGAAGCCAAAAAAAATGTTTTATATTGCAATATAGTTGCCTCCCTGGAGTTCATTAACTCATTTTCCTTCAACTAATTCTATGTCTACCACACCCATGTACTAGCGTTTCTCATCCTGCAGTCTCCTTTCCCTTGCAAGTAGAGCTTCCAATGGGTCTTGAATCTTACAAACCAGACCTCTGTTTCTCTATCATTGTTTTGTCCATAAGAAAGAAGAAAATTCCTTGAGGTGAATTTTTGTCATTAATATCTGTAAGTCAATATATACTTGTTTCAGGAAAGAAAACCTGGGTTTATGGAAAATTTTTGGCTTGCCCTTTAAATAACCCCTTCATGATGTAATTCTATTTCAATGCATCATCTTGGAGACAGGGGTTTTCTCCTTATTTAGATGTACACAGTTGGTTTACAATGGCACCAGAGACAAAGTTCATAGCTTCTAACCTAGTCAGATTTTTTTCATCTCCATGGTAAGAATCCTAGTTATGTTTTAATGTTTACTCATAATACCACAAGTTCAAGTTCAAAATGGGATGTTATTAATAACCTTCATATTTAAGATAGTGAGCTTTCTAGACAACTTAAATACCTACTTTTTGCTTATCTAAAATGTATACTGTCTAATATTTTTAATCCATTTTTGCATTTTATGATTTTTCATATTAATTCATATAGAGAATGACTTCACTGCAAAGCTCACACTTCCAGTCTTCATCATGTGTTTGCCATTAGAAAATGTAGTCTCAGCTGACCTACCATTTGCACAACTGGACTCACTCAGTCAGTGAACTCCTTGATTTTTGGTTTGTAATCTGTTCAAGATAACATTTTGTATTGAGCAACAAGAATGCTTTCTCTGTCCTTTTCTGTGAAGTCTGTTCTCCCTGAATTCTAGTTCAGAGGTTTGACTTAATGTTTTAAAGGCCCATAGCTTTCATTTTATAAAACAATGGAGAACAGAGGAAAGTTACATGCAATTAAATAGAGATTTTCACCCATAAAGTTCACTTGGCAACATAAGTGGTTTTTTTTGGTTTTGCTTTTTAGCCAAAGTAGCACTTTGTTCTCATCTTCACATTTCTCTATCTAAAAGGGAGGCTGCTTATGCTAGGCTGTCAGCTTTTCCAGCAAGACTCACAAAATACTTTCCTTATTCTGCAAACTAAACTCTTGACTCAGTGTCTCACCCAGCAGACATTATTCATTTCAAACAACCCAGCTGCATTTCAAATTTTATGTCTGGTACCTTTCCTCCATGAGTTAAGTTACAAAAAGAAATGAAAGTATTAAATGAGTTACATTAATAATTTCATCGAGAGACTGAAAAATCTGTTGATATAATCAACACTTGAAGGCTAAGAGGAAGGTTTCTTTTTTTTTTAATTTATTTTATTTTATATAACAAAGTCCAATTAAATGAAAACAAACATTTATACACAATATTTGGGAATTTGGGTGTTGTTCTTTCCAAACTACTTCTGCTGGTAAGGGGCGCTGTCATGGGGGATTAGAAGAAGATTCAGAAATCCTGGCTGTAGTCTGTAAGGCTGCTTTGTCCAGCTGTTTTGAATGTAGGATCACCTTGTAGGCGGTCTGGCGTGATCAAACCACATTAGTCTGGAAGAAATCCACATCTTTTCATTTTCTGTGGAAACAAAAATAGAAATCCTTTTCCCCAGTAACTTGTCCTTCAACTTAAATTTTGGAGTCAAAGCATTTTTTTAAAAAATTTAATTTATTATTTTACATGTCGATCCCAGTTCCCTCACTCTCCCTTCCTCCCTCCCTCCCTCCATCTCTCCATCCCTCCCTTCCTCCTTCCCTAAGAGGAAGGTTTCTTGTTGGTAGCAGTTTTAGAACAGCTTCTGGAATAGGTAGGACCCATGATTTATGCTTTAAAAGTTCTGGTGACATTCTTTTGATAAAATGTGTGAACAAACAATTAAGTCATAATAAGGTGAAAAGCTGTGTGTATGTTTGTGTGTGTGTATATATATATATATATATACACACACACACACCAGGACACCAAATAGAATTAACACATAGATTGCATTAGCTATCTTTCTGGTGTCATAACAAATCACTTTGACAAAAACATTTTAAACAAGGATGAATTTAGTTTGGTTCATAGTAAAAAGGTATATCCATCCTGGCAAGCTCATGATGACAAGGGCTCATGCCAAACTGGTGGCCATACACCCACATTTAGGAGGCAGAGCATAATGTGTGGTTGGAAGTCTCTGTCCTGCTTGGTCCTGTAGCCATTTAGTCCCAAATAAACACACAGAGGTATATATTAATTATAAACAATTTGGCCAATGGCTCAGGCTTCTTATTGGCTAGCTCTCTATTAATCTTTAACCCATTTCTATTAATCTGTGTATCTCCAAGTGATCTTGGTTTACAGGAGAATACCTGTGCTACGTGGTGTCTCCCTGTTTCCCCCTACTATCTTTCTCTATCTGTGTTTGGATTTCCCACCTGGCTAAATCCTGCCTGTCCATTGACAGAAACTGCTTTATTCATCAACCAATAAGAGAACCATATATTCACAGCATACAGGACATTCTCACCTTATCAATGAATGACCATGTTCAACCCACTTACTCCTTTTTATTCCACCAACCTAGATGAGCGCCAATAGAAATCCCCAGAGGCTTGTCTCCATAGAGATTTGGGATTTTGTCAAGCTTGATAGTCCATATTACCTATCTCAGAAATATAATGTTCAGATTATTTTGTCAAGATTGTTAGTCATTTGTAAACATAGACCATCACTTCTAAGTACAGATTCAGGAAGATAAGTGGAAGAAAGTAGCAAGTGGAAAAGGAAGTTGACTAAGACTATACTACCATATTAGGAAGTGTTTCAGACTTCTAAATGTGACCTCTTATATAGGAAGGGGAAAAGGAAACTACTGAATGATGACTCAAGATTGTATTTTATCCTCAACTCTAAAAAATAAAATATTGCAATCACACTAATACTGAGTTTATGCTATTTTATATTTTAGAAATATATCATAACTTAAATCAGAATTTATTCTTCACAGCCATGCAATGTAGAAAAGGCAAACTGACAAAAGAATTAATATTAAATGGAAATGTCTCAACAATACAATGAAACCTACTAAACTCTGAAACTTCTTGTTTCTGTAATTGATAGTTCATTTACCAGTTATTTTCCTGAAATAAAATTTAAATTCGTATTAACTCTCATAAAAATAAAATATATTCTTAAAAGCCTAAGATGATTATAAAAAATTAACAATGATAAAATACAGAGAATAATTGAAACAATTGTACAAGCTACCTTTGCCTTGCCAATGTTGTTGACTTAGAAGATTGTGGACAATCATTCTTATGATAAAGCAGATAGAATTAAAATTCTTGGTCATGCATAGGTAGGTAATTCCTCACATTGTTTGGCATTATAAATGTAAACCAGAAAAAAAAACTAGGACTTATAAGGAATTACAAAACAAGTTTTATTTTTGTGATCTACATAATTGAAAATATTGGTATGATGTAAATTGGAATTAGACAGTGCCCTGACTTATTAAAAGAAAATTATGTTATATTGTTACATATTCAAATCTCACTGGCAGGCCATTATTAAGTAATATATATTGTTTTTTGATGGAAGTGAATATAAGGTAGCAGAAACCAAAGGAGAAATAAAACACCTAGAAATTTACCAGAATTTGGTATTCCAGTGTTTAGTAATGAGTAGGAAAAATTAAAACTGGCACTGAAAGTACCTATAAGGAATGTGAATCTTTCAAAATATTAGAAAAAGAATAATATTAAAATCAAAGTTAAATATAAGAGTCATGATCAAAAATGTAGATAGAAGAATTAATCTTAAGTACATCATGGGTGATCAAAAGCTGAGTCCTCTTAATCTGTTACTAATAAACAACAGACATGCCTGTTAGGGAAGATTTAGACACTTTAGAATGGAAGGTGAAAAGCACACATACTGTAGATAAAAGGACATTGTGAAGCCTGATAGCTACCCTGATGGCTGAGATTCATTGGTGATGATGAATGCCATGAAAACTTCTCATTAATCTTTCATGTCCTCGCTTCCATCTTTCATTTAACAATTCCTGGGACCTCTGTCTGATATGCTTGCCAATAAATGTTCATTTTATGGCAAAAATCTTCTTTTAAGAGGGAGTCAGCTGTAAAGGGTAAGGCAGAGTGATGGAGTAATATGATCAAAGGGCATGATGTACATTTGTGAAAATGTTATAACTCATTATTTTGGATTAATCATGATAAAACTTAATTACTTTTGCAATTATTATACACTGAGGCACTTCCTCTTTTTCTTAAAACACAAAAGCAAAGGAATCTCAGTTTATATGAGTGAATGGGTTGTATTTAGTTATTTAGGGGTATATATTCATGTACATACATACATGTACAACAACTAATGAATAAAGAGGTCATGAAAGAGAGCACAGAGTTATATATTTGATCAGAAAAAAAAGAGAGGGAGATGTGACATAATAATAATATAGTTTCAAGAAATAAAAGAAATTAATTGTTTAATTCAAAAATGTTTCTTTGCCATTCTCATGCATTTCTACTGTTATCTACTATTGGAAGATTACAAGTATCTAGTATTTTCATGTGTTCAAATGAAATTTAATGTTCCCCAGGCTACTGCTGATATCCTTTATTATATTTGTTTGTTTTGTTTCTTTCCACAAGTATAGACTTCTGTAACTTTGTCATAGCATCTTCTTTTTTTCAGTTGCAAAAACTTGAAATTATTTGTATTACAAACAATTCAAAGATACTAACCCTGATTTAAGGCATGCATTAGCAAATACAAATATTAATGAAAAACAGCTTTGGATGGATTATTCTAGATTGCATGAGTTGAACTGTTTATTCTACTGAGAGATAGCATATTTTTAAAGAAAAAATTTTGCTTTCTTGCTCTGGCTTGTTCATAAATAAAGAGCTGGACATTGCCAAATTACAGTACTTTGAAAGTTGTTACTGCGTTTGTAGAACGAAGAGAAAAGAATGCAAAATTATTTGAATTTAACTCTGATTTTGACAGAACAATATAATATAATCTTGAAACTATTTTTTTTCATTTGAAAAATAGATAGTGGTTGGTATAAGTGAGCAAAGGTACATTATATGTGATTGTAGTCTGTGTACTCTAAAATAAAATACATGTAAATGGTGTAATATTTGGGTTCCCTTTGGATATCACTTATGTTTGAAGCTTCTCTCTGTTGAATACCATAGGCTATATCTGGATTTGGTGACCTCACCCAATGTTCCATCTACATCTACTTCAGGAATACCCACACATCAGATCTCTGTCCTTTCTTCTACCTCTTACAAAACTTTTCTCCACCCTTTGTCCCCTAAGTGTATCTTGCACTAACTCTTAGATACCCCAAATCAACATCTGTTAAGTTATTTGTTATCACCCAGAGTATTTTTTTGCCAAAAGACTTTCAACAAAACACACCAATCTGCCATCCCCTCTAATTATAAAGGAAAAGGGAAGATACCACGGAGGTGGGCAGTCAAGTTTAAGTGTTGAGAAAGGGGATAAAAGGTACTGGAGGCTTATTAGTCAAAACTAAAGATAGTTTTTAAAACCTCATTGAAACCCAAAAGCTTATAAGCTAACATTAAAATGCAATTAAAAACTATTTGAATGGGGGGTGCCCTTCATGAGTGGACATTGCTGATCTAAGGGGACATGCATTGTTTAACAAAATTTGCAATGCCAGACATGAAATAGCTTCCTCTGAGATATAAGTTATATGGCTATCTTTCATGTCAGGCTGCCAGAGGAGAAAAGACATCAGTGAACTTCCACAGCTGTGGATCTTGTGTGCTCAGTGCCATCCTGTCAGGAGTGGTGTGCTCACTCTGAAATTACAGCATGACAGTCAATGTGGAGACTCATAACTGGTTAAATTGCTGAGAATAAGTAATTGTGAATGATCAGCCCTAAATGGCTGATCTTTATCAACTACTCTCACTAAGTCTCAGGGAATATCATGGATGAAGAGGCAGAATGAATGTAAGAGCTGGAGAATTGAGAGGACTTTGCAGAAATGCTATTGTCTGAGCTGTGAGAAATGATTGACCTATTTCCCTTAAACTATAATATATGATGGAGAAAATCATTTCCAGTAAAATAATGTAATTTTACAAACCTTTTCTCTTCCCCCAGAATACTGCTTTGTATGACAACAAAAAGAATGTAAAAGACACCTTGGTTTGATCTAGCCAAAATGTCTCATGAATGCCTGGTGTCCCTTCCTCTCTGTGACACAGCTTTCATAATCTGCTATGGGTATTTCACTTGTGTTGCTACCTGGGTTTTGTCCTTATGCGATTTTCATTCTCAATCTTTAGTTTCTTAACACTTCCATGGTTCAAATAGAAATGTTGAATTATGGCTCCCTGGGATGAGAGGTAGGTACTATTTTCTCTCTCTCTGTTTACCAATACAGATCCTCACAGGCATTAGATGCTCAATGACTAACTGTGAATGTAGTAAGTGCCTGTTAACCCACAGCTGAAAAATTTCTAAGATGGTTATACTTGTTGCATTTGTAAGTGGAAATTAAATAAAGGAAAAATGTAACCCACATATATATTTCGTGATTGCAGGGGTGAGTTCTGTTTTTTTTCCAGAACCGAGAGTTTTTATGTAATAATAGGGTTTGAGAAGAAAAAGTTACACTTCTGGCTATAGAATTTTGGTTGTGACTCATTGACCTTCAGTTTATAAAACTGCATGAATCTTATCCAAGCAAAAATAAATCAAGAGTGCTCTAAAGCATATGGATAACAATAAATCTCTTCATTCTGTATATTATATGCTTGCTCAAAAGAGAAACCAGAGCAACCAAAGATAATTTAAAAATAACTGAAATTTTCTTTTCAAGATTCTTTGAAGCTGAGAACATTTAGAATATTAATTTTAAAGACTAAATAGCATAAAAACTCTGTTAGGGCAATAATATACTATAATATTTTAGAACAAGCAAGCTACTACAGTTGCTTTGATATTAATCTGAATTCTGAGTACATGTTAGAGATTCCTTTACTTAGTATGAACCTACGGCTTTGACCCTATTTTTACTACTTGAGAAGGGAATGGACTAACCAATAAAATGATTTAAAACAGCAGGATTTTCTTTCTCATTAAAATGTCTACTTTTTTCTATAGGTTTGTTTAACTCTTTTCCACATGATAAATTTTACTTGGAAACTAAATCATTCTTTATTAAGTGAGTCAAAGTTGATAAAGTCTTCCTTTATTTGCATTTTTATTTTGACATAGCAGGTTAATGTTCTCATTTCTGAAATAGAAATGAAGGAACAGTGGTAAACTTGCACATAATATTTTTATTTTGACAATTTTCAATTGTAATTTTCTCAGACAAATTTCAACTCCAAAATATTGACTCTTTTTGAAAAAAAATGAAGATGCATGTCTCTACCAACATTTATTATCTCTGCAATATTAAAACTATATATATTTACAATATTTGCAAACATTTGCATAGACAAGAAAATCTATAAAGTGAGGTTTTATTTACTTTAAATTAATTGAGGATTATGAATTCTGCTCAGATCATATCTAGGTGAGCTCTTTATGTTTGCTTGCTAGTGGCAAGAAGAATAAATCATGGGAGTGACATGTTCTGCCTTCTCCACGATAGGAAACAGTGTGTGTGGCTGAGATTAACAAAGAGGTTCTTTGTTCACTGGATTTGAACATTTGTGTGTTTGCCTTTTCTTGAACAGTTTCTACAAACACAAAATTTTAATGACTTGGCTTTTGTTTATTTTCTTGTTATTTGACCACCCACACGTTGAATATTGTACTTTACGTCTTCCTATAACCAAAACCACATGGACATCCACTTCATTGGATGTTTAGAACAATCACAAAATGAAGTCTTGATTCTATTTACAACAAGTAGCAAAGAATTTTCTGCATGTGACAATGTCTAACTTATTAGGTATGTGTCAGGGAATATTCCCATAGCTATCCAAGAAAATTATAGCCATACAATGCAATCAAAGATTTAGGATTGAAGAAAAATCACAGATACTAACTAAAACAAATAGGTTTTTATAGGCAATAAAACTGACAGTAAAATAATATGCCTTTTCCCCATCTTTATTATGAAAACCAAATGAGGCTGGGTTTGTTGCCAATATGACTCTAATTAACAATCATATTCCTATTGATCTATCAGTAAAATATTTAGTATAGCAAATGAGATAATATGTAC
This sequence comes from Phodopus roborovskii, assembly GCF_943737965.1. Lineage (NCBI taxonomy): Eukaryota > Metazoa > Chordata > Mammalia > Rodentia > Cricetidae > Phodopus > Phodopus roborovskii. Next base: position 28,330,705 of record NW_026126459.1, on the reverse strand, counting down.
AGTTTCATATCTACCATGTAGTTTCAATCTCATGTCTTGGCTACTTTTGACTGTGTCTATAGACTGTCTTATTAGAAGAGAAAATTAAAATTTTTAATCATTTGTAGTCATTGGACTAATGGATTAAAGACCATACAGAATTTGTCAGATGTTGGAAGACAACAGTCCCAGTAGCTTAAAGGATTATTCACGAGAAGCATCCTGCATTACAAGCCATGGTACAACTCCCTCTTGTTTTTATTTATTAGAGCTGGAATGGTACACACTCTTGTACATGTGAAAGTTAGAGAACAACTGCACCTGTACCTGGGAAGCCATCTCACTGAGCCCTGACTTTCCTTTTGAGGAGTGACATTGATGAGCATTTTATAGCTTACTTTTCATGAAGAGTGGCTGCAACTGAATAAATGCTCTACCACTCCTTACCCTTTAGAAGTCTTTCTCAATTATTTGAACATTTTCCATTTTGCAAGTTGTATTTTAGGTATAAAGATAACTCTTAATTTCCTTCAGTTTTCCTTATTTTATTATTATTATTTAATTTTTTTACATATCAATCCAAGTTCCCTCTCATTCCCATCCTCCCATATCCCCACCATCACCACCATCCCACTCCCTATCCATTCCCCAGAGAGGATGAGGACTTCCATGAGAGATCAAAATCTCTCAAGTCATTGGGGACTAGATGCTTTAGGTTACAGGCATATCCCTCCATGGGAAATGGGCTCCTGAAGTCCATTCATATACTAAGGATACATCCTGGTTCCACTGCTAGAGGTCCCATAGACTGTTCAGTCATCCTAGCTGACACCCACATTCACAGGGCCTAGTTTGGTCCTATGTTGGTTCCCCAGATGTCAGACTGGGGGTCCACTTGCTCAGGTCCGCTGTTTCTATGTGTTTTCCCAGTTTGGTGCGACTCTTTTGTCACTCCTCCCTCTCTAACACTGTATTCCAGGAGTTTGGTTCAGTACTTAGCTATGAATATCTGCTTATGCTTCCATCAGTTACTGGATGAAGGCTCTAGGATGGCACTTAAAGTAGTCACCATTCTCATTGGAGGGGGCATTTAGGTAGCCTCTCCACTATTGCTGAGATTCCCAGTTGGGGTCACCCTTGTGAATCTCTGAACAATTCTCTAGTTTCAGATTTATCTTTAAACCTATGTTGGCTCTCTCTATTGATGTGTCTCATTTCTTGATCTCCTCTATTCATCTCCCCATTCACTCTTCCTTGAGCTAGACTGGTTCCCATTTTCCAGAGGAACCACCAGACTGATTTCCAAAGTGGCCTCACAACTTTGCACTCCCACCAGCAATGGAGGAATGTTCCGTTTTCTCCACATCCTCTCCAGTATGAACTGTCAGTGGTGTCTTTCATTTTAGCCATTCTGACAGGAGTAATATGGTAACTCAGAGTTGTTTTGATTGGCATTTCCATGATGGCTAAGGATGCTAAGCACTTTCTCAAGTGTCTTTCAGCCATTTTAGATTCTTCTATTGAGAATTATCTGTTTTGTTCTGTATCCCAATTTTATTAATTAATTATTTGGTGTTTTGGTGACTAGCTGCTTGAATTCTTTGTATATTTTGGAAATCAGCCCTCTGTCAGATATGGGGTTGGTGAAGACCTTTTCCCATTCTGTGGGCTGCCATTTGTTTCCTTCCTGTGATATTATGCTATTCTATTAAAGGTTATCTATCCTCTGATAGACTTTCAAGAATTCAACAGATATAGTTCAGATATAGTTCACTATCCCAACTCTGTTTTGGGTTCTTGGGTCATGTAAAATCTAATCTAAATTAACACATCTAATCAGAGCTAGATATATGTTCCATAAGTATTATATTCAAATCAGATATTCCTCTCATTCCTTCATGTTCTTATTCAGAATGATGTTAATAAGGCATGGTTTTCTCAAAATGTTCTGTCTAACAGTCTATCTGGCAAACTCAACCTACTTGTGTTCAGATATCTGTTTACTCTACTTGTATCAACCTTTATTTCTATAAATACATCAGTGAGAACATAAAAAAGAATTATTTTGGTTCCCAGTTTCAGAGGTTTTTGTCAACATCAGCTGGCTCCAGTATATTTAAACATGCAAGGCAAAACATCATGGTAGATGGTAGCAGGACAAAGTTGCTAATCAAATGGAATATTGCAAACAGAGAAAGCTAGAAGAAGGGACTGACAAAGCTGTATTCCTCAAAGGCAAGCCTTCTATGATTTTCTTCTGGTACCTAGCCTAGATATTTCATCAGTCCATTCAACTATGAGTTTATCTACGCATCAACATATTGGGAAAGTCAGTGTCTTCATGACTCAATCACATCCCAATAGTGCTAATTGGTAAGGGACAAAGTTTTATTGCATTAGTCTGTGTGAAAACTTCATATTCAAACCCCAACATTGCTACTGTTCCCATGTGACTATAAAGTATTGCTGAAAATTAATAGATCCAACCTTTAAAATAGCCTCAGCATTGCCTTCCAATTCTACTATATCTCTGGGCTACTTTCTTAGTCTCTGTGCTTTTATTTATTCCTTTCCACTTTCATAACCTCTCAGTATTCCTTATTCTTAATTCTTAAAAAATGATCTCGATACGTGAACTAGCCTGTTGGAGCTCATTCCCTATGGTGTGATGCCATGCTCAGTATTAATATATAGGAGAGGGACCTGGCTGGCTGAGGGGGAGGAGGGTGTGGCAGGGAAAGGCATGAGGGGAGTGAGAGGAGGCCAGGAGGGATGGGAGAACTGTGGTTGGAATATGAAATGAATTCATAAAATAAAAGTGAAAAAAAGAAGATGGTTGCACATGTAGCGCAGAGAGATAATAATTATAGGTATAAATACATGCATATTACTAGATGTGGGGCACCAATCCTGGGGAAAGGTACTATTTACCACAATTTTGAACTGAGAAGAATGAGGTACAGAGTAAAATATAATTTTCCCACCCATCCATATTTGCACAGCTGGAAAATGAGAGTCATTGCTTAACTCAGTAATCAAGGAGTCAAGAACTAGTTTGGGTCTGGTATTTTGTCTGAAGTAGATAATGCCACCTTATAACAATACCACAAACATTCATAGATCACCTACAGAACATAGCAGCACTACTCATCTGAGGTTCATTCCTCACATCACCAGTGCTTTGAGTTTTTCACTCTTAGCCTAAGTATTTGCTATGATTTTTGTTTACTTTTTATTTTCCCTTTTATTGATAATAGAATATTTTCTCACGTAGTATATCCTAAGCTTTCCATTCCCTCTGCTCTTCCCAGTTCCTCTCTACTCCATCTCCTATCCAGATCCACTCTCTTTTCTGCCTCACATTAGAAAACAATCAGGCTTCTAGAGGATAGCAATAAAATAAAACATTAGGACAAACCAAAGACTAATACATCAGATTTGTACAAACAAACAAATAGGAGGAAAAATGCCCAAGGGAAGGCACAGGAAACATATCCACTCTACTGCACACTCAGGAATTCTATTAAAAATTAAACTAAGAGCCTTGCTATATACACAGAGTACCTAGTGCAGACCTGGGTAGGCCCTATACATGCTGCTTGTGTTCTCAGTGAGTTCATATGTAGTTTGACCATGTTGACGTAGATAGAGCCTTTTCTTAATGTCCTCCATCCCCTATGTCTCTAATACTCTTTCTGCCTCCTCTTGTTCAGTCTTCCCTGAAACACAAGGGAGGAATTTGATGGAGACATCCTGTTCAGTGTTGAATGTTCTAATGTTTCTCACTCTGCATATAGTCTGGCTGTGGATCTCTGCATTTGCTCCCATCTAATACAAGAGAGGCTTCTCTGATACACTGATGGCCGAAAAAAGCGCCAATCTATGGATATAGTAAAGTGTCACTGTGAGTCATTTTATTGCTACAAATATTTTTAGAACAGTAATGCTTTGTTTTACCTTAGGTCCCTGGGCTAATTAGCCTCAGGCTCTTGGCCATTCAAGCAGTGTTGATTTGGTATGGGTTCAATCTTGTGAAGTGGGCCTTAAGTAAAACCAGATATTATTGGTTATTTTAAAAAGCTTCATGCCACATTGCCTTAGCATATCTTGTAGGCAGGACACCATTTTAGATGAAGGGTTTGTGGCTGGTCTGGTTTTTAGGTTTCTCTTTTGTAGTGTATAGAGTACCTTCTTCTGGTACCAAAGATTCTAGAACATAGGGGTGAAAGCTCAATATAGGTACTAGCTCAAATTCTTGATATTCAAAATGTTGTGTAGGTGTTGTCTTCAGCAATGGGAACTTGCTGTCAGTTTGTGGAGAACAATCAATAGTTTTGGCAACAGCCTTGGCTGTTTGAGCATTTCCATGGTGCCCTTTCGGCAAACAACTTGATTAGATGTAGCACAATTTCTGGAAGCTTCATTTGGTGACAACAGATGTCCAGTTGGGCCTCTGTCTCCCCCATTATTTGGCAATTTCATTTATATAACCTTTATATATATATATATATATTTTAGGAAGCTTCTACTGTATTAGGTTTCCTTTCTATCCCTCATGTGGCCTTAATTTTATCTGTCCCCCAATTCCCTCCCTCATCTCCCTTATCACTTGATTCTCCCATTTTGTCTGCTTATTTACCTATCTATAACTCGCTATTATATCTCCCTTTCCTAGGGAGATTTCCCTACCCCAACAAGTCACGTATTCTATACATAACCTCTGTGGTTCTATAAATTGTAGCATTGTTATCATTGACTTAACAGCTAATATCCACGTACAAATGAATACATACTTTGCCTTTCTGGGTCTAGATTACCTCACTCAGAATGATTTTTGTCTACTTTTTTATTTAGCGGCGAGCTCCCTGATTTCATTTTTTTTAAACTTCTGAGTAATTCCCCCATTGTGTAAAAGTATCACAGCTTATTTATCCATTCCTCTATTGATGAACATCTAGTACCCCTACCCCAATTTATGTTTATTATGAACAGCAATGATGAATATGGTTGAGCAAGTGTCTCTGTGGTAAGGTGAAGTATTCTTTAGATATATGCCCAAAAGTTCTATAGCTAGATCTTGACATAGATAGGTTCCCAAATTTCTGAGAAACCACCATGCAAAATTCCATAATGACTGTATAAGTTGCCACTCTCATCAGCAAAGAATGAGTGTATTCTTGTTCTACATCCTTGCCAGCATGAATGCTCGATTGTTTTATTGATTTTAGCCATGCTGACAGATATGAGATGAAATCACCTGATCGCTACGGATATTGAACATTTCTTTAAGTGTTTCTCAGCCATTTGAGATAACTCTTTTGAGAATTTTATTTAGATCTGTATTATACTTTATTTTAATATTAAATTTATTTACTTAATTTAGAAACAATCTTATTTTACATATCAATCCCAGTTATCTCTTGTTCCCATCCTCCCATGCTACCCACCAACCCACACATCCCACCCTACCCACTGCTCAAGGAGGGTGAGGCCTTCCATGGGGGTCATCAAAATTTGTTATATCATTTGGGGGAGGGGAGGGCCTAGGGCCTCCTTCATGTTTCTGGGCTGAGAGAGTATCCTTCCTTGGAGAATGGGCTCAGGAGGTCACTTCATGAACATAATACTAGTAACACAGACACTGAGGTGCAATTAATCAATGGGACCTCCTGAAACTGAGAAGCTTCTGTATGGCAAAGGACACAGTCAACAAGACAAAATGACAGCCCACAGAATGGGAAAAGATGTTCGCCAACCCCACACCTGCAGAGAGGGCTGATTTCCAAAATATACAAGGAATTAAGAAGATAGTTACCAAAACACCAAATAATCCAATTAAAAAGTGGGATACAGAACTAAATAGACAATTTTCAATAAAGTAATAAAGGAATTTAAAATGGCTAAACGATACTTAAGATAGTTCTCAAAGCAACTCTGAGATGCCATCTTACACCATCTAGAATGGCTAAAATGAAAAACACCAATGACAGTCTATGCTGGAGAGGATGTGGACAAAGGGGAACACTCATCCATTGCTGGTGGGAGTACAAACTTATGTGGCCACTTTGGAAATCAGTATTGCTGTTCATCAGGAAAATGGGAAACACTCTACCTCAATATCCAGCAATTCTACTCTTGGGCATATGCCCAAAGGATGCACATTCATATATCAAGGACATCTATTCAACTATGTTTACAGCAGCATTGTTTTTAATAGCCAGAACATCAAAGCAACCTGGATGCCTCTCAACCAAAGAATGGATGGAGAAAATGTGGTACATTTACACAATGGAGTATTACTCACCAGGAAAAACAAAATGGAACCTTGAAATTCACAGCCAAGTTGATGGAACTAGAAGAAACTATCCTGATAGAGGTAACCCAGTCACTGAAAGACAAACATGGCATGTACTCACACATATATGGACATTAAACATAGAGTAAATGATTACCAGCCTACAATCCATACCTCCAGAAAGTCTAGGAAACAAAGAGGACCCTAAGACATGGTTTCCAGGAAAAGGGAAAAGGGACAAGTTCTCCTGAGCAAATTGGAAGCATAGGGGGAGGAGAGAGAGAGTTAGGAGAAAGAGAAGGAGAGAAGAGGAGGGGGAGAGAGAACATGAGGGAGCAGGAAGACCGGGTTGGGGAAAGAATAGAATAGAGCAAAAAAAGAGATACTTTAAGAGAGGGAGTCATTATAGGTTTAAAGCGAAATCTGGCACTAGGGAAATGTCCAGAGATCCACAAAGATGACCCCGACTAAAAATCAAAGCAAGAATGGGGAAGGACAGAAATTCCTGTCAACATGTGGCAACCAAATGTTTGTCACAAATATGCACATAAAACCTGAAAAAATCTTTAAAAGGGCTCCTGAACACAAAAGAACAGGACAAAACATAGCTTCATGGTAGCAGCAATTTCTTGGGATCAGCTCTTTAAGAGAGGTTTCTTGACTCATTATTGGTAGAAAAAAACCACATGGGTCTTTCATTTAAAAAAAAAAAAGATTTATTTATTTATTATGTGTACAGTGTTCTGAATGTATATTAGGGTTTTACATGACAATGAGAAACAACTGCTCCTGGCAACATCAATTAGATCAGAGAGGAAAATAAGCATCAAAGAAACTCATTATGGAGTTTGCCTTCAACATGGCAGGAACAACTATTTGGACAAGAAACTGCTCTTTCCTCAAGTGCTTGACAGCATGCTTTGCAAACTGGTCAAGGAGCTTATAAAGAAAAGTGACTACTAGACTACAGGGTCGTCCTTCAAATCCCTGCCTCAACAAAAGGTCGGCCAGATATTCTGAAGATGGACTTTCCAAGGTTACAGAGGAACTTTGGGTAACGTCCAGGCAGAGAGATATCTCTTTAAATTCTAAAGTTTATATATTATTTTTCTGGGGTCTTTGATGTAATTGAAGATAGATAGTTATGGTTATAGTTTTCCTTGGTTATGATAAAAGATAAGTTGCACATAAAATTTTAGACTCACAAAATAGGATAAATGATAAAATATTTTCTTTAAATTTTGCCAAATTTAAAGACACTAAATATTGTTAACTATAATTCTTGCTTTTATAACTTTTGTGATACATAATTTGACTATGTTAAAGTTAAAATCTTCTTTTTTATTTATACAGAAATCAGGAGGTGATGTGGAATGTCCTGTATGCTGTGAATATATGTTTGTCTTATAGGTTGATGAATAAAGTTGTTTTGGTCAATGGAGAAGCAGCATTTGGCCAGGTGAGAAATCCAAATATGGAAAGAGAAAGGCAGTAGATGGAGTCAAGAAGACAGCATGTTGCTGCTGAGGAAGCAAGAAGCTATGTAATCATCAATAAACAAAGACCACATGGAGATAGACAGATTAATAAAAATGGGTTAATAATTATGAGAGAGCTAGACAATAAGAAACCTGAGCTATAGGCCAAACAGTTTATAATTACTATAAGCTTTTGTTTATTTGGGACTAATTGTTGTAGGACAAGGTGGGACAGAAACTTCAGTCAACAGGTTTCGGTCAAACATTTCTGTCTTAAGCTGTATAGCCTAGCATTAATTACATTTTTATTTATCTATTTTTGGAGGGGGCATGTGTGTGTACATGTAGAAGTCCGTCTTCTTCTTTTTACTATGTGGGTCCTGAGGATCAAACTTCCACCCTCAACCTCAGTGCCAAGGACCTTCACCTGTTGAGCCACCACATTGGCACATACAATGAAGTTGTTTTCAAACCCCATAGGCACATGATGTGGTCTGTTAGATATGTAGTCAATATATGGTGGTATGATTTTAGTTCTCTTGCAAGTCCCAAATCACACATTTTAAGAAGTTTTCCAGTTTCATGTTTCCATGAGAGAACCCATGTTAACTGATAGAGGCTGTCCCAGGCAATATTTTACATAGAATTTCTAATGACTGACCCAAGAAATAGTTTCTTTCTGCCTTTCCCCAACTGCTATAGATTTTCCTTCACATATTCACATATTCAAATATAAAAGAGAGATTGTCATTTTTCTGACTACTTTAATCACATTGGTATGATTAATTTTCTTCAGAGACTTAACATCTCTCAAACTATTTCTAAGTATAGAACTTTCTCTTTACCTCCTGTCTATCCAACAACTCCCAAGAATCATTCATTTCGTATATAGTGTTCTCTAATAGTCATTCTGTACTACAGTTTTGTGACAGTTAATCTTGTAAAACACAGTGCAGCAGTTGCTAGTCGAAATGAATTCTTTCTTCAATATAAATTTAGACACATTGGAAAAATTTGTTTTCTGTCTTGTTGCTATAATGGTGAAAGTTTTGTCATTATTAAATGATGCTCTTCCTCAAGAAGGGATCTGGCAAGGAAACACTGCTCCCATTCTTAGGGTGATTTGGCATCTATGTTACTTCTCTCTGTGGAGGGTGGCCTTATAGGACGAGGTGCAAAGACAATAAGCAAAGCTGGCTGCCTGAAAAAAAGACAGGGCTGAGTGCAAAAGAAGATGGTAGCCTTGCAAACCACTCACATTGATTACCTGCCCATGTTGCTTATCTAAGATGCTCATTTTTAAGTTTTCATTGTTGCTGCATTGTTCAATATCTTGAATCAAATACTGTTTTGTCATTTATCTCCTAAAAAGTTCCACATTACTACACAATAATTACTTTTATATGCTCATAGAATGTATAGTTAAGAAAATTTGAAAAGTCACCTACAGCATTTGTTGCTTCTTCTCAGTGTGTGTGGCTAAAGGTGAAAATCATTTGGAGGCAACTTCAAACATTTTTATATTGTGGAGTCTGGGATGACATTATGGTTGAGCTCAGATTTAATTTTTCAGAAGAATGGGTAAGGACCCATTACTGCTTACTTTTCCTTTCTTTGACTATTTAATGTCATAAAACACAATCTGAGCTTCTACTTCTAAGATATTATTCATATCCTGCTGAGTCATTGCTCTAGGTAGTGTAAACGGAAATTTCTGTCCCAACCAGTCCTTCAGCTATTTAGTCAACCAGAGGCTCATATTAATTATAAACTCTTTGTCCAATGACTCAAGCATCTTATTAGATAGCTCTCCCTCTTAATCATTAACCCATTTCTATTAGTCTGTGTATCTCCACCTGGTCTTGACTTATGATGTCTGAGTCTCTTGCTTTTTTCTGCAGCTACATGGTGTCTCCCTGTAGACTCAACTCTCTGTGTTCCTCTTCCCAGGCTTCTTCTCATCTGGTAGCCCAGACTATACTTCCTACCTGGCTACAGCCCACTTTCCATTGACTGAAACAGCTTTATTTAACAACCAATAAGAGAAACACAGAAGGGGAGCCACCATTAGGTTAGACATAATATCTCATGAATACTTTAGACAATGTTCTACATCTTTCCCTCTGGCCTATACATAATATTTAAATTTAAATGATCTCATTTCTTCATTCATCTGTCTATTCAATTATTACTTCAGTTACACATTTTTCAAGTGACAACTTAGGCATTTTTTTCTCCCTTCCTGCCCACCCCATGCTCCACTTGTAGGGTGATGCCCTCCAGGAGGGGTCATCTAAATCTGTCAAGTCATTTGGAGTAGGAACTAGGCCTTCTCTCCTGTCTCTATGTTAAGGGAGTATCCATGGGGAATGTGCTCCCAAAATCATTTTGTGCACCAGGCATACATCATGGTTCCACTGTCAGAGGTCCCATAGACTGCCTAGGCCTTCTAAATGAGACCTGTGTTTGGGGGGGGGGGTCTTAGTCAGTTCAATGCTGGTTTCCCAGCTGTCAGTCTGGAGGTAAATTAGCTTTCCCTTGTTCAGGTCAGCTAACTCTGTGGGGTTACTATAGCCTGGTCTTGTTCTCCCTCTCTGCATCTGGATTCCGGTTCAACTTAGTGTTTAGCTCTGGGTGTCTACTTGTGTTAACATCAGCTATTAGATGAGGGCTCTATGATGGTAGATAAGTTAGTCATCAATCTCATTATCAGGGAAGGGCATCTATGGTAGCCTTTCCACTGCTGCTCAAATTGTCAGGTGGGGTCAGTCTCTGGACATTTTTCTGGAGTCAGTCTTCTCTTCAAACTATAATGTTTTTCCATACATAGTTGAATATTATCCTTTCAAGGTCAGTGAAGAATTGTGGTGGGATTTTAATGGGGATTGCATTGAATCTGTAGATTGCTTTTGGCAAGATTGCCATTTTTACTGTTTATCCTACCTGTCCAAGAGCATGGGAGATCTTTCCATTTTCTGGTATCTTCTTTAATTTCTTTATTTAAAGCCACAAAGTTCTTATTATATAGATCTTTCACTTGTTTGGTAAGTGTTACACCAAGATACTTTATGTTGTTTGTGGCTTTTGTAAAAGGTGATGTTTCTCTGATTTCTTTTTCATCCTCTTTGTTGTCGGAATAGAGTAGGGCTACTGATTTTTTTGAGTTTATCTTGTATCTTGGTAGTTTGCTGAAGGTGTTTATCAGCTGTAGGAGTTCCCTGGTAGAGTTTAGTGGGTCGCTTATGTAAACTATCATATCATCTGCAAATAGAGACAGTTTGACTTCTTGCTTTCCAATTTGGATCCCCTTGATCTCCTTTTGTTGTCTTATAGCATTAGCTAGGACTTCTAGTATGATATTGAAGAGATATGGAGAGAGAGGGCAGGCTTGTCTTGTTCCTAATTTTAGAGGAATCACTTTAAGCTTCTCTCCATTCAGTTTGATGTTGGCTGTTGGTTTGCTCTTATTATGTTTAGGTATGTTCCTGTTATCCCTGATCTTATTATGTTTAGGTATGTTCCTGTTATCCCTGATCCCTCCAAGACCTTTATCATGAAAGGGTGTTGAATTTTGTAGAAGGCTTTTTCAGCATCTAGGGAGATGATCATATGGTTTTTCTTTTTCAGTTTGTTTATATTGTGGATCACGTTGATAGATTTTTGTATGTTAAACCATCCCTGCAATCCAGGGATGAAACTTGCTCATGGGAGATGATTTCTCTGATGTATTCCTGCATTTGGTTTGCCAATATTTAATTGAGTATTTTTGCATTGATGTTCATCCGGGATATTGGTCTGTAGTTTTCTCTCCTAGTTGTCTTTGTGAAGCTTGGGTACCAAGGTTCTTGTGGCTTCTTAGAAAGAGTTTGTTAATGAACCTTCTGTTTCTATTGTGTGGAACAATTTGAGGAGTATTGGTATTAGCTCTTCCTTTAATTTCTGGTAAAATTCTGCACTGAAGCCATCTGGTCCTGGGATTTTTTTGGTGGGAAGTCCTTCGATGACTGCTTCTATTTCATTGTGTGTTATAGGTCTATTTAAGTTGTTTGTCTGTTCTTGATTTAATTTTGGTAAGTGATAGTTTTCCAGAAATTTGTCCATTTCCTTTGAATTTTCAAGTTTTGTGGAATACAGGTTTTCAAAGTATGACCTGAAATTTGTCTAGATTTCCTCTGTGTCCATTGTTATGTTCCCCTTTTCATTTCTGATTTTGCGTGTTCTTTATGGTTAGTTTGGATAAAGGTTTGTCTATCTTGTTGATTTTCTCAAAAAGACAACTCTTTGTTGCACTGATTTTTTTTGTATTGTTTTCCTGGTTTCTATTTTGTTGATTTCAGCCCTCAAATTGATTATTTCCTGGTATCTACTCAATCTGGGGTGAGTTTGCTTCTTTTTGTTCTAAGGTTTTCAGTTGTGCTGTTAATTTTCTTATGGTATTATCCTATGATTTCTTCAAATGGGCACTTAGTGCAATGAACTTTCCTTGTAGCACTGTATTCTAGCTGCCCCATAAGTTCGGGTATGTTCTGTCCTCATTCTCGTTGAATTTTAGAAAGTCCTTAATTTCTTTATTTCTTTTTTGACCCAGGTGTGGTGCAATTGTGCATTGTTCAGTTTACATGAGTTGGTAGGTTTTCTGTGATTTGTGTTGTTGAATTCCAATGTTAAAGCATGGTGGTCTGATAATATACAGGGAACTATCCCAATTGATTGTATCTGTTGAGGTTTGTTCACCACCTAGTATGTGGTCAATTTTAGAGAAGGGTCCATGTGGAGCAGAGAAGAAGGTATATTCTTTTGTGTTTGACTAGAATGTTCTATACATGTCTGTTAAACCCAGTTGAGACATAACTCTGTTAGTTTTTTTGTTTCGTTGTTGAGTTTCTGATTGGTGGACCTGTCTAGTGGTGAGAATGATGTGTTGAAGTCTCCCACTATAAGTGTGTGAGTGTTTATGTGAGGTTTGAGTTTTAGTAGCGTTTCTTTTATGAATGTGGGTGCCTTTGTATTGGGGGCATAGATGTTCAGAAGTGAGAATTTGTGTTGATGGATTTCTCCTGCAATGAATACGAAATGACCATCTTCATCTCTTTTGACAGATTTTGGTTTGAAGTCTAAATTGTTAGATATTAGGATAGCTATACCTGCTTGCTTCTTGGGTCCATTTGATTGGAAGATATTTTCCCTGCCCTTTACCCTAAGGTAATGTCTATCTTTGAAGCTTAGATGTGTTTCTTGTATGCAGCAGAAGGATGGATTCTGTCTTCATATCCATTCTGTTAGCCTGTGTCTTTTTATAGGTGAGTTAAAACAATTAATGTTGAGGGAAATTAAGTACCATTGGTTGTTGATGCTTGTTTGTTTTAGATTTGTTGTTGGCAGTGGTATTGTAAATGTATTTGTCCTGCTTTACCATTGGTTTCTTGTGTTGTGAGATTATCTATTTCTTACATCTTTGTGGGTGTAGTTAACTTCCTTTAGTTGGAGTTTTCCTTCCAAAACTTTCTGTAGGGCTGGATTTGTAGATACTTATTGGGAAAATCTGGCTTTGTCATTAAATATCTTGTTTTCTCCATCTATAGTGATTGAGAGTTTTTCTGGGTATAGTAGCCTGGGCTGGCATCCATGGTCTCTTAGTACTTGTAGAACATCTATCCAGGACCTTTTGGCCTTGAGGGTTTTCATGGAGAAGTCAGGTGTAATTTTGATAGGTCTGCCTTTATATGTTACCTGTCCTTTTTCCTTCCTTGCTCTTAATATTCTTTCTTCATTCTGTATGCTAGGTGTTTTGATTATTATATATCGAGGGGTCTTTTTTTCTTTGGTCCAGCCTATTTGGGGTTCAGTATGCTTCTTGTACTATCATGGGCATGTCCTTCTTCAGACTGGGAAAGTTTTCCTCAATGATTTTGTTGAATATGTTTTCAGTGCCTTTGAGCTGGGCTTCCTCACCTTCCTCTATGCCTATTATTCTTAGGTTTGGCCTTTTCATGGTGTCCCACATTTCCTGCATGTTTTGTGTTAAGGATTTGTTGGATTTACGATTTTCTTTGGTCGATGAATTATTTCCTCTAGTTTATCTTTCGTGCCTGAAATTCTCTCTTCCATCTCTTGAATTCTGTTAGTTATGCTTGCATCTGTAGTTCCCGATCATTTACCCATTTTTTCTCTTTCCAGCATTCCTGTGTGTCTGTCTTGAATCTGAAAGTCACCGTGTCCTTGGTGTTTTTCAATCCCACTGACTCTTAGAATCTTCCTACCTACTGCATCTTCTGAAGAATTAGTTGGCCTCTGAAGGCAGGGGTTTGATAAAGACAATCCATTTAGGATGGAGTGTTTCAAAGTTTTCTGTAAGAGTGCAGACTTTAGTAAATCTACAACTCCGCAGTAGAATACCAAGTGTTCAGCTGTGTTTAAGTAGCTTAAGTTGGTCTTGAAATATTTTTAAAAAATGTATAAAGTTGGGAGGTTGCATGATGGCAAGGATGTAATTATATCACTAGACACAAGATAAATGATAAATGAGTGTTTATGGTGGACAATTACACAGAAAAATACAAAGAACCACTGGAGTGCTTCCCTGCTCTTACTACTAGATCCAATGACCTGCCAGAAAGAGCATACAGAGGAAAGCCATGCCACAAGCTCCTTTCTGCTTCTAACTGTGTGAGGCCATGCCTATGGAGGTGTGGCCACCATTATAAGTTCACTGACAAGATGTCTACTATTCCTTTTAGTCTAAAGAAGAAGCTTTTAATTCTGATGCAAAAACTGTATACAATGATAACAAATATCAATTATACCCCAGGAAAAGGAAAGTGAAACACACTACTATCAGCAAGAGCAACATTGAGCAATAGATATATACTACATGTCCAATATACAGTTGGAAGTGTTGGAAAAGTTGAGATTGGGAAGTGAATATAAGCAAAATATGTTGTATGAAACTCAGCTCAAAACAACTGTATAGATAATAGGGAATGTGGATTAAAGAACAATAGATAATAGATAATAGATAAAAATCATGTCTGTCAGCCTTTCTTCTTAGGGATAAGGGCTTTAATTCCTGCTCTCCCTATGCCATCTCAAATAGAAGCTGTACTTAAGATGAAGGAAAAACAGCATGGCAGTGGAGTTCTAACAACTTGCCTTTTGCTTTGAGTTTCTACTATGTGAATAAAGTTTCTACTATGTGATATTGCTTTGGGGAAAGTTTTACCCATTATTTTTTTCACATGTGTGGGATGTTCTTATTTCTCCTGCCTTGTTTCTTAAGTCCAAAGAGTTGATACGACCACATCCAAGCTATTTATCATTTTGTCTGGAAATGTTTTTTCCAACCAGAGAGCTCTGTCAGCATCTGCTTCTGTAGTCTCCAAAGACAGGATCAGTCTGTATGTGGCAATGGCATGGTTCTAGAACAACCAATCTGAGGTCAGCAGTATTCTTTAAAGTTCTGAAATGTTAACTTCTTAGGTTATTTGTTCCTGTGTCCACAGATAATCTCAGCTTCAGACAGCACATTGTATTTCAGTTTCCATCTCCTTCATCTGCACTGATGCTTCTCTCTGCCCATAGTGATTCCAGTTCCTGATCGCATATTCAGAGCTTGGTCCAAATTGTGGTTATTGTAGAGTTTGTGTATGGAGTTGGTTAGAGTATGGGGTGTATAGTATGAGTAGGGTGGAAATAGAAGGGGAATCATCTCTCTAGCAGCTGGACACCTGTTTACAGCCAAGTACATGTGGATGTTAGAGACAACTTCTAGGAATGAGTTTTCTTATTCAACTATGGGATTCACAACATGTCATCAGGATTCTGGGGCAAAACTTTTACTCACTAAGCCATCTTGCTGGCATCCTTGACAGGTCATTGTATGTAGATTTGAATCCTCCTAGATTCCTAATTAAGTCCAGTCATTCCACTATTCTTAACCTGGTACCCAAGTGCAGTGTTAATATCAATAAGGTATGTTTGAGGAGGTAATTAAAGATTTATTTAAGGAATTCAAAACGGACTACTTATTAGAAGTCTAAGATTCTCTTATTTTTGCATTTGATCCCCTCAATATGCCTGCTAAGGACAAAGAACTGAAGATGCCTATTGCAGCATCCAGTCTCCATCCTATCATAACATTGTTCAAGCTCTTCTGTCTTACTTGTTTCCTTTCCTTCAATTGCCACAGCAGCAACTGCTTCTTCTGACACGTCTGATGCTGGTGAATCTGATTGCTTTCCATCACATTCCAGATATGACCATTTTCTCTTTCCAGCCTTGTGGCAACCAATTTCCATGAGGATATTCTAAAATATAAGGAAATTTAAGAAAAGCCAGGAGAATCTACTCTTTTGCTTGTACAATTCATTTTGTATATTGACAGCTTTTCACTTCTCATATATTCAAATATATAATTAAGCCTCTGACATGGACTTAGGAGCTCTAGTCATTTTGATTTTTCTTATGTAGTAGGCATAAGGCTATGAGATATATGTGAGTTCATGGAAAATCTTTCAAAAGCTGAAGAGCTGAATGTATGGCTCATTTGTAGAAAAGAGAGTAATTTTTACTGGAACAAATATCAAATTCCTTAACAAGCTATGAAGTGAGGGCATGGGGACATATGTTAGGTTGGGTCCAGGCAGAAGAGTGGTCTATGCTTTGCTGCATGTGCAAAGGCATAACCCTATTAGTCTCAGAATGATGCTTGCTTCCTTTCTTAGAGTTGCATTAGAGACTGTTGCTGGGGGACTTCATTACTGCTTCTGGGCAGTAGTACCTATGTGCAGTAGAAACATTTGAGTTTGAGTTTTATGCTCATGCCTGGTACAAATACATTCTTGTTTTCTGTCAGAGTCATTAGCCAAATGAAAGAAGCTTCATATTTTTGTGTTCCAGCAATGGTGGGTACAGAAAAAAATGAGGCTAAATATGTGATAGAACTAGTAATCAAAATTGTTGAACTCTGTAAAAAGTCCAGCCCAATAACTCCATCTTAGGCAGCACATCCAGATATTTTGTATAGGAAATGAAACTTGGTTTATTTATTTATATATTTTGGTGACAGACTCTTACTTTGGAGACTAGAACTGTCCTTGAAATCTTCATCTTCCTGTCTCAGCCTCCTTGGGTTGGGATTCCAAGCTTCTGCCTCCACACTCAGCTCAGTTTTATGATTGAGGGATGAAGGTCTCATGTGTATTTGGCTTCTGAATTTAGTGGTTCTTGTTCCACTTGACATTCCACAAATGGAACCTTATTATTCAAACATGTTTGGGTATGTGAAACATCAGCTATTTATTTGTGTATTTTTCAATTTTATATTATCCCCCCTTAAGTAAAAACAGATTCCTTTCTCATATATCTTGATTAAAGTTTCCCTTCCCTCTCTCTACTCCTCTCAGTTTTCCCCCATTGCCCTCCCTATCCCGATCCACTTCCTGATGAGTGATGTACTTCTGTATGCTGTAAATACATGTTTTTTTCTTATTCGTTGATGAATAAAGCTGTTTCAACCAATGAACAGGCAGAATTTGCCAGGTGAGAAATCCAAACATGGATATAGAAAGGTGTAGGTGGAGTCAAGAAGATGCCGAGTAGCTGCCAAGGAAACAAGAGGCCCAGTCATCACTGGTAAGCCAAGACCACATAGAGATACACAGATTAATAGAAATGAATTAATATTTAAGAGAGAGCTAGCCTAGCCAATAAAAAGCCTGAGCCATTGGCCAAACAATTTATTAATTAATTATTTTTTTATTTCAATTAAAAAATCTTATTTTACATACCAATCCCAGTTCCCTTTCCCTTCTGTCCTCCCATCCCTCCTAGCATCTCCACATCCCACCCCACATCCACTCCTCAGAGAGGGTGAGGCCTCTCATGAAGGATCATATAAGTCTGTTGCATCATTTGAGGCAAGACCTAGGTCCTCCCTCATGTATCTAGGCTGAGAGAATATCCCTCCATAGGGAATGGGCTCCAAAAGACCATTCATGTACTAGGGATAAATACTGCCAGAGTCCCCACAGACTGCCCAGGCCTCCCACCTGATACCCACATCCAGGTAGCCTGTTTCAGTCTCATGCAAGTTCCCCAGCTGTCAGACTGGGGTCCATGAGTTTCTATTTGCTCAGGTCAGCTGTTTCTGTGTGTTTCCCCAGCATGGTTTTGACCCTTTAGCTCATCACTCCTCCCTCTTTACAACTGAATTCCAGGAGTTTGGCTCAGTTCTTAGCTGTGAATCTCTGCCTCTGCTTCCATCAGCTACTGGATGGAGGCTCTATGATGGCATTTAAGGTAGTCATCAATCTCATTATACGTGAAGGGTGTTTAAGGTAGCCTCTCCACTATTGCTTAGATTCTTAGTAGCGGTCATCCTTTGGATTCCTGAATCCCTCTATCAAGGTATCTCCTTGCTCTCTTTCTCTGTCCATCCCCCAACTCCACCTTCCTAATCCCTCATGCTTTCCACCCCTTCCAGTTCTCCCCTCTTCTCTCTTCCTCCCTCCCTCCACACTCCCAATTTACTCAGAAGATCTTGTGTCTCTCTTAGGGTCCTCCTTGTTTTCTAGTTTCTCTGGTGTTGTGGATTATAGGTTGGTGATTCTTCACTCTAATATCCATTTATGAGTACACACCATGTTTGTCTTTCTGTTATAGGTTCTTCTATAGTTCCACTCATTTTTATCATTCAAGTTTTTCACTTGCTTCTTAGTTACCCCAAGATATTTTATGTTACTTAAGGCTATTATCAATGGTGTTGTTTCCTTAATTTCTTTCTCACTCTTTGTCATTTACATACAGGAGGGATACTGATTTTTGTGTGTTAATTTGCATCCAGCTACTTTTCTGAAAGTATTTATCAGCTATAAGAGTTTCCTGGTGGACATGTTAGGGTCATTTATAGATACTATCATACATTCTGCAAATAAGGATAATTTGACTTCTTCCTTTCTAATTTGTATCCCTTTGATCTTCAATTGCTTTATTGCTCTAGCTAAGAAGTAAAGTAGTATAACTATATAGATTTTGGAGAGCCTTGTCTTGTTTCTAATTTTGGTGAAATTTCCTTGAGTTTCTCTCCATTTAATTCGATATTGGCTGTGGGATTACTAAAAACCACCAGTATTATGTTGGAGCGCTTCCTTTTTATTCCTTGTCTCTTCTTTGGAACACTGTCTGCTCTTGGCTGGCATCTATACTTACCAATGTTGAAAAGCATAATTTAACTTCTTAAGAGTCTAGATGGTATAAAAATTTGGAGCAAAGGCAAATTTTCCTTTACTCTTCACCACTGACTGACCACAGGCAGATGTGAGAACTCCAAGTTCTTGGGGCTTTAGACCTTAGTACTTATACCCTAAGGCTCATAGTTTTTTCAGATTGAAGCTATACCAAAAACTGTAGTGAACGCTCTCTTGCTGGCGGGACTTGGACAGGAGAGCATCCGGTTCTTCCTCAGACCTCCTTCCACAGGTCACTTCTGCCCATAGCTCCACGCCCCAATGGGCGTGGTCAGTGCCACAGAAGGAGGCAATGTAACTATCTCACTAAAAAAAAAAATTCCTGATTCCAAGGTTTTTGACTCAAACTGAATTGTAAGTTTGGCTTTTCTGGATCCACAACACTTTCGAAAATGACACATACAGGAACATCTCAGGATCATCGCCAAGTGAATTGATTCTCATGTGTGTATAGCTAGTTGCACCCATCTGAATTCTATTGTTTATGTTTCTGTATGGAGCCCTGTAGAGTCTAAAGTTTTCCTATACCTTTTTCTCAGGTTTCTCACTTTAAGTTTGGCTTCATATGCAAACTCTGGGAAAATTGAGACAATTTGCTTTATTTATTATATCCATGGTACTTTGGATAGTTCATGGTTCATAGTAGGTGAACAGTAATACTTTACTGAAGAAAAAGTAATTCCCCTGAATTTTATCCTTCTTCAATATTTTCTATGTAGTCAGGCTAGCACTGATTCAAATAAAAAGTAAAACTAAAATTTTTAATGTTATTTTTTTCTTATTCCATAAAGTTAACAATTATATTAGTTCATGGTATTTCTTAACAAAATGCCATGGGTGGGTTATACAATTGAATTTTACTTTATTGCAGTTATTCATGCTGGACTTAGTCCTTTCTCCTTGATTCACAGATGTCCATTCTCACTGTGTTCACATACCCTTTCATTTCTATGTGTATACTTCAGCTGTCTCTTTGTTAGTCCTAATTTCTTCTAATAAAGATACTGGCCCTGGTGAACTGGGGCCCACCCAAATAGTCTCTTCTATTTTTTTTCCTAGTCATATTTTTTTTCCTAGTCATATTGCTAAAGACTTCATCTCATCCCAACCACAACTGTATTTTTATCCTGAGACCTGAAGATTGAGGCTCAGTATATTCACTGAGGGAAAATGATATACTTCAACTCATAGCAATCTGTGATCTGAATCTTTTAATCCCACTGAACATCTGAGAATCCATATTTTTTCTATGTTTGTTGTTTTGTTTTCTCTCCATTAAAAGGACCATTATCTTTACTCAGGACAGGCGTCATGTAAGATTTTCCAGGGGCCAGGCATTGGTGATGCACACTTTTAATCTCAGCACTTGGGAAGCAGAGCAGGTGGATCTCTGTGAGTTCTAGGCCAGCTTGGTCTACAGAGTGAGTTCCAGGACAGACTCCAAAACAATACAGAGAAACCCTGTCTGGAAAAAAAAAGAAAAGATTTTCCAGGAATCTCTGCTTATTAGTATTGTACCCATATACTGATACAATCCCCTGTCCTTTATTATGGGCTTGAGCTCATGACTAATCAATAGAATATAAAAGAAGTGATGGAATGTCATGTAAGATATTAGACTACAAGTAGTGGGCTCTAAACTAACTTATTTTTACATATTCTTACTCTGTCTCTCAATCATTGCTGTATTGTGATTTGACCTACAAACAAACAAACAAAAAACAAAAACAAAAAACCCAAGTGGGAAATGACTGGGCAAAATCTCTATCCAAAGGTCTCATCCAAGAATTCATTAGGAACTGAAACTTGCCACTAACCATTTCAGTGATCACTAAAATAATTTTTTTTCCACTGAGATCTGGAGATGCATGTGCTCTGGATACCACATTGATTGCAACTTTATGAGAGATGGAGAACTGTGCACAAATTTCTAACAGAATTTGTGAGATAACAAATTGTGTTTAAAGTTGTTAAGTTTTCATCCCATTTGGTAGCCACCATATACCTCGTCAGTGTGGCAGTTTACAGGCCTCTTTGCCTATGTTCATTTCAGTTTACATCAAATCACTCTTAATGTCAATTTGTGAGATTGTTTCATAATATAGAACAGCTTATTTTCCATTTAAGTAATTCAGTAGCTTTCCCTTTGTCTCAGACTGATTCACATGTTAAACAAAGTCCTACATAGTTTTACTTCTCTCCACTTCTGTACCCTCATCTCACATTCAGTTCTGCTTCCAGTCCAATGATATTGAAATCGCTTTACTTCCTAGGCAATCACTATGCAGCATTCCACTCCAGATCCTTCATCCATACTGTTTACTCTGTTAGACATGTCTGTCTCTCTTTATCAACATAGCTAACATAAACTCTCCTGATTTTCATGGAGGTTACCTCTCCATGTCAAATAATCATTATATTTGCTAGAGAACATGTGTTCATAGAATTCTGTATCAATATATTTCCCTTTGATTCAAATTCATGTTACATGAGAATATAGACCTTTTGTGCTTTGTTTCAACACAATATCTATTATGCCTAGTCCAGTATCAAGAATATAAAAAATACTTCTTAAACAAAATATCAGTTGAAGTTAGTTTATTGTTTAAAAATAAATAGGTCTTTTGTCTTAGGTAAAAGTTAAAAAATATTATTGTGAATTCCAAATATTATTTATTACATCATATTAATGTTTAGTTGAAAATATTAAATATTATGCCAGCATTCATTGAATGACTCTATTTACTTAACTCTTTAAAGTTATATGTACACTCATGCAGAAACATCTAAATATTAAAAGAGATATAAGACAGGAAGCCAGAGCTGGAGATTAAGCAACTACTTGAACTATCAGACATTTGAAATTATACATGCATGCAAATATAAATGTAACTTCCAAGTATATGTTGCTATTGCATTCTACAATTGCACTTTTTTACCAACATTTATCATATTGTTAACTTTACATAAGGACTATGAAAAATAACATTTATTAATTTATGATGGTGTTTTTCATTTTTCAGGAATCATGGTAAGCCATAATGGACTGAAGATAAGACTGGAGATCTGATGGAAATTGCCTGGTTGAAATATGAAAAAAAAACAACAACAACAAGTAACACTTAGAATTTACATAAGCTGGGTGGTGCTGCTGGGAGGCTTTAATTCTAGCTTCTGTAAACTACTTCTGCTGGAGTGTTGATGTGTCATAGGTTTTATGTATGTCAACTGTGACATGCTTTTGGTAATGTGCCTCATCACTCACGTGAACTTGAATTTAAATGTACCATCAAAAGATTTATCAAATGTTTATCTCTTCTTCAACTTTGACTTTCCATGTTATATATTTTTTAATATTTACATGTTTTACATGGGTGTGATATTACTTAAATTTAATTATATTGAGAGTTGTATTAGATGATTATATTATATTTAATAATTTCAAACAACAGTTCATATTCAAATACATTAAAAAAGAGGCAAGAAATAATAGTCATAATTTAAGAAAATGGAATGATGTATTTTCAACTTTTAGTTCAGCCAAATATTTCAGAGGGAAACTAAAGCAGCTCCTCTTCTATACACACAGCTGGGAGACAATATCCTAAATGGGATAACCTTCAAATGCTTCCACAATTTATTTGTTTAAACGTATTTATTGTGCAAAACATAATGGAATTGAAAAAAAAATAATGGACTTCACCATGTTTCTCTTGTGCATATATATTTTGTATTTGATCCTATCCACTTCTGCTATCATCACCTGGTACTTTCTCTTCTCTCTCACTGTATACCTTCTTCTCATCTTTCAAGTATTACTACTTTTAAATTGATTCTCTACTTATGAGAAACAAAATGCTATTTCTTGTTCACTTAACCTGATGATGACCAAATGAACATCATCACTAAGAGAAGATTAAGATGAATTAACAGTAACCCTAAGGAACAACATTCAAGTTTGAGGGAGTCCAAGTTAAAAACAAATCATGTTGAAAATAATAGTCACGGGACCATGTATTGAAGAGTCTTTCTTTTTCTTTTTTCTTTTTTTCCTTTAAAAATTTATTTTTATTTATTTTATTTTATTATTTTTATTATTTTATTTTTATTTTACATATCAATCCCAGTTCCTTCTCCCTCCCTCCTTCCCTTCCTCTTTCCCTCTATCCCACGCTCACATGCACCCTGACAACCCTCCTCTCCCACCCACCTCCACTTCATATGTAGGGTGATGTCCTCCAGGAGGGGTTATCTAAATCTGTCAAGTCATTTGGAGTAGGGACTAGGCCCTATCTCCTGTCTCTAGGTTAAGGGAGTATCCCTCCATGGGGGATGTGACCCCAAAGTCCTTTTGTGCACCAAGAATACATCCTGGTTCTACCCTATGAGGACCCTTAGACTGCTCAGGCCTTCTAGCTGAGACACATGTTCAGGGCGTCTGAGTCAGTCCCATGCTGGATTCCCAGCTATCAGTCTGGGGGCCCATTAGCTCCTCCTTGTTCAGGTCAGCTGTCTCTATGTGTTTCTGCAGCCTGGTCTTGTCCTCCCTCTCTGCATCTGGATTCTAGTTCAGCTCAGTGTTTAGTTGTGGTTGTTTGCTTCTGTTTCCATCAGGTGCTAGATGAGGGCTCTATGATGGTGGATAAGTTAGTCGTTGATCTCATTATCAGAGAAGGGCATTTATGGTAGCCTTTCCACTGTTAGTGGGGTCAGTCAAGGGCATATATGTAAAAGTATTAACAATAAAACATTACACACACACACACACACACACATATATATATACATATACATATTTTTTTCTTATTTTACATATTTAGCTCAGTTCCCTCTCCCTCTCTCTCTCCCTTTACACCCACCCCTCCATAGGGAAGGTGATGCCTTTCAGGAGGAATCATCAAAATCTGTCAAGTTATTTTGAGTAGGGTCTAGGCCCATCCTCCTTCCTCTAGGCTAAGGGAGTATCCCTCCATGGGTAAAGAAAACATTTTTTAAAGATATAATTTCCCTGTACTGTAAAGCTGACTTGTGGAAATTCCTTAGTTTGTGTTTTTAAATCCATTCACTCATTTCTAGAAATGCAACATTTGGAAAATAGCTTCCTATATTGTGGGACCCTTCCCCTTGCAAGATATATTCTAATTTTTATAAAGAATATGCCTATTCTTTATGGTACTCATTTGGAATCCAGCTACACTGTATATATATTTTTTAAGATTCCCAGAAACAGAAAAATAAAACATATTCAGTTGCTTATTGTTTGAGTTATTAAGTGGGATATAGAAAGTGGGTAATTTCATGATTTCCGAGATTCCTGTATATTTTGTATTATGACTTTGTTGGCTTTAATGTATTCCTTGACCAATGGAATCTATTTCCTCTATTGTATTTTCAACACCGGAAATTCTCTTTCATCTCTTGCATTTTGTTGGTTATACTTGCATCTGTAGTTCCTATTCATTTACCCAGCTTTTCCATTTTCAGAATTCCCTCTGTGTTTTTTTTTTTATTTTTATTAGTTTATTTTTTAAATTCCAATCCCAGTACCCCATACCTCATCTGCTCCCACTCCTCCCACTCCCCAACTACCTACCATCTGCTCCTTGGAGAGGGTAAGTCCTCCCCTAGAAAGTCTCCTAAGTCTGTCCCATCATCTCATTGAGGCAAGAACAAGGCAACTTTCCATCCCCCACACCATTGTGTCTAGGCTGAACAAGGTATCTCTCCATATAGAATGGGTTCTCTAAGTCAGTTTTTGCAATAGTGTTAGATCTTGACGTTATCGTTTGTGTTTTCTTTACAGCCTCTATTTCAATTTTCAAGTCTTTAACTGCTTCCTACACCTATTTGATTGATTTTTATTCTCTTTCTTTTAGTGATTTCTTCCAATTTTTTTTGTTTATCTTTTTCTCAACTTCTTTAAGGGAATTTTTCATTATCTTTTTAAGTGTCTTTATCATTTTTGTAGTTATTTTTAAGGCCATTCTGTCCTGCTTCTTCTGTGTTGGGATGTATGGTTATCTAACTATGTATGAAGATGGAGTTGGGTAACTTTCTATTTTTTTTTTATGCATATAGAGTATTTTTTATTTAATTTTATATAACAAAGTCCAATTAAATGAAAACAAACATTTATACACAATATTTGGGAATTTGGGCGTCGTTCTTTCCAAACTACTTCCTGCTGGTAAGGGGCGCTGTCTTGGGGGATTCGAAGAAGATTCAGATATGCTAGCTGTAGTCTGTAGGGCTGTTTTGTCCAGCTGTTTGGAATGTAGGATCAGCTTGTACTCTGTTTCAGGCGGTCTGGTGTGATCAAACCACATTAGTCTGGAAGGAATCCACATCTTTTCATTTTCTGTGGAAACAAAAATAGAAATACTTTTCCCCAGTAACTTGTTCTTCAACTTAAATTTTGGAGTCAAAGCGTTTTTTTTTTTTTTTTAATTATTTTACATGTCGATCCCAGTTCCCTCTCCCTTCCTCCCTCCCTCCCCCCAAGCCCTCCCTCCCTCCTTCCCTCCCTTCTGCCCTCTCTACCCTCTCCCATGCACTCTAAACACCCTCCCCTCCCAACCCCCCACCACAATACAATATGTAGGGGAATGCCATCCAGTTGGGGTCATGTAGATCTGACAGGTCCTGTGAAGTAGGGACTAGGGCTTCTCTCCTATCTCTAGAATAAGGCAGTTATCCCTCCATGGGGGATATGTTTGCAAAGTCCTTTTGTGCACCAGGGATACATCCCGGCTCCACTGTCTGAGGTCTCCTAGGCTGCTCAGACCTTCTGGCTGAGACCCATATTCAGGGGGGTCCGAGTCAGACCCCTGTTGGCTTCCCAGCTATCAGTCTAGTGGCCCTTAGCTCCTCCTTGTTCAGGTAAGCTGTCTCTATGTACTTCTACCGCATGGTCTTGTCCTCTCCATCTGCTTCTGGGTTCTAGTTTGACTCAGTGTTTATGTATGGGTGTTTGCTCCTGTTTTCAACAGGCATTAGTTGAGGACTCCATGGAGAAGTTAGTTGTTGATCTCACTCTCCGGGAAGGGCATTTATGATAGCCTTTCCACGGAAGCTGAGATTGTTAGTTGGGAGCAGTCTTGTAGTTCCCTCGACCTTTCTTTGTGTTAAACTTTATCTTCAAACCAATATTGGCTCCCTCTTTTATGTTCTCTCTCTCTGTCTCTGTCTCTCTCTCTCTTTCCTATTTTCCATTCCTAACCAGGCTCAATCCTCCTGGTCACACATGCCTTCCTCTCCTCCCTCTCATTTTCTCCTACTTCTCTCTCCATTAGCTGTCCTCCCCCACTATACCTGAGGTCTGGGGGACTTGTCCCTTCCCAGTTCTGTGAGGGACTTTATATGAATCTCTTAGAATACAACTTGTATCCTAGTTCCTCTGGTGATGTGAATTATAGGCTGGTGATCATTTGATCTAGGTCTAAAATCCATATATGAGTGAGTACATACTGTGTTCCTCTTTTTGTGACTGGGTTACCTCATTCAGGATGGTTTCTTCAAGTGCCATCCACTTGCCTGCGAATTTCAAGATACCATTATTTTTTTCTGCAGAGTAGTATTCCATTGTGTAGATGTGCCACATCTTCATTAACCATTCTTCAATTGAAGGGCATCTAGGTTGCTTCCAGGTTCTTGCTATTACAAATAGTGCTGCTATGAACATAGTTGAACAGATGTCTTTGTTGCATTGATGTGAATCCTTTGGGTATATGCCTAAGAGGGGGATTGCCGGGTCCTGTGGTAAACTAATTCCCATTTTCCTGAGGAACCGCCATACTGATCTCCAAAGTGGCTGTATGAGTTTGCACTCCCACCAGCAGTGGAGGAGTGTTCCACTTTCTCCACATCCTCTCCAACATAAGTCATCACTGCTGTTTCTACTTTTAGCCATTCTGGCAGGGGTAAGATGGTATCTCAAAGTTGTTTTGATTTGCATTTCCCTGATAGCTAAGGATGTGGAGCATTTTCTTAAGTGTCTTTCAGCCTTTTTGATTTCCTCCATTGAGAATTCTTTCTTCAGTTCTGTACCCCATTTTTTAATAGGGTTATTTGGTGTTTTGTTGACTAGTTTCTTGAGTTCTTTGTATATTTTGGAGATCAGCCCTTTGTCGGATATAGGATTAGTGAAAATCTTTTCCCAGTCAGTGGGCTGCCGTTTGGTCTTGTCAACTGTGTCCTTTGCCTTACAGAAGCTTCTAAGTTTGAAGAGGTCCCATTTATTAATTGTTTCTTTCAGTGTCTGTGCCCCTGGAGTTATGTTCAAGAAGCGGTCTCCTATACCAATTTGTTCAAGGGTACCTCCTACTTTCTCTTCTAAGAGGTTCAATGTGGCTGGATTGATGTTGAGGTCTTTGATCCATTTGGACTTGAGTTTTGTGCATGGCGACAGACATGGGTCTATCTGCAGTCTTCTACACACCCTCATCCAATTGTGCCAGCACCATTTGTTGAAGATGCTGTCTTTGCCCCATTGCATAATTTTAGCTGTTTTGTCGAAAATCAGGTGTTCATAGGTGCGTGGATTAATATCAGGATTTTCAATTCGATTCCATTGGTCTACCTGTCTATTTTTATGCCAATACCAGGCTGTTTTCAGAACTATAGCTCTGTAGTAGAGCTTAAAGTCAGGAATGGTGATGCCTCCTGATGTTCTTTTATTGTATAGGGTTGTTTTGGCTATCCTGGGTCTTTTGTTTTTCATATAAAGTTGATTATTATCCTTTCAAGGTCGGTGAAGAATTGTGGTGGGATTTTAATGGGGATTGCATTGAATCTGTAGATTGCTTTTGGTAAGATTGCCATTTTTACTATGTTTATCCTACCTATCCAAGAGCATGGGAGGTCTTTCCATTTTCTGGTATCTTCTTTAATTTCTTTCTTTAGAGTCACAATGTTCTTATTATATAGATCTTTTACTTGTTTGGTAAGCGTTACACCAAGATACTTTATGTTGCTTGTGGCTATTGTAAAGGGTGATGTTTCTCTGATTTCTTTCTCTGCCTCTTTGTCGTCTGAAAAAAATAGGGCTACTGATTTTTTTTGAGTTTATCTTGTATCCTGCTAGTTTGCTGAAGGTGTTTATCATTCTGTAGGAGTTCCCTGGTGGAGTTTATTGGGTCGCTTATGTAAACTATCATATCATCTGCAAATAGAGACAGTTTGACTTCTTCCTTTCCAATGTGGATGCCCTTGATCTCCTTTTGTTGTCTTATAGCATTAGCTAGAACTTCTAGTACGATATTGAAGAGATATGGAGAGAGAGGACAGCCTTGTCTTGTTCCTGATTTTAGAGGAATTGGCTTAAGTTTCTCTCCATTCAGTAACTTTCTATTTTTAATGTTTTGTGTGTGCATGATATATATATATATATGTATATATATATATGTATATATATACATATATGTGTATATATGTATATATATGTCACATAAAGGTATCTATTTATACAAATGTATTCAGGTGTCAAATGTATAAAGTAGAATCAAGAAATCCTTCCTTCATTATTTTTTCTCTGTCCCTTCTTTTCTGGGGATCAAACCTGGAACTTTAAAATTAGCCCATCAAATGCTCATTTTTTCAAACCAAGAATCTAGGCAAAGTTAATGTTCATAAGAAATATTCAGAGAGGGCTGGAGGGATAGCTCAGCCGTTAAAGGCTAGGATCACAACCATTAATATAAGAAATATCCAGAGAAAGGAATTTTAAGCAGAAAATGAATATACTCAGTAAGTTTCCAGTAAAATTATGGCAGTAATATAAGATGATAATGATTAGAATAATGACTATACATTGTAATGGAATAGTCTTATATGCCAAACAATTCAGAAAAGAAACAGGTAATTGTTGGCCTACAGTTAAGATGGTTATTCTGTGGTGATCATGGCAGGTGTTTAGAAAGCGCACAAACAGTTCCACAAACTGGGAAAGAGGGATTCAAATATATAAACCTGGGGCCATACCCTAAGACCAGTACCCCAAAACTTTTGGTGGAACAAATTCCCATTACAGAATGATGTAATTATTTGTTAGGGGTATCTTTTATCATTTGGCCTCTTGACATGTAAGGATTTTCTTATTCAACAAAGATAAATGGTTCTACAATTTACATATTATTCCATCACCATATATTTTCTGCTGTACTATGGTGGTTTGAATGAGCTGTGTTACCCCATAAGTTCATGTATTTAAACAATTGTTATCCACTGGGTGATATTTGCTCTTTATAGAGGTTATGAGACCTTCAGGATATGGAGCCCCCTAAGAGGAAGTACATCATTGAAGATAGCTTTGAGGTTTTAATCCCCTTCTTTCTTTGCTTTCTGTGCATAGATAAAATGTGATCAACCAGTTTCTTGCTTGCACTACCATGTCGCCAGGCCTCCTCTGCTATAACGGACCTAAACAAAGACTCTTTAGCCTCCAAGTTGATTGTTGCCAGGATAGTTATTGCAGCAACAGGTAGTGATATATCCACCCCGCCTGCACTTGTTGCACTGACCAAGCCCATTGGGGGTGAGGACAGGTGTGGACATGACCTGCAGGAACTAGGTCTGGGGATGGGAACCCCAGCAGCTCTATCTCTTACTTCCTGGTTGGAGACAGATAGCATCCAGAGGCATCCTTGGGATGGGAACCTGCTGGTAGTCATTTGTTTCTGTTGTAAGTGATTTCTCCCTGAAAAGACATCCATTAGCCTGTTTCCCCAAATTCTTATTTATCAGTGATAGCAACAGAAATCTAAAGAATATACACACTAATCAAGATAGGTGACTTAGTCCCTACCATGTTCAGTTCTTCTTGGTATATAACTATTGGTGAATGCTATGAATAGATGTACAAAATTGGAAAAGGCAGAGTTAATCCATGTGGTTGAGTGGAGCCTTCTTTTATTGTTTCCATATGCTTTTGTTTAAAACTCTCTAATATATCAATGCATGCACTATGATTAAACAATGAGAGTACTTTGAGGAGGAAGTGGTACATGAAAGGAGAAAAATCTGAGGCCTTGGAACTATTTTGCTTGATTTTTTCTATGAACATGAAGCATAGACATAGAGTCTAAAGCTTTAAAAACATTTCATATATACTCAAAATCTTTCTACAGAGTGGTTTTCTCTTTTAGAATTTTAGCAGGCACCTCATTTCCAGTTTAGACATTAGAGCTTAAAAGATAATTTTTCTCTTGCTCTTTAAATAAAAATGTGGCAAGAGCTAATTTCAGAATTCAGTTAATGTCATAATTTAAAAGACAATCTGGAAGCGAAACACATAAAAGCCAAAAAAATATTCTCTTAAAATGCCTTTCATTAAAAATCTTAGCTCTTCTAAATGCTGTCCTCCAGATAGACTTGTACAATTTGTTGAAGATGCTTTCTTTTTTTCATAGTATATTTCTGGCTTCTCTATTACCACCAAATAAATCCATATCTATTATTTGCACTAAACCCTAGTCCAAGTTGATAAAAGACCTCAAAATAAAATCAGATATACTAAATCTGATAGAAGAGAAAGTACGGAGTAGTTTTGAATATATTGGCATGGGAAAAAACTTTCCCATGAAAAGAACACCAATCACATAGGCACTAAGGTCAACAATTAATAAATGAGCTCATGAAACTGAAAGGATCTTCACCAACATACATCTGACATATGGATGTTTTCCAAAATATATTCTTTGATAAGTTGTTCTTTTTATCATGTCACTTGAATCATGCACTAAAAGTGCTTGGAGTAGAATTTAATGTTGATATGAAGATGAATGAAGGAATAATACTCCATAACAACCTGAGAATTTCCTGAATGTGAATGGCTGAATAGTTGGATAAAGCAGGTTGCCTCCTGTGTTCTCAGTGTTATCTCATGAGACTAAATTAAATGGACCGATCCCCCCAATTCCATGTCATCACTAACATTTTATCTAGTAAATCATTGAGTATTTTCTATTGTCCTCGATAATATTTTTGTCAACTTAACACAAGCTAGAGTCATCAGAGGCAAGTTAGCCTCAATTGAGAAAATGCTTCCACAAGATTGAACTATAGGCAAGCATGTAAGGCATTTTCTTGATGAGTGACTGATGGAGAGCCCAGTATATTGGGGGTGGTGCTATTCCTGAGCTGGGGTCCTGGCTTTTATTAGAAAGAAGGCTGAGCGAGGTATGGGGAGCAAGCCAGTAAGTACCACCCTTACATGGCCTCTGTATCAGCTCCTTCCTCCAGGTTCCTCTCCTGTCTATGTTCCTGTCCTAACTTCCTTCAATTATGAACAGCAATATAGAAGTGTAAGCCCAGTAAACACTTTCCACTCCAAGTTTCTTGGTCATGATGTTTCATCACAGCAATAGTAACCCTAAATATGACACCTATTTAACTTCCTTTAGCAAATATGCAAAGAAATACAACAGCAGTTTCTGTTATGTACCCATCCTCGACAGCATGCCACTTCTGAAGAAATATGCTGTATTAACTTTTTTTCTGTTTTTGTTGTTGTTGTTGTTGTTAATTTGTTCCAAGAAATCAACAAATTGACAGGATTTAGTGGAAATGTCAAACAATTAGGTTACATAGTGAATATTCTTCTGTCTTCCAACATCATATTCCATAAATCAGATTTCTCTTACTTAAAGAAAACTATGGGTACCATTAAAATGTCACAAAAATTCCATTTCATTTAGAAGTACAGACAAGCAGTGTAGAAAGTTGTAAAGTATTCAGATATTAGGTGAATGAAAGATCAGACAACTATTTATCCTTGCATCTACTTAAAAGAATTGTATGCTCCTGAAAAAATTTTAAATAAATGTAGCATAGTGTTTTGAGTTTAAAACAAACAAAAAGCAAACAACAACAACAATAACAAAAACCCTAAATACTTCCTATTTCTAGAAAGAAGATTTATCTCTTTTTATAGACACATTCTTTTTCATTTTTTAACATAGTTAACAACATTTTCTATAGTAGCTAGTCAGGTGGCTGAATACAATTCGAAACCTGAAGGCAGACTGTTGAAAAGTTGATTTTCACATAATTGGGGGTAAGTCTACTCACACCACACAGCTATCATGTGACAGAAATTGGCTATTGGTTCACAGATCATTTTTTTTTTCTTCCCAGCACAAGGTATACCATATTTTTTTAGCTGTCATTGCCATTATGTGGGACATAAGATTGATTTCTGGCTCATGACCTGGCAAACACATATTTAGGCTACATGGTGAAACAGCTATGTACAGATAACTGTTCTTCCCTTTACTAAATAGAGAGGATACAAGAATCTAGATCAAGACATAAAAATTGCTCCTTCCTTCAATGTACTTTCTGGTGGAGAGTTATTTATAGAAGTTCTGGAACAGGAGCTTTGGCTAGTTAAGCCACTGCTTCAGAAAAAAAAAAGTATTAAGGCATTAAAAATCTGATTGTTTATTATAGAACATAGCCTGTTCTACTTAACTCATATTGTCATGCTAAAAGGAAAACTGTAGTGTTATCTTGTTTGTACTCTAACAAATAAAGCTTGCCTGAAAACCAGAGGGTAGAGCTACTACTAATTAACCATAGAGATCTCTACAGGCCAACATATGCTCTTTTATTATGACAATGAGTCATGTCTGCTCCTGGCAGAACCAATCTGCTTCAGGAAAGATAATGGTATCAAAAAAATTCAACATGAAGTTTACTTTCTTTGTGGCAAAAGTTAGCCACTGTCCAAGAAAGTGCTCTTACATTGACTGCTGAGAGAGTGCTGTTCAATTTTAACAACAGGACACAAAAGAAAGGACTGTCAAACTTTGCCAAGACAAGATAGGACAAGCCTTTAGAATATCATGCTTCACAGATATATCTGTCAGATATGGGGCCTGTATGTCAAAGATGAATGCTGCAACATTACAGAGGAACCTTGGGTAACAGTCCAGGCAGCCAGCTGTGTCTATCATTTCTCAATTTTTTTGGGAAGACACTTGTTTGCACTTCCTGTTTATTCATGTAATATTATTTCCTTCTCAAGTCTCTGATGGAGCTGAAGACTTTATAGCTATAGTTATAATTAATGTTTTCCTTGTTAAGAATTTGAGAAAAGAAATTTACTAAAGAAATGTAAAATGTATAAAGCTGAGAGACATAAAACATAATTTTGGGTTTGGTAATGCAAATTAGAATAGAAAGTGAATAAGGTACAACTACTTGGACTTACCGAGATAGGATAGATGGAAGTATTTTCTCTGAATTTGTCAATTGCTAATGAGCTAGACAATGTTGTTGTATTTATTTCCTGTATTGTATTGTAAATAGTTATTGTACTTATCGTATGTAGTTTTTCTTATATTAGTTATAACCTTTTTTTTTTAAATTTTAGACTCAAAAAGAGGAAATGTGGTGATTTCTTGTTTTAACTCTCATAAGTAAAGCTTGCCTGAAGATCAGAGGGTGGAGCTAGCCACTAATTAACCATAGAGGTCTGGAGGTCCGTACAGACAGTCAAGAAATGATATGGCTAGGTGGAGAGATGGATATCATGTAGGAGGAGACAGGAGATCAGCCTCTTTTTGGTCTGAGGATTTGTAGAACTCTAGTGGTTTGCTGCTCTGCTTCTCTAATCTTTTAGTTTACACCCCCTGCTATCTGACTTTGGGTTTTTATTATTAAGAGCAATTATAATTCTTACTACATAAAACCCATATTTTTGTTTCAGTTTTTCAAGACAAACCTAGAACTTAAAAAGTATAATACGAAATCTCCAAGATATTGTCAACAAATTGTTAAAATGTGCTAAAGCACTACTTAGCATATGAAATCATAAACTAAAAGTGGTCTTCAAATTGCATATTTAAGTTTGTTTTAGTTGTACTTCTTTCATTTAACACACACACACACACACACACACACACACACACACACACACACACACGACTCAATAAAGACTCACTTTGTAATCCAGTGTAGCCAAGCTAAAACTCAGTCATGATACCCCCTGCTTCAGCTCCCTAAATTCTGAAATTATGGAAAGGGACCCTGAGTCACATCTCCCACTCTATCCCATACTCCTATTTACACTGTTCATCACTGTTATTCCTCAGGCCTTTCTTCAGTGAAGACATTTCTGATCCTCTGTGAGCATCAATATTTATGGTTTTATTGATGTAGAAATTATTATTACATGTTATTAAATTACTTGGTATGTAAATGAAAGAGATTAATAAGCAAATCTGAGTATAAGATTTGCAGCAATAAAGGATGTTTATATGTTGGAACTAGAAAGAGAAGTGAGGGTATTAACAAAAGAAGTATAAAAATAATCAATATATAAAATTTAAAAGTATGGTATAGGCTTCTAGCTTCAAGTCAATTCCTATTTTTTGTTTTCTTTCAAAATCACACTGATGTAGAAGTATTTCACTTTGCAGGATATAATTACTCAAAAACATTTTGAAGGCATAATTTATGATCAGTTCACTAAAATAGAAGATTGTGTTTGCATCAGCTGAATATGATGATTTCTATTTTTTGTATTATTTTATTTCTGAGAGGATTTCATGTAGCCTATGATAGTCTTGAGTTGAATTTACTGTAAGGATGGCCTTGAACTACTGATCCTCCTACTTCTGCCTCCCATGTATAATAAATGTAACACCCCCACACATATGTACATATATATCATCACATCACAAGTAGGAAAAGTAATATCAGGGAACATCATTGAAAATGAGTCAGAAACATTATAAGAGCCACAGGAATGGGATGTCTGCTACAAAATTGTGTCTTCTTTATATACTAGGAAATATGCACCGATGAAATCGCAAAAATACTGATTGGGAAATTTTACAACGATCCACACCTAGATGAAGAACTGCAGTCAATTAATGACAGCTAAGAGAGGGAAAATCAGTCTTTCCTAAGGATGACCCCCCCCCAATAAGTCATTCAGTCTCAAGTAGTTAATCCCAAATACATGAATTTGAGAAGGAATGCAAAGGTACAGGAAGAGCTGGTGGGTGATGGAAGGTAAAAATGATGTTAATACTGTACTCATGCATGTCAAATTCTCAAATTTAAATTTAAAAAGTAGAAGACATATTAGGACAATGAAAGTTTATCTGATTGAACTGTCATTTTAAAAGTTATTTCTAATATATTATATGCTAGCTTTTGAGCATTTTTGCCTGTGAATATGGCTACTATATTAGCCTCAAACCAATGATTCCACCAGTGCCTGTTTGTACCAACATTCAGTAGAGAAAGAATAAAAGGATTTCTATGGAGCAAAATGATCATTTATGTCTTTTTAAGTGTTTTTTTTTTCTTTTTACTTGTTCTTTAAAAGTTTTGTACAAGAGTTTGGATCCTATTTATCACCTTTTCCTATTTGTAGACTCACACCCTTTCCTTATCTGCTCAACTTTGTATACTATATTTTAAACACCCTCAAGACCAATATCTCCTGTCCAAATATTCTTGGATGTGTAGTATTGCACTGGAGTGTGGTTGACTTACCAGAGGCTACACTGTTACACAAAATTGTGTCTCACTCTATCAGCCACCAACAATTGCCTATATTGTTGTATAAAAATGTCCTCTGAAATGGAAACATTCCATCCTGCATAGAAGCTATTTAAGCAGGAAGGTGAACAACACAAAATAGCTTCACAAAGTTCCTGAAACTAACCAGACTCACTAGGACCCTCTGTATGACAGTAAGCAATAATGCTAGCAGGAGTCATGCTCAGACAAGCCAAGTTGCAAACGAGATTCTCAAATAGTGAGCTCCAAAGAAAACTCTGAGTCCAGAGCAGCTGCCTGGAAGAAGCAGAAATCATCTGATCTTCCTGGAAGAGGATTAGACCAACTGAGTCTCTTGGAAAGGACTCTGTCCAACCTGGTAAGCAGCCTTCAGTCTGTGAAATGTGTTTTATTTGAGTAAACATGTATGTTGTGTCTGCCCAGGACAAGTTTTGTCACATAGGAAATATCTCCACACCTAGTGATTGGATTCTTTGCCCAATTTCTATTTCAGTGCTAGGATATGTTTGGGTTTGGGTTAGCATAGGTTTGTCTGCCCCAACTTAAAACTTTCTATTCCATTATTCCCTTTAAACTTTCTGTGTCAGTATTCACACTGCTAATCATTTTGTGCCAAAAAACCATCTTTTCATTCTTTTCTACTTTAGTAGTGTTTATTAGATATATTCTCCTAACAAATAAAAATTAAAACCCAGCAAAACATAGTAAAAGTTCATTTTTTGTAACTTTCCTTAAGACCAACAGCCATAATTTTAATTGATTTTCAAAATATTCTGCAACATCTCTTGGTAGTCTCATCTTTAAAAGAATTGTAGAGACACTTATATTTCCACTGGATATCACTTATTAGTTGCCAAAGTTTTTCTTGTTTTGACTTCCACCAGGAAGATTGTAGGTTACAGCAAAAATACAGGAGATGAGAATTGCCAATTCAGAACAATCATTTGAAAGAATTGGTGGGAAAGAAAGAATGATGTTAATAGTTTAATACATTTTTAATCTGCTGACAATATATTAAAAGGCAAACCAGTGTCTTTTAAGGAGACAATATGACTTACCAAACAAGCACTAGAAACAGTCCCAAAG
Organism: Phodopus roborovskii; assembly: GCF_943737965.1. Lineage (NCBI taxonomy): Eukaryota > Metazoa > Chordata > Mammalia > Rodentia > Cricetidae > Phodopus > Phodopus roborovskii. Next base: position 28,294,091 of record NW_026126459.1, on the reverse strand, counting down.
GCCTTTGTACAAAGGTTCAACTCACATTCATCTTTCTACTGAGCCAACAGTAAGTTCAACAATGTTCTAATGACCTATATTAAGTCATTTCCAATTGTTAAAACTAAGTGTCAATGACTGGATCATTTATAAAATAGTGGGACGTGATTATTGTGGGAGGTGAAAAGTACAAAAACACTTCTCAAACATATGGCCAGGGCCTGGTTTCTGCATGATAGCATGGTGTGGGTCACCATGTGGTGAGAGAGAAAGAGCGATAGACTGTGTCTTTCTTCCAGTTTATCACACATTTCAGCCATGGAGATCTCACCATTGTGACCTCTACTAATTCTAATTGCTTACTGAAATTCTCACAACAAATGCAAAGAAAATATATGAATTTGGGTATTTAAAATATGTATTTTGGTAGACATATTAAAACCATAGTGTATTCAATACAAATATATTTTGTAAAGCAGAGTAAATTAACAAAAAGAAGAAGAAGAAAAAGAAGAAGATGAAAGGAAGGAAGGAAGGAAGAAAGAAAGAAAGGAAGGAAGGAAGGAAGGAAGGAAGGAAGGAAGGAAGGGAGAAAGAAAAACCTATGTTAAAATTTAAAATTCATCCTGGGCACAGCAACTTCGATTCTATTGCATTGGACAAATCATACATAACTTTGTAAATTGCTATTCTTTATATATCAAATGAAGCATTTAAATGAGTTAACCTTTGACATTTTTAAAGCTGAAATTTTTGGTTCTATGAATAGGGCTCAAATCAATGTAGTGTTAACAGGTATTTATAGCAGTTATTTACATAGAATTACTATATACTTAATTCAAGGAAAAATATCATACCTATAATTAGATAGTTTCCAGCTAAAATAATTGGATGATTAGAGGCCTTTCCAGGAAGCATATAGTTTTGAAGTGAGATTTTATAAGTTTAATAAATATGTGAAAATTATATTGTACTTTCACATTTTAAAAATACATAAAACTTTATAAAGACTGCCTTTAATCTTGGTATTTCTTGCAACATTAAAATATCTCTGTTGTACATGACAAAGGCCTTAAAGCAATCACTCTATTAGGAAATCCTCATCTGGCCATGTGTCTGTTATTAAGCTTTTTCACTTGGCTCTTCTTTGCAATTAACATTCCAAAGTTTATGATGGCTGGTTGTGGATACCATATGTTTGGCATCAGTTCCTAAAGTTCAGCCACATGTTCAATTTTGATAGCAAAGCATCATGTTGGAGGGAAATGGAAGATTTCCAAGCAATCTCTAAGCCATATATTTTTTTAATCATTTAATAAGAATTTCTTATAAGCCTGTAGGGCATTTTGAGAAAACCCACCCATCCTTTTCCACTATCCTACCCACCACTTTTCTCTTACAATTACATTCTTTGGTTTTTTACCCCACTGAATTATGCTTGTGCATGGGTAAAGGACCACCCACTGGAATATGAGTAGCCTTTCAGGTCTCCTGATGATAGCTTACTCTCCCTCCCCAGTAGTATTAGCTAAGGAAAGACCTTGATGAGCCCCTCCCCCATCCAGTCTTACAAATCTCAATTTGGGCTGTAAGCTCTCTGTTTGTAAATTACACTAAATAAAGATCGGGTTGAGTATAAGAATTTGTTATCCAATTATCTCTGAATATCCATACTGTCCAACTCTTAAATATATGTGCTCGGAATACTTGTAATAACATGAAACTAACTGTTCTGGCGAGTTTTATGTCAATTTGACACAAGATAGAGTCATCAGAGAGGAGGGAGTTCAACTGAGAAAATGCCCCATAAGACTGAACTATAGGAAAGCCTCTAGGGAATTTTCTTAATTAGTGAATGATTAAGGAGGGCCCAACCCATTGAGAATATGGCCACCCCTGGGCTGGTGGTTCTGGGTTCTCTAAGAAAGCATGCTGAACACATCAGTAAGCAGCATCCTTCCATAGCCTCTCAGCTCCTGTTTCCATGATCCTGCCATACTTGAGTCCTGTCCTGAGGTCTTTCAATGATGAACTCTAATATAGAAGTGTAAACCAAATAAACCCTTTCCTCTCAAACTTGCTTTTGGTCATGGTGTTTTACCATAGCAATAGAAATGTTAACTAAGACAGTTAGTATCAGAAGTGGGGTATTGCTGTGACAGATCTGACCAAGTTGCCTTGGGGAGGATTGGGGAAGGACTTTGGAACTTTGAGCTAGAAAAGCTCAGTGGGCTGTTTGTAGCAGTTTGGAAGGTGAGAATGTTGAAAAAAAAAAAAAAAAAAAAAAAAAAAAAAAGAACAGTGGAGGCCTAGCTTGTGAAATATCAGAGAAAAGCAAAGATTCTATTGGGCCATTTGTGTGGAGAATCTGTGGTTTTTGTTAGCTGAATTTGAAGAATGAGCTGAAGAATTGACTATGATTAACAAAACACTAGAACCTTTGCTTTGCTGGGACAATTGGCGCTGGTCAGTTGGAGCTAGGAAATTAGCAGTGATTAGAAGAGACCAGCATCACTGAGTTGAAATCTTCTGGGAAGTGTTTCTTCAGAGCCAGAACATTACCTCACACTTTTTTTACTTTGGAAAAAATTTAAGGTCAGTTATAACTGGAGGGTTGCTTGATAACAAAGAAATTAATGAAACCAAGAGATGCTAAGGGCGAGAATAGTCTTCCCTGTGGAAATATACATCAGTCAGTTATCCAATATCCAAAAACATACTTAAAAATAACATTGTACAGACTGGGAAGATTATACTTAGCAATGAATATGTATTAATAATGTAACAATAATTAATGAAAAAGGAGACCATGAATTTGAAATAGAACAAGAAGGTTTGTATGGGAAGATTTAGAGCAAAGAAATGAAATGATAAATTTAATTACATTATCTTAAACATTTTAAAAAGGAAGGAAAATGTCTCCTCTATTTTATCTGTATAAAAGAGATACATAGAAAACTGTTTTGTCTCAAGCAGTAGCTTAGTTTGGGGACTGGGGAAGTTAAGCTTTAGTCTGTTCTCACTAACAGAAGAGAAGATTGCCTTGAAAATGACTTTTGGGATGTTCAGTTTTGCTGTTTCTATTGCTTTAATCTTTGACTTTTTCCTCATTTTCTTATTCCCTTGTATTTTCAAGAATATATACTGAGAATAGTTGTACCAAGAATAGTTAGGTGATTAGGATGAAATCAATACAAAGTCCACAGTCTTAATGGAAACAGTGTGTTTGTACCTCTTTAAGGATCCATTTGGAGAAGGCTCCATCTTTTATGTTAGCAGCTCCTTGTTGCCAGGCTCTAAGATCAGTATTTCTACATTCCTGCTTTGCATCTTATAGATAAGAAATAGTCATCTAGCGAGACTCTACAGAGTTGAACTCCTAAACACTAAAACTACCGCCAACATTTTAGGGCTGGATTCCAAAGCTATTTCACTTAAAGCAGTCAGGTAGTCCATCAACAGTGTCAAGTGTACAAGACACAGATGTCCCTACACAGTCTCAGATTCTGCAATTACCATGAAAAGACTCAAGGGTTAATACATTACAAAAATTTTTGTCAGTTAATGAAAGATCAATGTTTTTGTTTTCTTGGCTTCATCTGACCAGGTGATAACATAAATGTCCTGAATTTGCTCCAGATTTCAACAAGATTACAGGGTTTAAGTCAGGGATTCTGGGCCAGACACATACTGGCTTGTTCAACCTTGCAGTCCCATAGAAGTAGTTCTGAGCTACAACTACACGCCAGGTGCTACACCAGATGAAGGAATTCAAGTAGTGCTCAAACTAAGTATGGAGCCTGCCCCCATGAAGTCCATTACTCTGCAAGGAAGCTATCAAATCTAACGTACAGTAATGATCCAGAGAGGCAATTAACAAGCAAAGTATAAGGATATGGGAATGTTAAGACTAGAGGACCATTAACTATTCCAGGATTTGAAGTAAGTTTCCTAGGGAAGGAACACTTCTTTTACTTAAGGTTTAAAACATGATTTTTTTTAATCAGCTAAATAAAGAAGGGTCAGAATGGAAACATGGAAAATGTTTGGCTCAGGTCTGTCTTTGGAAGGGATAAAGGAAGTAAATTTTCAGATTATCACATCTAAATAAAACTTTTGGAGGCCAAAATACTGTCTAGAAAACAAATGCTGTTTGGAAATGCTTATATTTGTTGTGCCAGAGACATGCATAAAAGGAATATACTAGTAAAAATTAAAAACTAAAAAATGAACGAGAAACATAAAATAGTTTGAGGGGTTTTAAAGCTGAAATATAGATAAGTATAAGATATACTTATCTATATAATACTATGTGCTTATAATATAAACAACCTGACTTGCTTTCCTGTCAGAGAACTAAAGCAAAGTGAAGTTAATGTAGAAATTCTTCAGGGAAGGTCAATGTGGGACTTGAAAGCATCCTCAGCCATTCCTGCCTATAGTTTTATTCAGTTATATCTCTATTGGCTGCCTATATTAGCATATTCTCCTAAGGAGGTAAGGGAAAATATGCTCACTATGTTGCTGTCACTGTCCTGGCACCCCTTCTGCACCCTTCCTTTCTTTTATTGCCACATACAATTTTCAACATTTTTCTTTTAATACAACTAGAAATCACCTGACGTTAATTTTGAAAATAACATTTACAAGTATACAAAAGCTGGTGCAATAACAAATATATGATGTACAAATAATTGAAACAGGAGATCGTTGTACTCTGTTTGTCAATATAAATTTTGGATTGACTGAAAACTTTGGGTAGAGCAAATAGGCCAAACAATTGTCTCAGCACACTAAATGCAATTAAAATGCAGGTGCCTCAAGGTGCTTCTGCCATTCTGCAGGGTGTTTTCTCAGTCTGTGGTTGTAGGCTCAGCTGAATGGGAATGGTATATAGCTCTGCATCTATGATAATGCTGTAATAACCTGGAGAGAGCTCTAGGGATCTACGTGGTCAATGTGGCCTAAAGCATACATGTCAGTCCACTGTGAGCACTCCAAAAGCTTCCCCATAACTTTTTCTACACAGTTGTGCTTTCAAGTCTAATAAATGGAACAAATGGTTTGAGATATTCACATCAGCCATTTGGAAAGGCCCAGCCTGTGTTTTCCTTTTGGAAACCTCAAAGCTTTGGCAGTCAGGAGCCAGCAAATAAGGGTGGAGAACACTGTTACATGCTGGAAACAGTAGAGACTGAAAAAGTGGTGTTCACTGGCAATGGGAGCCACATTGTAAGGTCATGGGGAAAGAGCTGGAAGTACCTGCCCCAAAACCAGTCCTTTAACCAATGGCCTGGGGTGCCCCCTCCACCAGCGAGAACCCTTTTCTGCTCTAGCCTGATATGTTTCAATATAGCAATTGCTGTGAATTCTGACTGTAGTAAATGTATCCTTGCCTCTTTCTTTCCTTCTTCATTTTTAATTCTATAAATATCAGAAACAAAGTCTTTGGCAGCTTTTGCAAATCACCTTCACCCAGACAAGTCAAGTATTTTCTTAGTTTTCTTAGGCTTTTCCTGTTCCTTGCAAATTGCAACATAAGTCAGATTCTCAGTATTTCTTGGGCCAACAGAAAAGAAATTCAATGTAAATCAAATGAATGAATCAGACATAGAGAGAAATTTGGTCCCCATGAGCTGGCAAATATAGCTTTGGTTTGAGTTAACACCTTGAAGCTGTGTAATGGGTGTTCACAGGGCACTCAGATTATCCTCACTCCTTCCCAACCAGTGAGGTCAGTGGAATAAAAGTTGTTATCCACATTCCACAGATGAGGAAACTGAGATTCAAAAAGACTGTTTTTTTTTTTTTTTTTTTTTTTTTTTTTTTTAAGCCAAGAGGTAATACTAGGAATGAAAGTCAAGCTTCCAGATTCCACGTTTACTTCTCCATTACTCAACACTGCCTCTTTCTCCATTTTCAGAGCCATACAGACTGACTTATCATCTGAAAGGAGGGTGGAGGGAGGAGTGGGGAGAGTCAGTTGTCAAGGAGAAGGGGGAAGGGGCAAACAGAACAAAACAGTCCATGGGACATGGTGATTCAGAACTTGGGCAGCAGTGTGTTTCACCTGGGAAAAACTCAGTGTAGCTAGCATTCTTCTCTGTACTTTGCACCCCGAGAGAGTTTTGTGATACATCTGGGCTGAAATCTGCCACAAATATACATTCCAGTGATTAAAATCTACCTTAATATTGGAAATATCAAACCACAGACTTCTGTGTCTTAATCATAAAATATGTCTACTTCTTATATTTGTTACAAATATAACACTAGGGCTTCAGCTTACAATTGGTATAGATAAACTTCCTTTTTAATTTCAAAGATTGTCTTGGCAATTACAAATTCATTGAAATAGAACAAAATAATAAAGTCTCTCTGACTTTATTTCAAGATTAATGAAGAGTATTCATGTTTGAGTTCATGAATTAGAATTCTTGTGGCCATAGATCCTTAAAAATTCAGTTTGTCTTGTTGGTAAAGAAGATCCTTGACTTAAAAGCAACTAGTAAACTTGCTATTTTGGTAGTTTAAGCAACAAAGCTTAGTTAAACACCATTCACATTGCAATTTGACTTAAACATTTGTGCTAGGTTATTTGTTTTGTGCACAAAAGGAAACTTCAACTGGGAAACAAAATGTAGTCAATATGTATGAACAGCTTGGTCTGAAGTGTACCTGTATTAGAAACAAAAATATCAAACCATCAAAAGCTTGAAAACTACAGGCCAGGATCTCACTCTCAAACTTGGGCTACAAGATCAAGGTTCCAGCTGCATTGCCTGACTTTGAAACAAATGTTAATTACCCTGAAAACCTAAAATGAATTTTATGACATGATGCTCTTTTAACACTATGAGGATATAGAGAGGCCATTTATTATTGACACGAAGCTCTTTCCTCGAATAGGCCAGATATTACATAACCTTGTGGATGTAAATCAGATTTTCAAAATAAACGACTTATCTTTGCTCTACTGAAATGTAAGAGTCTGCTAAAAACAACCCTTTATTTTAAATGCACATTAGTGCCTCAGATGCAGTGATTATGTGTACATAGTGTGAGACACCGTGAGCTCTGGAGAAAAGCTTGTCTTTCATGTCATAGAATTGAAGGTTTTATCTTCAAATTTATAAGTGAACATTTTATTGAAATACATCATGTTCATGGAAAAGTACATAAAACTGAGGCACACAAAAAGAGAGTTTCATAAATTGCTGTACAGAGAACACAATCGTAGTAGTCAATGAGGTATTCAAAACATGAAGTTAACACAGGCATCCCAGAGGTGCCCCTTGGACAGCCACCCCCATCGTTCTCCCTTTTTCCTTTCTAGAGATTACCAATTTCCAACCTTCTAATAGTAGGAATTATAGCCACTTTGATTTTTACTTTGTGTTAAAGGAATCCCATAGTACATTTTGGATTATTTGAGGTTTATATCTTTCCATAGAGTTTTTATGACATTCACTAAAATGTTGTACATTTTGTTTTTATTTGTGCGTGTGCCTATGATACTATTATACTTAAGTTGGTCAAGGAAAACAGAGATTTTACTCTAGTTTAAATAAGAGAGTTCTTTTAAAGCCACTATGAGTGACTGAGACCTAGGAATTCAGGTGACATAGAATAGTGTGCACCATTTCAGAGAAGTTACAGGATCTGTTAAGTCTCAGCAGCAAAGAAAGGCATAAATAAACACACTTACAAAACACAGAGGTGGGGACATCTAATAGGTTCCTGCTCTACAGAACAGAGAAATTTCTTCTATTGACTTCAAATGTCATGTAGCACTCTTGAATTTAGGCTTGTCAGATGCATGAAATCAACTCTGCCTATCATAATGGGAGACTCGACAGTTTACCATAGAAGTCATGAAGATGAGCAGGGAGATTTTAGCAGAAATTGATAATAAATGACCTTTAAAAAAAGACTGCAAGCTTAGCCCAAAATGACTTTGGCAGTTAATCTACAGCATTCCATCTCTGCACAGTCACCAAGCTGTAGTCAAGTTCTTCAGTGGAGATATAGCTTTCCCAGAAACTTTAGTTCATGGTTCAGTTATGCTTTCCCTATCTAAAGAGTATGTCTTGTTTTGCTGATTGTGAATAACACTGTTTGTTTTTTATTGGATTTTAATACATATACACTTTCTCATACTAAAATACTTGGGAAATTAATTTGTAAATTCATCACCATTCTAGTTGCTTGACCTTTTCTACTATTTAAACTGCCACTTTTTAAACTTTATGGTTTTAATTTATAGTAATTTTTCAAGATGTTTATAAGCTGTTTAGGAAGCATTACTTCTGTAGTGTGTTCCAAACTTTCTCCCCACTTTGTTAAATTTATGCTGTTTATTCCTCTGTGGTGATTTCCTAATTTCACTTGGGAGTTCTTTGACTTGAGTTATTTAAAAATATGCTGTTTGATTTCCAAATATCTAGAGATTTCCTACTTATCTTTATGGTATTTATTGCTAGTTTACTTCTACTGTCATCCTTGAAGCTGCTTTGTCTGATTTCTTTCAGTGTGTTAAGGTGCATTCCAGAACCCTTTTGTATTAGTGGTCAACAGGATGTTCTGCTGTTGTCTGGGATTCATTTCCCAATGTCAGGTACCTGAGGCTGCTGAGGTGCTGAAGAGATTATGCATGCCATTCTCGAGCCTGCTTGTCAGCAAAATACTGATGGAAGGATGCTGAGGTCTTCACTGTAATGGCAGACATGGCAGCTTCTCTCCTCTACTCTATAAGTTTGCCTTTTATATTTTAATTGCTTGACACTAACCTGATCTTCAATCAAGATTTACTAATGAGTAGTAAAAAGCATTAATCATTTCTGGAATTATGCACTTGATTGCTATTGTTTTCTTTTTCACTCTCTCTAACCTTTTCTACTTTACTGTCTGTTTTATCCACCTATTCTGGCATGTTGCCCTTTCTTTTCTTTTAGAAAAATTCCCTGAACACAATTCTAACAACTGCATTGTACTTCAGTATGTGTTCATGCTTACTTTGTTTCTTTAAATTTTTTCTTGCCTTTTGAAATGTCTTATAAACATTCTTGAAGCACAGATATGTTTTCCAAGTAACAAGAATTGAGATAAATTACTCCGTATTGAGTCATGAGTATTTAAGTTATAGAAGCTGGTTTGTTTGCCACAAATGTTTCCAGCATCCTCATTACAGCTTCTTCTAACTTTATGCATTTCTATAAAGTGTTCTCCAGAGTCATGGTCTTCAAGCTCTCCTCTCTGAAACTAGTATTAGTCTACATCCATAGGGGTCCAATAATGAAGTGTGAATGAGGACTCTGTTTTCTAATCTTCAGTTTAATTTACAAACAATGCAGGTGTATAACTTTCACAAATCCTTCCTCTAGTGATAGTCATTTTCTTCCCTGTCCCTGCTTACCTGCTCATCACAGCATTCCTGGGCCATGTCCTTCTCTAAAAAGAATGAACGGACTTTGGCAAACTGCTTTCTTGGAGGGAGGCCTTTGCTATGGAAAAGACCCAGAAATTTTTTTCATCCTTCCTTTCCTTCCTTCTTTATTTTTTTTTTTTTTTTTTTTTTTTTTTTTTTTTGAGGCAGGGTTTCTCTATGCTGTCCTAGAACTCACTTTGTAGACCAGGCTATCCTCGAACCCACTGAGATCTGCCTGCCTCTGCCTCCTAAGTACTGGTATTAAAGATGTGTGCCACCACTGCCCAGCCCAGACATCATTTCTTAATATTTACTTTGTCCCTCACCCTTGCAGACACAAGAGATTATTTTTCATATGTTCACAATGAGAATTACATGGACTTCGTGGATACAAACATGACAATGGGTAGAGACTTATAGGAGTTTCTCACTTTCATGCTATTTCATAACGAGCCTCTAAAAGTAGTCATTTAAGTATTTCAAATGGTTCCTGTGCTATATGCTTCAGGTAATCAGACCTTGATTGTAGATTTGTTTATGTCACTTCAAGTGGGTTTCTCTCCACTGTAGTTATATATAAAGTATATAAACATTTGAGAAGAATGTTCTATAATTGTTAGATGTAGCTTTCTATTTTTTCTATTAAGTCAAAATTATTGAAAGTTGCTTAAATGAACATTAAAGCTGCTCTTTTCAAGAACATAATCGATACTAATAATTTATATTTAGCTAGAAGGACTGAGCAGTCTAAGGGACCTCAGACAATGGAACCAGGATGTATTCCTGGTGCACAAAAGGACCTTGCGAACATATCCCCCCACGAGGGATACTCCCTTAACCTAGAGACAGGAGAGAAGTCCTAGTCTCTACTTCAAATGACTTGACAGATTTACATGACCCCACCTGGATGGCATAGCCCTACATGTGGAATGGGGGTGGGGAGGTGTGAGGTCAGGGTGCATGTGAGAGGGGAAAGAAAGTAAGATGGAGGAAGGGATAGAGGGAGGGAGGGAGAGAGAACTGGGATTAACATGTAAAATAATAATAATAATAATAATAATAGTAATAATAAATATTTTAGAGATATCTTGGAAATGAAACCACTACAGGTTTCTTTTCTGAAACTTTGTGTTTTCTTATTTGCCCCTTTAATATTATATTGTAATTCAAAAACCAACTGTAATGGATTTCAGCCGCAATCTTATCCATATAAATATTTTACCCTAATAATTGTAAAATACATGGCAACTGTGGCTGATGGGAAATCTGTGTATTTCTAACTATGGGAAAATCTGTGTACTTATAACTATTAGGTAATAGATATTCCTTTTCCTTAGGCCCATTCATGGTCAAAATATCTGTTTACATGTTAGTTGTACAAACATACATCACAAACTGTATCTTTATATTCTGCTTAAAAACAGTTAATCCAGTCTGACTTGACAGCTAACAGTAAAGTCCAGGAAGAATTGCATGTTTACTTTAAAATATGTTTACCTTTTTCCTAAATTATGGGTGAGGTTTATATATACATTTTATAGAGAAGACTTTTCTTTCTTCTTTTTAATATCTATGGTACCTGAACTATGAAATTTTGTAGTTTCAGAATTGCTTGATTTCAGTCATTCACTATCTTAAAAGTAATCTCTAGTATTACCACTAAGAGGTTGGCCAGGACCCAACCCTAATTTTCTGTACATTTAGCTTTCCTAGGTCCTCATTGGTTATTCTCAATACCTGTTATTTTATACCACTCAGAGATGGCATCAAGTCACTCTCTGCTTTTATGTTATCTTTAGATTTGCTGAAAGATTTGTACAGATGGGATTTCCATCACTTCCTGACTTTATTGATTTTGCAGGAAAAACAATGATAGTCTAGATGCCTATTTGATCCACTGACACAGACACACTTAGAAATACGTCTTTTCTAAAAGTACAGCAGAAACTGATTGCATTACTGCTACATAAAGAAGAAAAATATACTTTGGCTTTCATACAAAGTTCAGAGAGAAATTAGACAGCCTCACTCTAGATACCAAATGGATTCTCTCAGGGGAATGGTTCAAATAAAGCAGCTGGAGAAAGAGAATTGCCTGCAGGCTGAAGAAGAATCTGTTTTAGCCATCTCAACCACAGCAGACGCAGACCTTAAGCATTCCAACAAGCACTCTACTTGATTACTTGTTACCTTCTTACTTGCTTTATAGCTTTTGTGTAAAAAAAAAAAAAACTCACTCATCTTATTGTTCCTTAGAGATGAAATAAAAGCAACTCATTTCTCTCCTGTTAATAGGTTATATTGTGAGGGTTCTTAAGTTTTGAGGAAAACATAATATAGAAATCAATATTGAAATAAAAGTTATTGTAATAGTCATAACACAGTCTGTGTATTTTCTAAAATATAATTATATTTATTATGATGTCAACTTATTTAATGAGAATAAAAGTAAATTCAGATATTAGAACATAGAAAATGGAGATTTTATTTTATTAAGTATTTGTTATGAATTATACCTATTACACATTTAGTTGATTTAAATATGTGACCACTAATCTTACTCAGACCAGTGAAACTGATATGCCCACTTCTTCATTACAAACAGCATAATAAATGTGTGTGGTTATTGCTTTGGGAAAAGATGCAGCTGAGCAGAAACATCTATTTAGAAATTACAAATACATAAATATTAATTTTGCTACCCACTCTATATTCTTTTCTTTTCTACAAAATTCCTTTGTTTTTAATTATTATTTATTTTTGGAAATGTAATTTGATTACATTTGTACCTTTTAGATCCTCCCATATACTCCTGTCCTCTCTCCTTCAAGTTCATGGCCTGTATTTGTTTTTAACTAATCATTATTGCATCCACATAAATATATGTACATATATTCCTAAATACAACCTGCTTAGTCTGTATAATGATATCTGTGTGTATGTCTTTAGGGATGACCATTTAGAACTGGGCAGCCAATTGGTGTGTCCTTTCCTATGAAAGACCACCTCTCCAATTCCCAGCTTTCTTCATTTGCCTATAGTAATTGTACAGGTTGTGTACTCATTCTCTGCTAAGTTTGGCATGTTCTTCATTTTTGAGAATCAATAAATCTATAAATACCCATATATTTCCATCTCTTGTGTGCACATTGGTACATCTTGGGCAATCCCAACTAAGATTGATAATTTTTGCACTGAGTTCATCTTCATTTTCTCTTTGTTTAATCATTATCCCAGTTCCCTCAGCACTGGCATAATTAATATTTTAATTATGATTTGATACTAATTTAAGTAATATTCTTTACCTGTATGACCACAGATGCAAACTGGATTTTGTCACTCCTTCAAACCACCTAATTGTATCATGTTGACAACACTTCAAGCCTTATGTGCCTTATCTGATATACACTTACCTTCCTCCAACCCAGCTCACCATTCTGATGAGAAAATCATTCCTCACAACTTTATTTGTAATATTTCTCATTGTTTCACCTTCACATTGTCTAGTTTCACTGTTCTGCCCTTCATTGTAATTGCCCTGGGACAATTTATACACTTAACCCATTTTCAACTTATAGGTAAAATCAAGTTCTCGTTCTCCAGCCAATCCTTGGACTGTCATCAAAATAAAGTTGTTTGGTGGTAACCTTAATCTGTGATTCCAATACTATGTATATCTAGTTATATATTGATTTTCCTTTTTTGAAGTTTGTATGTTGCATACCTTCCAAACTTCCTAGGTCTGCAACATTCTTAGCAGTTTTAGTTTGTTTTCTTGTTGCTGTGATAAAATAATTTTACAAAAGCAACTTAAAGGGATAAGGGATCATTTGGTTGACAACTCAAGGCTATAGTCGACCATGATAGAGAAATTATAGTAGAGGGAAGCTGAAGGTGCTGGTCATATCACATCCAAAGTCAAGAGCAGAGGACAATGATGTTTACCACAACATCATGATAGAAGTAGTAAAAAATATCTAGGAAAAGATGGGACATACCTCAATGTAATAAAGCCTATATATGATGATCTTATAGTCAGTATTATTGTAAATTTTGATAAATTAAAAAATAAAATCTAGAGTAAGAGTGTCCACTCTTCAGTCCTATTTAATATAATTTCAGAAGTCTTGGCCAAAATAAAAAACAAGAAAAATATATAAAAAGCATGGAAATAAGGACAAAATCAAAATCAAATTATATATATATATATATATATATATATATATATATATATATATCATAATTCTATAATTAAAAGGCCATACAACTTCCACCAGAAATTTTCAAGATGTGATAGACAATACTTTCAGTAAAGTTATGGAGCTCAAGTTCAACATTAAAAAATAGTAACTTTTAAAAATATCATTAATGATTTTTAAGGCTCACAATACCTTTAAACACCACCCTTGAGTAAACCTGCTCAAAAAGGTTTACCTATACAATGAAATTTTACAGTGATGAAGAGAACGTGGATAAAATACAAGATGTTGGAAAGTGCTCTCATGCAATGACTTGGTACAATAATAGACTGCACTATAGATTCAATTAAATCTTTGTCAGGATTATAATGAATTATTCATTTTTTAGGTGAGATAACCCAGGCCAAGAAAGAAGAATTCAAGATATCCATTTTCATATACAGATCCTATGTTCTAATTTTTACATGTTCAGTTGTATGTGAGTAAATGCTGCTGTGGGTTGGAAAATTAGAAAGGAGGCCATGAATGTGAAAAAGAGGTATTAAGGAAGGAGGTGTGCTATAAAATAATCATTCTGTATATTCTGTGAATATGTTTTGCTGTGATTGGTTTAATAAACAAGCTGACTGGCCAATAGCCAAAGAGGATAAAGTTAGGCAGGAAAGCCAAACTGAGAATGATGGGAGGAAGAAGGGCAGAGTTAGAGGAATTACTTAAGAGAAACAGAGAACAAGACATGCTGGAGGACAGGTAATGCCACAAGCCACATGGCAATACATAGATAGATATAAATATGGTTTAATTTAGAATGCAATAGGTAGTTACAAGCCTGAGCATTTACACTTTATATTATGTCTCTGAGTCAGTTATTTGGAAAGCAACTGCTGGTTATTTGGGAACAGGCAGTCAGGACAGGAAAATTCTGCCTACATGTGGGGCCCAAACATTTTTCAAGAATTTCCACATAAAACCTGAGAAAGCTTTTTAAAAAGGTTCTAACCACACAGAAACAGAGACAAATGCAGCCTCCTAGTCTCACAGTCTCAAGCCAGCTGCAGCTCAGAGGTTCATCTCCAAACAAACAGCTGCCTACTAGGTGGAGCTGGCCAACAACCACCATAAGCTAAGCAGTGTGGCAGGTTTCTGCAGTCTCTTACATGGCCCTAAATACAGATAGGCTTCTTCCAGCTACTGACTGCAGACTTGAGAGCTCTGACAGCATGTTACATGGTGGGTTTAGGTTTTTGCTCATGCAGACAGAAAAGGTTACAGATAGTAAGCAAAGATAGATTCAGAGAGAAAAAAAAATCCCTCTAAACAGGGTATAGTGTGTTTTAAAATATATGTAGGCTTGGGGAAAAAAGAAGAAGCATAGAAATTGTCCATAAAAATCAATAGAGTAATAAAAATATAATTATCTAAGATGGAAAATACACAGGGAGTCTGGATCCCAAATTCTTTTGGGATGCTACAAGATACTAGATTATAAAAACTGCTAGATACAACACACACACACACACACACACACACACACACACACACACACACACACATATATATATGATTTCTCACTATTGCTTTGTTTGGAGCCTGTCCTGGGACTGGCTCTGTAGACCAGGAACTCACAGTGATCCACCTGCCTCTGCCTCTGCCTCCCAAGGGCTGGGATTAAAGGCATGTACCACCAACATCTGGCTCCAACCTACATATTTTATAACTGTTTTGACTTCAAAATTTTACTCAAAAGGTATGTTACTTTGAGGGAGAGGTTATGCTTTTATTTCCACAGGAAATGAGAGGAAATGGATTCATTCCAGGTTAAGGAAAATCAGATTTAATCTAGGAAGATTTCCTTGAAATTCTGGATAGATACATAAAGGAATAAACCTAGAGAGAAGAGAGAGAGAGATAGAGTGAGAGAGCATAAAAGAGGGAGCCATTATAGGTTTGAAGAGAAAACTGATGTCCAGAGACCTACAGAGCAACAGTGGAAAGGCTACCATAAATGCCCTTCCCTGATAATGAGATTGATGACTAACTTATCCACCATCATGGAGTCCTCATCTAGCACCTGATGGAAACAGAAGCAAACAACCACAACTAAAACTGAGCCAAACTGGAATTCAGGTGCAGATCAGGCTGCAGAGACACACAGAGACGGCTGACCTGAACAAGGAGGAGCTAATGGGCCCCCAGACTAATAGCTGGGAATCCAGCATGGCACTTACTCAGACCCCCTGAACTTGGGTCTCAGCTAGAAGACCTGAGCAGTCTTAGGGACCTGGAACAGTGGAACCAGGATGTATTCCTGGTACACATTTGGGGTCATATCCCACATGGAGGGATACTCCCTCAACCTACAGACAGAAGAGAAGGCCTAGTCCATACTCCAAATGACTTGACAGATTTAGATGACCTCTCCTCGATGGCATCACCCTACATGTGGAGTGGGGGTCATAATAGTGCAATTAGAATATCTGTTCTTCTCACAACTGCCTTACTATCTTCACTTGTATTTATAATCCTGTTTTAGGAGGCATAGGGGGAGAGAAATAAAAAAACAATGGATTTGTGTTCTATGAAATTATTATCTACATTGCGTGAAATCCAGACACCCAGGCACTTAAAATGCCATGCATTTGGCATGATGGTAGAAGCAAGCATGGATGCGTGGGGGTCAAGAGGGTTACCTAATGTGTCAGCACCGAGGGCAGAAGAAGGTGGGGAAACAACATTGAAAAAGTTTCCAAGTCCAAAGAGGACGTTATGTCAGAATTAAACCTTAGATGATTTTTAAATGAACCAGGCAATGGTTATGTTAACTGGTACCTAATAACAGGCATATAATACTACAAACTATTAGCTTCTGTGATTTAGCTATAAAATGTAACTCCAGAGGTTAGTGGGCCTAATATCTAGTCCTCAGCTTATAGATCAAGTGAGTATATTGAGAGGGATCTGCTATACTCAGTGGATTAATCTGATACAGATTCACAACTTGAATTAAGTCCAAGTAAAATGCTTCTGCACAGTTAAAGAAACTGTGAAGAGCAAGTTCACTAAAAATATAGTTTAAATACAATTTTATCATATGGGCTGACAATGTTCCCTCCAAGAACCAATGACACCTAACAAAGGTCTACATCAGGTATAAGAAATCCTCTTTTGAGTTGTTTGTCAGGGTTGTCCAAGAGACTCCCCAAACAACAAATCATTGATGTTGCTCCTGGTTGTTCCCCTGAGGTGATATGATGACATGATACCACTATGTGGCACACATATCCTGGTAGTAACCAACAACTTTCTTATTGAACTTAAGTTCTGATTACCAAAAGGAACACTATGCCTGATACTGGAAAACTAGCTACCTACCTAGGACTAGTATAGTCATGGATTTTGGAGGAGAATCTACACTAACACTCTACTAAACCTGCACAATCTCTAACTATATCCTAAATATTTGTTCTTTTACCCATAAATATGTGTAGTCCTCAACACTCATCAGGGAAACCCATAGCCAATCCAAATGCAGAGTTGTGGATACCAGTACCAATGGATATATCTACAAAACTCCCACACCTAAAGCTCAGGTAACAGTGTGGAAGACTGGACAAAAAAGTTATAAGAGCCAGAATTAGGATGTTTACTATGATACTGTGTTTTCAGGGGATGTCAGAAGCTATACCCATGAGGCTCCCCACTATGACTGCATAAATATGAGCGGTACAAGGAAATCGTCAGACATACAAAGTGGATAAGGGGAAACACCACAAGTCCTCAACCCCACACAAAGAGCTATAGAAACTGATGTATGCTGAGAGTGCGAGAATTAGTCTTCCCCAGGAAAGAGCACACCAAATGGTTATCCAAAACCAAACTGTCAAACCTAAAAACCTAGAGGCAGGAGGGAGGGCCTAGTCCCTACTCCAAATGACTTGACAGATTTAGATGACCCCTTCTGGAGGGCATCACCCTACATGTCATGTGGAGTGGGAGGGTGTAGGAGGGGAGGGTGGTCAGGTGGCATGAGAGAGTAGGAGAGAGGGAAAGAGGAAGGAAGGGAGGGAGAAAGGGAGGGAGAGGGAACTGGGATCGATATGTAAAATATGAAAAAGGAAGGAAGGAAGGAAGAAAGAAAGAAAGAAAGAAAGAAAGAAAGAAAGAAAGAAAGGAAAAAAGAAAAGAAAGCATTTGGCTGCTCGTGAATAGGCCATTCCCTGTGGTGTCCACCTTGAAGATGGAACTCCCTACCTTGTTTTCTAGTTATGTAGAATGACTGTTTAGGTCTCTAGCCCTCCTATCCCCCAACAGTGCAAAGGTTTCACAATGTATCTAACAGATCTGTGGACTTGCATGTGAGGAAATTTGTATGTGTGAATCAGGGCTTATCATAGCAAGTCAATATTCTCTTCCTTCAAGGCCAATTAATTAAAAAAATTAGTCAGGAATCACATAATATGAAATTAACCATTTAAAACTAGATAGACAAGTAACAACTGGGAAAGATTGTATTTGTTCAAGTTCATTTTCATCAGCTCAATGGGGACTTTCTCCACACATTCACCAGTTCTCATTTTTACTTCATCATTAGAACTTTGAATGTCTATAATGTGACAGTGACTTCACTTATTTTGAATATTCTTATAAATGACTCATATTCTTTTGTAGAGAGCTGCAAAGTGCCCCGCCTTAAAGATGGCACTGGCTTCCACTTTCCACCTTCCCGATGGTGAGCGCTCTCTGTTGTAAACAAGTCCTTATTTGGCTAAGCCTGTTCAGCTTGCTTGCTTCTGTATAAGAGCAGCCTATCTGCAGGGTCCACTTGGCTCACTAGGGTTGGTCAGCATGAGGGGATTTAAGCCTGTGCCGGCGTTTCCCCGGAATTAGAAGAAGCATGATCAAGGATCCTGAATAAACTGCTAGAAGAAGATCTCTCCTGAGTTGAGTCTTCCTTGCTGGTCAAGGTTGGGCGCGACAATTTTTGACATTAAATTTTATCTAAATAAAATAAACATGAAGATCTCTTTTGATGAACTTATCTGATGGAATATTTGTTGTTGATCATGTTGAATTTATTTTCATTGTATTTTGGATTTCTATGAACATGTAAAAAAAATGTAAAGGACTGAACCAAACTTCTCACTTGTAATTAAGAAGCATAGAGTTTTAATGGTCTCTGCAGGAAGTGTTAAATGCTTACAGTAATCCTAAACCTTACAGAGATATCATTACAAGAAACCTGGGATATTGCTATGCTGCTATAAAGCACAGCAGTTACCAGAAACATACAGATATTTGGTATAAGAAGGTGACCTAGTAGAACTAGGTGCTACTCTCTTAGCCCTGTGTTTATTGAGCCTTTTAATCACTGACTGGAACTCACAGCCGTCATTATCATTTAAGGTTGGTGAGTTGCAGGTCAGCCAGGGCTATGCAGTGAATCTGTCTTAAAAATATTAAAAAATTTAAAATTACAAGAGTTCTTGACTCATGCTGAGTGTAAATGTGAGGATGAAAACAAATTTGATGTACTTAACCTGCCAGTCTCCATAAATTAGAAACATAATATTACAGGACACTCTCTAGGGAGTGTCCCTTTGTGATTGTGTGGCTGATGCTCCTACCTAGAAGACAGGCTTTGAGATACCATTATCATGAGGAGAAAAAGTCAAGACAAACGTCCCAAGTACCTTGTCTACCAAATTAATTTCCTACTTTTTCTTCAGTAAGTACTTTCTCTGATGTGGCATCTGTTTCAAGCAGCAGAGTAACAAGAACTAACGAGGGAGAGTGGACTATTTTAGAACTACATCAGCATTAAGAGTACATACAGCTCTTGCAGAGGACTGGACTCAAATCCAACAGCTGAAAGCCTACCTGTCACTTTAGCTGAGCACTGAATGCCCTCCTCTTTTAAAAATTCATCTAACCACAAATGGGTTATTAAAATATTACTTAAAATGAATTTTCATATATCCAATATTTGTTTACATGTATATATGGACTAGATTATTATATAGATCTTCAAATTAATATATGAAGTATTAAATGATAAAACTAATATATATATATATATATATATATATATATACTATATATTTAAATATATACCAGATAAGTAAATACATAAATTCAAACTACCTTAACTTAAATATCTCATGTCTTACTTGCCAGGTTCTTTTCTTTTTTTGCATTTCCCCTACATCATTTCAATTTGGTCTGGATTTTATTATGAAAAAAATTTCCCTGATTTTTCTTAGCTGCCCCATGTGATTAATGAGGCTCCTTTTATTTATGATGTCACAGCAGTCTCAAACTCAGAGACATGGTACATATTGCAGACTTCTGTTTTTCCACTTAGCTGAAGCCAAAATACACTAGGTAGTATTTAAACACAGCTAAGGGGAGCATTTCTATTAGGTCAGAAAGCAGGAAGGAGAGGCTTAGCGTGGAATTCAGCAGTTGCAGCTATAAAACTCTAAGCAAGGTTTTGTGATTTCTGAACACTTAGGCCCAAGTAGGTCTGACAGAAAGCCACAGAGCTCCCATTTCCTGTCTAAGTCAATGCTGGAACTGGCCCCAGAAGCTCAATGTTGCACTGACTGTTTCCAAACTTTGGCCAGAACCAAATCTCATTTTACCAGTGCATTCCAAGTCTGATTCCTAAACTGTAGAAGTTGCGTTGATAGATTAATTTAAAGTTGACTGCTGTGAAATACAAGTACTCTCTCACCTGGGCAAGAAACACATAGGCTCCTGGTGTAAATGTACTAAGCATTAGGTCCTGAATCTGTGTGTACCCACTTTTTCTGAAAACAGATATGAAGTCTGTCTCTGAGAAATATGGTTTTGACATCTCTATAAGAAAACTCAAGGCAAATTGTAACTCAATCTCTGGGATCCAGAAAAGGCATTTTAACATTTAAGAAACTCCTCTAAAAAATATGACTCAACACAATTTTAGAAAACATGGTGGTCACTTACTGGCTGTGGTGTGGATGATCTCAAAGTCAATCTAATGACTTTAAAGAAACAAGTCGTAAAATGAGAGATGCTTTGATGACCACAATTAGTCATCATAGCATTTGCTGACCTATGACATATTAATGTGATTTTAAATTGTACAAGGACAACAATATTTCACTATTTTCTGGTCTTTATCATAAAAGAAATTCATCTCTGAAGACATGTAATATAATGTCTTAGGGATTTCTCTGTTGTAATATTGACCATGACCATAATGAGCATGGGAAGGAGTGGGCTTACTCCTC
Organism: Phodopus roborovskii; assembly: GCF_943737965.1. Lineage (NCBI taxonomy): Eukaryota > Metazoa > Chordata > Mammalia > Rodentia > Cricetidae > Phodopus > Phodopus roborovskii. The sequence continues at coordinate 28,273,215 of NW_026126459.1, read as the reverse complement.
TGTACAACTCTCAGTTCATAATCTGTCAAGGAAGGAAGTCAGGGCTGGAACTCTAGGCAGGACCTGGAGGTTGAAACAAGCAGAAGCAATAGAGGAAGGCTGTTCGCTAGCTTCCTCCACTATGCCTTGTTCACTCTACTTTCTTTTAGCACCCATGGAGGGCACTATCCACAATGAACTGAGCCTGACCACATCAACCAGCCATTAAGAAAATGCCTTACAGACTTGCCTACCTGCTATCTTATAGAAGCCTTTTCTCAACTGAGTGTCTCTTCCCAAGTTACTCTAGATTGTGTCCTGCTGATAGAAGAAGTGATGGACAATTGGTTCCTTGTCAATTTGACACACTAATTCCAGACTAGTTAACAATAACCACTCCTTTTTATTCACCCCAAGATCTCAATATTATCATCACAATATAGATAGTATAACTTAAAAGTTTCTAATCTTTAAAATGTCAATCATTTAACAATCTGGTCTCTTTAAAATATCCAAAGTTCAAGCATCTCTAAAATATAATATCAGAAATAGCCCAAAGAGGTGTTTTACTAGTTTAGCCTTCATTTGCTGCCTAGAAATTAATTAATGATCTAGGGGAAAAATCATAGTCATTATGAAAGAACTGTGTCACTATTCCCTGTCCCTCTCAAGATAGGTGGATTTCAGAAGTTCAGAAAGGGAAGAAATGCAGGGTTTCAGCTACATTATATGGAGTTAAAGTCTATAGTGTACCTAAATTTGTTTCACTGAATAAAATCACCATCTTTATAAAACAATAAATAATATATTTTGACCTGTTTTATATCACTCACTTTCCTAATTAGTTTTCTGTTAATGAGAGGAAACACCATGAACAAATGCAGATGGAGAAGCAAAGGGTTTATTTGGCTTACAGATTGCAAACCATCATCTGGGGAAACCAAGGGACACATGAAGGGAAAAACCCGAGGGTAGAAAAGAAACAGAGACTAAAGAGGGCTGCTGCTACTAACTTGCTCTTCATGGCTGCCTCAGCTTGCTGTTTGTGTAGGCCATGAACATCTGCCCAAGAGTGACACCAACCACAGCAGGCTGTGCTCTCCAGCCTCATTTATTAATCAAGAAAACGTCCCACAAACCTGCCTACAGGTCAATCGATGGGAGTGTTAAGCGTCTCTTTCCCAATGACTCTAGCTTGTCTCAAGTTGACGAAGTTTTCTTCACACTCACCATGACCACTCTTACTAACCTGCTAAAGTCAGAGCAACTCGATACTGAAAAGTCATAAGCCACCATTTATCAATATCAGGAAAAAAGAAAACAAACATTTATAAATGTACTATCCATCTCATTGAAACATTGCTGCTTTTACTTTTAAAAATGATACTTAAATGTATTTTTTATTACTTTTAATTGTGTGTGTGTTATTACTTATGAGTGAAGGTTCATATGAACTTTCAGGTGCCTATGAAGGCCAGAGAGATCAGATCTCCTGAAGCTGGAGTTGCAGGCAGTTGTGATCTATTTGATGTGGGTGCTTTGAAGCAAATATGGGTCCTCTGCAAGAGTAAAGAAAGCTGTTAATCACAGAGCCATTTTTCTAGCCACCCCGTTGTTTTTGTTATCATAGTATTTTGTTCCTAGTTGTAAACATTTATCCTCATCAGAACTTCAGTTATTTCCTTTTTGAATCTGTATCTCTAATCAAGCAGCTTTGGTTTTGAGGCTAATTGCTTAATGTAACTGCTAACTGGCTGTTTGACTATATCTCAGCATGAACATGGTACACACCAAAGGCATATTTTTGTCATATTTAAATAATCCTTAAATAAATATTTAAATTCTGATGTTTTAAATTATGTTTTGGTATTACACACTTTTCTTTTGGCTCTAAAATGTGTAATAAAGAGGCACATACTTACTTAAATACTTACTTAAAAGTATTAGAGTCATGTTAAAACAGAAAGTATCGAAAAAATATTTTAAATACCTTTGAGATCTTGCCATGAATTATATGGGTTGAGATGACATGGGTACAGAGAAAGACTGACTATAAGTTTACAGATAGTTTTCATTGTCAGATTTGCCCTATATGAATGTATGGGAATCTGGCATCAGCACCTAAGAGGGCTTGATGTACTTAAGGGAACAAGATATCCTTTCACTTCAGTGACAAGATGGTACTAAGAATGATTCAGAAGCAGCTCAAGTCCATACATTCCTCCTAACTAAATCACTAACCAGGAAAATGCAATGAGGGAAGCAGAGACCACTTGAATGGCCCACAAAAGAACTTAATGTGACATCCTTATCTTAGGGGCATGAATGAGCTGTCACTAACAACCAGTTAAGACATTGCACAACACAATTATACACCAGAGATCACTTAATTTCACATGAACTAACTGAATGCATTGTGAGACTATCCATGTTACTATTACACACTACACCATTGCTATTGCTATTTGGTGCCTGTTGCTAATGGTATCCTGTTAGAAGAAGCATAAATATTCCAGTCCTAACACCACTAGTTCTTTATTCAGAGTCTAAGTTGGGTTAGATATCTGCATCTTAACTTGAAGCAAGACTGTGAAAGCAAATGAATTCCTGGAGTTTTACCATGAGAACTACATTTTGGGCTTAATCATGACCCAGATGATGAGCTTCTACAACAACAAGGGAGTTATACTATTGACTTTTAAAAAAATGAAAACTGAACAAATGACTCATGAAGTATACATCTGTGCCCAACAAGTGTCAGCAGCTTCCCTTTCTTAAGTTCAATATAAATGATTATTATCTATTTCATTCATAATAAGCCATTCTAATTAAATGGCAAAGGTGTCTAAATGAAATCAATTTTGTATCATTTGGTTCTGATTTAGTCTTTCTGTGCATTTCCAAGACATTGCTGCATCATTTTTTATCTATTAGACTTTTGAAATATACCAGACTATACCAAGAGTGGTGCCAGATAACCCAAACTTCAGTAGTTCGAAGGGTTTATTAAGCTAAGTATCTACTGTTAGTCATTGAGTCCTTGGGCGTGCCTCTTTTTAAAATTCCTTTTAAAGAGTGGTTGGAAGTTCACAGCAAAATTAAGAAGAAGGAACAGAGATTTTCATATAAATTTTGTCCCATATGGACACAGATCCCACTTTGGTCTCTCAAAACAAAGCATTTTAATGTTACTGTATTACTGAGGTTAGCTTCTTTGTAGCAATTATGCCATACCTAGTCAGCAGCTGTTCCTTCTCTTTAATTCCTATGTAGCTCTCACATAAAAGTATTGTTGCCTGCTGCAGAGAATACCTTCTCTAGATTTTCTGAATATAATTCCTGACCTAGACACCAACCAGTCTCTTCTTCAAGGATTTGTAGGAGCTCCCAGTAAGAACAGTATAAGATATCTTTGTTTTCTATTATTATGTGACAGTCACCTCAAATTATAGATACAGAGAGAGAGAGAGAGAGGGAGGAAGAGGGAGAGAGAGAGAGGAATTGGTGAGAGGGAGAGAGAGAAAATCATAAATTCTGTAGTTCAGAAATCTGGAAATGCAATTTGTGAGTCTTCCATCCATGTATCAAAAACCAGAATTGACAGATGAAGATGAGCTACCTTCTCATCTTCAGGCTGCTGTGAGAGAGGACAGTCTAGCCTCCTGCAGGCTGTCATCAGGATGTCAGGCTCAGATCCCACACACTGGGTCCTTTCTAAAGAGACTTCTATCACAACAGCTTGCTTATTCAAACCAGGACAATCTTTCTCACTAAAATCTGCTAACATCACTAAGTTTCCTGGAATGTCATTTCATCACAAAGATATCAAGTTCCCTTCATGACTTTTTCTCTTTCACACCAAGCGCTCCTGCCACACAGTTGGGTTCTTTGGGGGAAATGGTGAATATTCACTGTTTATTGGAAGGGAACCAGAATGAGTCTTCAAGGCTCTTCATTCTTGAGTGTGCTTTGAAAGCTGTTGTGCTGTGTATTGACACAGCACTTCCTGTGTTGTGATGGTTTTAACATTGCCTTTTAGTCACCAGAGTTCTTTCTTCTTATGTTTTAACAAATACTAAATCACCATCTGCTACAACTTTCACAGTTGGAGTTTTTCTGAGACAATAATGTACTAATTATCCAAATGTTTAGCTTTATGTCATAATGAACTTCAAATGTTTAAAAGCAATGGGAATTACATAATTAAATATATAACCCATCAATCCAACAATCATCAATATTCTTTACTTCTTGTTTCATCTAGCCCTCTGATTTTTTTGGAATATTTAAAGGCAAATTCTAGCTGTATCAACTCTAAAAGCTTGAGTGTAATTTTAATAGACAAGAATGCTTAGAAAATTTTTCACAAGTCTGCTATCATAGCAACAAAATTACCAATAATTTGCCAACTTATCAAAATCATTCTCCATTCTCTTCATTTGCATATTTAAAAGGCTTGGGTATTTCCTTTGACATAGTTTTCTCAGATTTATAAACATCACTTCTTTCATTTGTTGTTTTCATTCAACTTTGGTTTCCAGTAGTGCTTCTGATCCTTATTTGGATAATTCTATTTTCATGGAGTCATTTAACATGACCCTTGCTCATATTTCCTGGAAACTTTGACAGAAGTTTGATTACTTCACATGCAATGTTGTGTACTTCTAATTACTTCAGATCAGGCGGCACTAAGTATGTGAATATTTACTTAGAAAGTGATACTAAAATACAAGAGTATTCTGGTGCAAACAACCTAATTCTTGACATGAATTCCCATCACAACTCTTAATTGTTTAGCTGCCATGGATTATCATTGCATAGATCCATCATTCCTTTTTTATTTGTGCTGGTTAGTTTTATGTCACCTTGATACAAGCTAAAGTTATTTGAGAAGAGGGAACTCAATTAACAAAATACTGATGGGAGATGTCATTCTGTATATGTTTCTCATACTGGTTAATAATAAAGCACTGTTGGCCAATAGGAAAGGAAGATAGGAGGGACTAGGAGACAAGGAGGAAATAGGAAGTAGTAAGGAGGAGCCAAGATGGAGATTCTGAAGAAAGCAGTATGCTGCCGGCTCCCCGTAAGAGAAAAACATAGATCAGCAGAAATGGGTTAATACTTAAGACAGAGCTAGCCGATAAGAAACAAGTAGCTGGGCCAACAGTGTTGTATCAAATACAGAGTCTCTGTGTATGATTTGGTGCTGGCGGCGCAGCAGCAGGTGGTGGGCAGAAAAAACCATACTCTTACAGATGGCGCCCACGTGGCTAGTAAGAACTTCCACTTAAAATTTAACAAAAGCTTAAAAAAGGGTTTTAGAAACAAAAGAACAGAGATAAGCAAGGTTTCTTGGTAACAGCATTTTTCTCGGTTGGACTCTGTTTTGCGAGAGACAAGCAGATATTTGCGCAGCTCCTTAAAGGGAAGGTTCCTGACTCAGCTTAAGCAGCAAAAAACCGCACAGCTTTTAAATAACTCTGCTAACAATTTATTGGTGTGTATGAGAGATGGCAATGGCAGTGACCACATCTCCAAGCCGGCAGCATGCTTTCTGGGTGGCAGCGCAGACCAAGGATGTGAGCACAGCTTTCCGTGCTGGCGGTAAAATACATGCCACCATCTTTGGTAAACCGCAGCTGACATAGCTATGACTTTCATTTTAGCAATATTGTTGTTTACCAGATAAAGGACTTGTGGCCAGACGAAGATAAAGATTTACAGTAAAGACAGTTTCATATTAAGAAAAACCTCTAAAGGTTTACAGTGTGTTTTAAAATATACGTAGACATGAAAAAAATATGGTTTTAAAGAGACAAAGAGGAACTGGGTGTGGTGGCACACGCCTTTAATCCCAGCACTCAGGAGACAGAGGCAAGCAGATCTCTTGTGATTTGCAAAGTAAACCTGGTATGCAGAGTAAATTCCAGGATAGATAAGAGTTACACAGTGAAACCCTATGTCAAAAAAAAATAAAATTAATTAAAATAAGCAGAGTAATAATAAAGGCACGTAAAGATGAAAAGCTCAGAGAGAATCTGGTTACTGTATGCTATTGTGTTGTCTCTACATTGTTTGACTGCTGAGAAAATAACAACTGAAAAAGGAAATGCTGCTGGATTAATTCAATTTATATATTTTAAAAATGCTTTGACTCTAACATTTAAGTTCAAGGACAAGTTACTGGGGAAAAGGATTTCTATTTTTGTTTCCACAGAAAATGAAAAGCTGTGGATTCCTTCCAGACTAATGTGGTTTGATCAAGCCAGGCCCCCTGAAACAGTCGCTGATGATCCAACATTCAAAACAGCTTGGACAAGGCAGCCTCGAAGACTACAGCCAAGATTTCTGCAACTTCTTAGGATCCCCATGACAGCGCCCCCTATCAGCAAGAAGTAGTTTGGAAAGAACGACGCTCAAATTCCCAAATATTGTTTATAAATGTTGGTTTTCATTTAAATGGACTTGGTTATAAATGGTTAATGATCACAACCAATATCTTTTTAAAGGTAAAAAGGGAATTATGATATAGATATGAATACTTTGTTTTGGAATGGATTTTCATTTACGGATACAAATTTAAGTTCAATTTTGTCATATGTATATTTCTCCTCTTGTTTAGGTATTGTGTTTATATAGCTCAGTTAGAAATGTAATGTATAATTTTGTGCAGATTATTTATAGTTACCTATAATAGTCAAAACTTATAGTTTAGTTAGGTTTTCTAGATATATAGAGATGTATTTAAGATAGATAGGAATTCTTCAAACCTTTCAAAGACCTACAGAATATGGCATTTAAAATGATTTAGGGTTTTACTTGACTATGAGACATAATTGCTCCTGGTAACACCACCTGCGTCAAAAAGGAAGATGGACATTAAAGAAACACGTTATGGAGTTTACTTCCAATATGGCAAGACTAGCCATTTGGACAAAATACTGCTCTTGTCTGGACTGTTTGACTTTGTGCTATATAAACTGGACATGCAGGGCCCACAGAAAAGTGACTGCTGATTCACGATGGACATTGCTACAGAAATCTGCTTCATGGAGGAGTCTGCCAGACAGTCTGCAGGACACAGAGGAAAGTAACAGACAAACTGCCAATACAAAAAGACAGTTTAAAGTCTCCTGCGTTGCTGAAGAGTCTGCCAGACATACGGTGGCCTATGGGCTGAAGATGGAAGATTACAAAAGAACTTCGGGTGACCAGGCAGTGAGTTGTCTCTGTCATTTCTAGAGTTTATATACTATCCTTCTGTAGTCTTTGAAGGAGTTGAAGACAGATAGTAATGATTATAGTTTTCCTTAGTATTAAAGATAAGTTACATAGACTTTAGACACACAAAGATAGGATAGATGATGGAATATTTTCTTCAAATCTTGCTAAATGTTAATGGACTAAATATTGTTAACTATGATTCTTACTTGATAACTGTTGTATAATATATTTTGCTATGTTAAGGTTAAAACCCTTCTTTTTATTTAGACAGAAAAGAGGAGATGATGGGAGATGTCATTCTGTATATGTTTCTCATACTGGTTAATAATAAAGCACTGTTGGCCAATAGGAAAGGAAGATAGGAGGGACTAGGAGACAAGGAGGAAATAGGAAGTAGTAAGGAGGAGCCAAGATGGAGATTCTGAAGAAAGCAGTATGCTGCCGGCTCCCCGGTAAGAGAAAAACATAGATCAGCAGAAATGGGTTAATACTTAAGACAGAGCTAGCCGATAAGAAACAAGTAGCTGGGCCAACAGTGTTGTATCAAATACAGAGTCTCTGTGTATGATTTGGTGCTGGCGGCGCAGCAGCAGGTGGTGGGCAGAAAAAACCATACTCTTACAAAATACCTTTATAAGATCTGACTGTAGGGCATGTTCTTAATTAATGATAGATGGGGAAGGTACAGCCAACTGTGAGTGGTGTTATTCTTGGACTTGTGGTCATAGGTTCTATAAGAGTACAGGATGAGTAAACCATAGAGAACAAGACAGTAAGCAACACTCCTTCATGGCCTCTGCATCAGCTCCTGCCTCCAGGTTCCTGCCCTGGTTGAGTTCCTCTCCTGGCTTCCTTCAAAGATGGACTACAATGTGGAAGTGTAAGCCAAATAAGCCCTTTCCTCCCCAGCTTGCTTTTGGTCAAAGTGTTTTAGCATATCAATAGACCCTAATAAACATTATTTTAAAATACAAAGTTTGATTTCTATCATTTCTTTTACTCCATTTACATTAGTATTTAAGTTTTCCTAAATTTAACTTTTTGTCTGGTTCATAATGTGTTCACACACAAAGAATAAGATAATATCTGATTATTTTATCATTATTCGAAGTTAGTATTTGAGACCACAGCATATTTTATAAATGTCTATAAATAATTTAATTTTAGTGGCTAAAAATATTGATTTAATTAACAAATAATGTATATGCTTATGAGGTAAATTGAGAATTGATCAAATCAGGTTAACTAACATATCTAGCATGTTATTTGCTATGCAATTTTTTATAATAAAATACTTAAAATCCTTTTTCTTTTTTATTTACTTATTTCTTTTTAACAAAATTTCATAAAATTCAGTATGGCCTCAAACTCACTACATAAATAAAGATGAGTTGAGCTTTTATGTTAATTTTCTTTTTGTTTCAGTGCCTACGTGTATTTTGTGTACTTTGTATGTTTTGTGTATATTAATGTGTCTGTGCAGATGTGTATACCCATATGGGCAAAGGAAGAGGCCAGAAGAGATTGTTAGGTATGAGATAGGGTCTCTCATTAACTTGCACTCAACATTTCAGCTACACTGGCTGAAATGAGCTACTCAAATCTGCCTGTGTTCATATCTGGCTTTTATGTGCTACTTGAGATTTGAACTTAGATCCTCAAGCATGCAAAGAAAGAACTCTTACATGAGCCATGAGCTCAAATTTTCTGGTCTTCTGATCCCCAGTGCTAGGATTACAGGCATACTACAATACTAGGTTTATGCTGTCCTGAGTTTCAAACTAGAGGCCTGTGAATGCCAGGCAAGCATTCTACCAAATGAGTTACATCTTCATGTGTCTTTACAATTTCAGTACTAGTTTACAAATTTTTATAGTTTTCTTATCCAGGAAATACCTCAGACTGAACTTACATCTGTGGGGACCTCCACTCAAAAAAATCCCTGGCTTGGTTCAGTAGAAACATAATACTATGAAAACACAACTGGAAGTTAGTGTTTCAACTTTTCACAAGGGGAAAAATATACAATAAGTAGAGTGTCTGTAGAAGGAATAAATGTGCCACAAATGTGTATTTACATGCACACATACATGCCTACAGTTTAGGAACTACAATAACACATAGATAAATTACTATACTAGTATTTATGGTCCTGTGAAGAATACTCTGAATTATATGAAGATAAACTTTGAATACTCAAGTAGGATAAGGCATTATTTTAATTCTTGTTGGTTGATAACACAGAAGCCCAAGGATTCATTTTCTAAGACAAAAATTTCTCCAGATGCTGGTTAGATTACACAGCTGTCCTTAGAGATTTTTATTTTCTATACCTCAACACTGAGCCAGCTATTCCAAGCAATTCCATTGTTTGTGATTCCCCAGTGAATATACAAACATCCTACAAGTTGACTGACCCTGCACATTGCGAACACATGGATGAAGCAACTAACCAAAGGGCTCCTACATCCTGACTCACTGCTTAGCTCTAATTTATTACCAGTGACAAAAGTTAATCACCATATGTTGAGGAGTAATTAAAAATAAAGGGAGAGGAATTATCTAAATTCAATGTGTTGGAGGGGAGCAAATATTTCTGACTATGACTGAAAGTGGTAGGGCTGTAAACTGAAAAACTCTGTAGGAAACCTTGACTTTCATTGTGCTATTATCTCTCGTGTGTGTTCCTTAAGTGGGCATAATTTAACTTTGAAACCAAATGTAGTGAGTTCAGTCACATATTTCTGGCTGATGTGTTCATTTCATTAATAGCTATCAGAAATTAATTATGTAAGTTCCTTGACTGGAAGATGGCTGTGGAAGAGGAATTTATGAAAATATCTTGGATAATGAAGGGAAAGCTATCGGGAAATGAACACATTGTCTAGAAAAGTAACAGTCTTGTCAATCACGTAATGTGTGCTTTTAGTATTGCTCAGTGTTTATTAACTCATTCTCATAAAATCCTCTGGGACATATATGAATTCATTGCATATTTTATAGATAAGGGAAACTATTTGCAGAGAGTTTGAACTTTTTGTACAATTTACAAGAAATTGCTCATAGATTCATAATATATATCTTTAGTTATTATGCTGAGCTACATTCAAGGACCTTTGTGACAATCAATCAGATTAAGCAACTGTGCTGCTTAGAGCTACAGCAATGCATCTTAACTCATGGAGGCTGATTGGGGAAATTCACACAAGGAAGAATTAGGCTTTGGCTGGAGACACATGCATCTTCTGGGTCAAAGAACATAGGCAGTGTTCAGGAATCTTATTAGAAAGCACAAAAAGATTTTTAAATACTGAAAACAAAAGTTTCCTTAGGATTTACATGGTAGGTAATCTCTTATTGTTTTTTAGATTTTTTTTATTTATTTTGTATAACCAAGTCTATTTAAATGAAAACAAACATTTATAGACAATATTTGGGAATTTGGGTGTCGTTCTTTCCAAACTACTTCCTGCTGGTAAGGGGCGCTGTCATGGGGGATTTGAAGAAGATTCAGAAATCCTGGCTGTAGTCTGTAAGGCTGCTTTGTCCAACTGTTTTAAATGTAGGATCACCTCGTACTGTTTCGGGCGGTCTGGCTTGATCAAACCACATTAGTATGGAAGCAATCCACATCTTTTCATTTTCTGTGGAAACAAAAATAGAAATCCTTTTCCCCAGTAACTTCTCCTTCAACTTAAATTTTGAAGTCAAAGCATTTTTTAAATTTAATTTATTATTTTACATGTTGATCCCAGTTCCCTCTCCCTCACTCCCTCCTTCCATCCTTCCCTCCCTCCCTCCCTCACTTCCTCCTTCCTTCCCTCCCTCCCTCCTCCCCTCCCTTTTACCCTCTCTGCCCTCTCACATGCACTCTAACCACCCTCCCCTCCCATCCCCCCACCCCAATTCCATATGTAGGGGAATGCCATCCAGTTGGGGTCATGTAGATCTGACAGGTCATGTGAAGTAGAGACTAGGGCTTCTCTCCTGTCTCTAGATTAAGGCAGTTATCCCTCCATAGGGGATGTGTTCACAAAGAACTTTTGTTCACCAGGGATACATCCCGGCTCCACTGTCTGAGGTCCCTTAGACTGCTCAGTCCTTCTGGCTGAAACCCATATTCAGGGGGGCCTGAGTCAGTCCCATGCTGGCTTCCCAGCTATCAGTCTCCTGGCCCTTAGCTCCTCCTTGTTCAGGTAAGCTGTCTCTATGTGTTTCTGCCACCTGGTCTTGTCCTCTCCCTCTGCATCTGAGTTCTTCTTCGACTCAGTGTTTATGTATGGGTGTTTGCTCCTGTTTCCAACAGGCATTAGTTGAGGGCTCCATGGATAAGTTAGTTGTTGATCTCACTCTCTGGGAAGGGCATTTATTGTAACCTTTCCACAGAAGCTCAAATTGTTAGTTGGCAGCAGTCTTGTAGTTCTATAGACTTTTGTGGAGCATTTTCTTAAGTGTCTTTCAGCTTTTTTGATTTCCTCTATTGAGAATTCTTTCTTCAGTTCTGTACCCCATTTTCTAATAAGGTTATTTGGTGTTTTGTTGACTAGTTTCTTGAGTTCTTTGTATATTTTGGAGATGTAGGATAGGTAAAAATCTTTTCCAAGTCTGTGGGCTGCTGTTTGGTCTTGTCCACTGTGTCCTTTGCCTTACAGAAGCTTCTAAGTTTGAAGAGGTCCCATTTATTAATTGTTTCTCTCAGTGTCTGTGCCCCTGGAATTATGTTCAGGAAGCAGTCTCCTATACCAATTTGTTCAAGGATACCTCCTACTTTCTCTTCTAAGAGGTTCAATGTGGCTGGATTGATGTTGAGGTCTTTGATCCATTTGGACTTGAGTTTTGGGCATGGCGACAGACATGGGTCTATCTGCAGTCTTCTACACACCCTCATCCAATTGTGCCAGCACCATTTGTTGAAGATGCTGTCCTTGCCCCATTGTATAATTTTAGCTGTTTTGTCAAAAATTAGGTGTTCATAGGTTTGTGGGTTAATATCAGGATTTTCAATTTGATTCCATTGGTCTACCTGTCTGTTTTTATGCCAATACCAGGCTGTTTTCAGAACTATAGCTCTGTGGTAGAGCTTAAAGTCAGGAATGGTGATGCTTCCTGAAGTTCTTTTATTGTATAGGGTTGTTTTGGCTATCCTGTGTCTTTTGTTTTTCCATATAAAGTTGATTATTATCCCTTCAGGTCGGTGAAGGATTGTGGTAGGATTTTAATGGGGATTGCATTGAATCTGTAGATTGCTTTTGGCAAGAATGCCATTTTTACTATGTTTACCCTACCTATCCAAGAGCATGGGAGATCTTTCCATTTTCTGCTTTCTTCTTTAATTTCTTTTTTTTTAGAGCCACAAAGTTCTTATTATATAGGTCTTTTACTTGTTTGGTAAGTGTTACACCAAGATACTTTATGTTGCTTGAGGCTATTGTAGAGGGTGTTGTTTCTCTGATTTCTTTCTCTGTCTCTTTATCGTCTGAAGGTGTTTATCAGCTGTAGGAGTTCCCTGGTAGAGTTTATTGGGTCGCTTATGTAAACTATCATATCATCTGCAAATAGAGAAATTTTGACTTCTTCTTTCCAATGTGGATCCCCTTGATCTCCTTTTGTTGTCTTATAGCGTTAGCTAGAATTTCAAGTATGATATTGAAGAGATATAGAAAGAGAGGGCCTTGTCTTGTTCCGGATTTTAGAAGAATCGCCTTCAGCTTCTCTCCATTCAGTTTGATGTTGGCTGTTGGTTTGCTGTATATTGCTCTTATTAGGTTTAGGTGTGTTCCTGTTATGCCTGATCTCTCCAAGACCTTTCTCATGAAAGGGTCTTGAATTTTGTCGAAGGCTTTTTCAGCATCTAGAGAGATGATCATATGGTTTTTCTTTTTCAGTTTGTTTATATGGTGGATTACGTTGATAGATTTTCGTATGTTAAACCATTCCTGCATTCCAGGTATGAAGCCTACTTGGTCATAGTGGATGATTTCTCTGATGTATTCTTGAATTCGGTTTGCCAGTATTTTATTGAGTAATTTTGCATCGATGTTCATCAGGGATATTGGTCTGTAGTTTTCTTTCTTTGTTGTGTCTTTGTGAGGCTTGGGTACCAAGGGTATTGTGGCCTCATAAAAAGAGTTTGGCAATGAACCTTCTGTTTCTATCTTGTGGAACAGTTTGAGGAGTATTGGTATTAGGTCTTCTTTGAATGTCTGGTAGAATTCTGGCTTAATCCATCTGACCCTGGACTTTTTTTGGTTGGAAGGCTTTCGATGACTGCTTCTATTTCATTGAGGGTTATAGGTCTATTTAAGTTGTTTGTCTGTTCTTGATTTAATTTTGGTAAGTGATAGTTATCCAGAAATTTGTCCATTTCCTTTAAATTTTCAATTTTTGTGGAATACAGATTTTCAAAGTATGACCTGAAAATTGTCTGGATTTCCTCTGTGTCTGTTGCTATGTTCCCCTTTTTGTTTCTGATTTTGTTAATTTGCATGTTCTCACTCTCTGCTTTTTCGTTAATTTGGATAAAGGTTTGTCTATCTTGTTGATTTTCTCAAAAAACCAACTATTCGTTGCATTGATTTATTGTATTGTTTTCCTGGTTTCTATTTTGTTGATTTCAGCCCTCATGTTGATTATTTCCTGGCGTCCACTCCTACAGGGTGAACTTGCTTCTCTCTGTTCTAAGGCTTTCAGTTGTGCTGGCTGTTAATTCTCTTATGTGACTGTCCTCTGTTTTCTTCATATGGGCACTTAGTGCAATGAAATTCCCTCATAGCACTGCTTTCAAGGTGTCCCATAAGTTCGGGTACGTTGTGTCCTCATTCTCGTTGAATATTAGAAAGTCCTTAATTTCTTTCTTTATTTCTTCTTTGACCCAGGAGTGGTGCAATTGCACATTGTTAAATTTCCATGAGTTTGCAGGTTTTCTGCTATTTATGTTGATGTTGAATTCCAATTTTAAAGCATGGTGGTCCGATAAGATACAGGGGACTATTCCTATTTCTTGTATCTATTGAGGTTTGTTATGCCACCTAGTATGTGGTCAATTTTAGAGAAGTTCCATGTGGAGCAGAGAAGAAGGTATATTCTTTTGTCTTTGGATGGAATGTTCTATAGATGTCTGTTAACCCCAGTTGAGACATAACTTCTGTTAGTTCTTTTATTTCTTTGTTGAGTTTCTGATTTGTGGTCCTGTCTAGTGTTGAGAGTGGAGTATTGAAGTCTCTCACTATAATTGTGTGAGGTTTTATATGAGCTTTGTGTTTTAGTAGTGTTTCTTTTACGAATGTGGGTGACTTTGTATTATGGGCATAGATGTTCAGAACTGAGAATTTTGTTGATGGATTTCTCCTGCGATGAATATGAAATGACTGTCTTCATCTCTTTTGATTAATTTTGGTTTGAAATCTAACTTGTTAGATATTAGGATAGCTATGCCTGCTTGCTACTTATTTCCATTTGATTGGAAGATATTTTCCCAACCCTTTATCCTGAGGTAATGTCTATCTTTGAATTTTACATGTGTTTCTTGTATGCAGCAGAAGGATGGATTCTGTCTTCGTATCCATTCTGTTAGCCTGTGTCTTTTTATAGGTGAGTTAAGACCATTAATGTTGAGGGTGAGTAAGGACCATTGATTGTTGATGCTTGTGTGATTTAGGTTTGTTGTTGGCAGTGGTATTGTGAATATATTAGTTCTGCTTTACCCTTGGTCTGGTGTAGTTGGATTATCTGTGGCCTACATTTTTGTGGGCGTAGTTATCTTCCTTGGGTTGGAGTTTTCCTTCCAATGATTTCTGTAGGGCCGGATTTGTATTTCCCAATACGTATTGGGAAAATCTGGTTTTGTCATCAAATATCTTGTTTTTTCCATCTATAGTGATTGAGAGTTTTGCTGGATATAGTAGGCTAGGCTGGCATCCGTGTTCTCTTAATATTTTAGAACATCTATCCAGGACCTTCTGGCCTTGAGGGTAATTTTGATAGGTCTGCCTTTATATGTTACCTGTCCTTTTTCCTTCCTTGCTCTTAATATTCTTTCTTTATTCTGTATGCTAGGTGTTTTGATTAATATATATCGAGGGGTCTTTTTTCTTTGGTCCAGCCTATTTGGGGTTTGGTATGCTTGTAGTTTCATGGGCATGTCCTTCTTCAGATCTGGAAAGTTTTCCTCGATGATTTTGTTGAATATGTTTTTGGCACCTTTGAGCTGGGCTTCCTCACCTTCCTCTATGCCTATTATTCTTAGGCTTGGCCTTTTCATGGTGTCCCACATTTCCTGGATGTTTTGTGTTAAGGATTTGTTGGATTTATGATTTTCTTTGGTTGATGAATCTATTTCTTCTAGTTTATCTTCTGTGCCTGATATTCTCTCTTCCATCTCCTGATTTCTGTTGGTATGCTTATGTCTGTAGTTCCCAATTTTTTGCCCAGTTTTTCTATTTCCAGCATTCCTTCGGTTTGTGTTAGCTTTATTTTCTCTATTTCAGTTTTCAAGTCTTGAACCATTTCCTTCACCTCCTTAATTGTTTTTTTTCTTGGCTTTCTGTACTTTCCTTAAGGGATTTGTTCATTTCTTCCACTTTTTTGTTTGTGTTTTCCTCCATTTCTTTAAGGGATTTTCTCACATCTTCTTTGAGGGCCTCTATCATTTTTATGATGGTAATTTTTAAGTTGTTACCTTCTGCTTCCTCTGCTTTGTTGTTGTGTTCCATTCTAGTTGGTGTAGATTCCCTAGATTCTGGTGGTGTCATGCTTGTCTTTCTGTTGTTAGGTGTTTTCTTGTATTGCCTTCTTCCCATAGCTCCTTCCAGTAGGTGTTGGTGGGGTCTCCCCTTCTCTCTATGGTACTTCCCCGGTGGGCTTATGTGGGTCAGAGGTTCAATATCTGTAGCTCTGTGTTGTCCAAGCTCTCTAGGAGGTTTCTCCACAGACAGGGACCCAGGGATGGGGTCAAGGATGAGGATCCAGTAGAAGATGCCAGCAGGAACTCACAGTGGTCCCACAGAGATAGGCGGATCTCTAGGAGGGGCCCGGGGCTCCAGAAGAGCACTGGAGGTGGGGGTCAAGACCAAGCAGGTGGAAATTACGGGTGGTCCTGCGTGGATAGACAGGTCTCCTTTGTTCAGAGTTGCTCTGAGTAGTCTCCGAAGTAGTGTGAACTGTTGGCACCACCCTCTGTCCCAGTGCTCAACCAGAGCAGCAGGACCGTGGGCAGGGTAGGGCACAGGGTGGGGGGGGGTAGGCTCGCGGTTGGGATGGGTGGAGGTGTATCAGAGCTCCAAGGGTGCTCTCGATGTGGACTGGACACAGGAGCAGCAGGATCAGGGGCCAACCCAGGGAGTTCGGGGTGGGGAGGGGGAGGTTGTAGGGGACAGGCAGCCCTGATTGGGCCCAGACTCACCTCTGGCAATAGCTGGCAGAAGAGGACAAAGACTAAGCTGAAACTTGGGAAGGTTTTGCAGGATAGTCAGATCTCACTGGAAACTGGAACTCTCTAGCTGAGGCCTCTTTCTTTAGCAGACACCCGGATTTGGGGTCAAGGATCTTGTGGGCAGGAGCTCAGAGTCTAGGTAATCTCTTATAATCCATTTACTCAACATATATTTATTGAGAATCTGCAATATACAAAGCGCTCAGGATGGAATGATCCAACAGATGTTAGTCTTCAGGGAACAATCAAATGACTTTTAAATCAACTGGATGGATGAGTTATGAAGATACAGATATAATTAGAATAATTAAAATGAATTACAAAATCAACATTGAGGTATAAATACATGTTCAGAACATACCAATAGAAGGAACTAGGGACAGCATCCTATTATACTCAGCTCTTTTAGAAAACATCTAACAGGTTTTACTTTATGGCATATATATTGTTGTGCTGTGAAATATTTCTCATGGGCCCACATGACTTCTGTATGATACTGCCTCTACCATCCATTTACTACTTGTCCATATTCTTATTCATATTTTCAAAGAAGACACTGGGCTTATTTACCACTATCGTGGTTAAATAAGGATCAGGATAAACAAATAGGCCGAATAGATGTTTATTCAGAGAGAAATAACTTACGACCTAGACAGATGAACACCAGGAAATTCCACCGGATGCTCTCCTGTCCCAGTCCAGCCAGCAAGAGAGCTTTTCCCCGGCTCTTCCTCCAACCTCCTTCCACAGGGCACATCTGCCCATGGCTCCACCTCCCAATGGGCGTGGTCAGTGCCACAGAATGACTATCTCACTACATACCACTAATTGTTGAGCCATAGAATTATAAACAAATAATATAAATGTTGCATTGAGTGAGTGAACTTTTGGGGTAGCAATACAACAATATTTAAGTGATCAAACTTAAGTATATGTATGAATTCGGTTATTTTGGTTGTCCTAATTACTAGGTTTGAAGTAATTTTTTCTTTTGCGTGTGATTTTTTCTTTTGCCCACAGGTTGACAGAAATGGTAGTCCTTAAAATTAACTAGACTCTATTCTTCCTGGTGTTTTCTCTAACAACATTGTTGGCAGTCATCAGCCTTGTACTTTCAGGCAAATCTATAGAAAAAAATACTGAAAAAGTTAAATCCTTGATATTGAATTTTTTCATTTCGTTTTTTCATCATCTTTGAAGTATAGTTAAACTAGTCATCTCAAAATAATAATAATACTGTAGCTACTTTAAATACAAAGTTTGCTTTTTGTTACAAATTCTCTGCATTTTTATAATCAATATTACATTTAAAAATAGATATGGCTACTTTTATAATAAAATTATTTTGCTGTGTGCAATCATATTACCAACATTGAGGTCAAAACTTTCAGACTCCAGAAAACTTTGATGTGAACGTAACTCCAATATTAACTGTTAATCACATTGTACTTTCTAGGTCATGTTTAAGTATCTTAAATGTAGCCATAAATCTTATAGTCGAATTATCATTGTGTTTATTTAAATTAATGAATTTTAAATCCATGATCCCTGGTTCCTCCTTCTTGTCCAGTATTTCCCAATCATTTCTTACTAAATTGTCATAACTAGAATCTTGGAAGAGTTCTGTTGTTCACTGCGAATGTTGTAAAGCCACAGTACAATGTACTGCCATTGATCTCAGCTTAGTAACCACTTGGACAGAAGAAAAATATAAAAAGATGCAAAATCTTTTTGAAAAATTCATTCTTCATACTAGCTTTCTCTTTAAAATGTTTTAATATATTATGACATTGAAACAAAACTGTTCTATAGTTAATAGAGCAGAACAGAGAAAGGGGAAGCAGACCCATGTACCTATATCTGCCTCATTGAAACATGAATTAATGAAAAAGAAGTTTGTTTAATAAATGGTCCTGAGGAAACTGTAAAAATGAAACAACCTCATAATCTCAAGATGTAAGACCTGAAACTCAGAAAACAGAAAAAAAATGAGTGAAATAATTTAGAACATAGACATATGTAATGATTGTTTAGATAAATCTACAAATTATAGGAAACAAAAGATAAATTAGACAAATGGGATTGATAAATCAAAGTCTATGTACAACAAGGGAGGCAATACTGAGAGAGAAGGCACAGCCCATAGAATAGAAGATATTTGTAAATCACACACTGATAAGGGATTACTATCCAGAATACTTAAGCAATTCAGTAGCAAAGGAATTAGTTATGCAATTTTAAAACAAGATTTCATCGGTCTTATGAATTATAGTAGTCCATTATATCTATACACCACATTTTTTAGTGAAAACATTTACTTTCTATTACATTGACATACATGACATACATGATAGGAAAACCATAACTCATCTGGTTTCTGCTGTATCTTACTTTAATAGAAATAGGACTGTCTTAAAAAAAGGAATTCTATATATAATTTTAATTATGTCATATAAAATTGCTATGATATTGAGGAATGTGTATGTATAAATAAATACATCTATGCATGCCATAACTATTAGTGAAAAAATAATTCATAATTTGAAGGCAAGTGTAGAATGGTATACCACATAGTTTGGAGGGAGGAAATGCAGAATGCTAAACAAACAGCATACATGGATGTGTGTGTGTGTGTGTGTGTGTGTGTGTGTGTGTGTGGTATAGATATAGATATAGATATAGTTTGGGAAGACCCTGGTGGAACACAGCTATTATGATGCTGAAGATAGGACTCCCAATGAAGACTTTTTAGGGAATTATAAGTAAGAACATATACATATATGAAGATAAGAACCATTAATTTAAAAAAGGAATTTGAAAAAGAGGAAGGTATATGGATGGTTTGGAGGGTGGAAAGGGAAGGAAAAATGGTTCAATCATATTCATACATCATGTTTTAATCCATTTATATGGCAGTAGTCATAAATAGACATTTTTCAATAGAAGATAGTCAACAGGTTTATGACAGTTGTGCCCAGTCTACATCATAAAAAACATGAAACAAGGACTACACTGAACTCTTCCCACATGCCGGTAAGAATGGATATGATCAAAAAGGTTATAAAGATGTGAGATAGTGGCACTGTTACAGCACCCAAGAAATGAAAACCAACATGATTCAACTAGTGAATGGATAAAAGTATAGAATGTGTACAATGCAATACTGTTCGATTATAGAAACAGTGAATCATTTCACTTGTGACAGCATTCATAGAAATGGAGGACATTATATGAAATAAGCCAGACTCATAAAGCAAAGGCTGATCAGATAGAACTCCTTTTTCTATGACATGCAAGTGTGTTTCTTCAACCCAATCCTCTGCCCCCAACAGCTCTACCATGACCAATATCTTTTTGATTTGTATTAATTTTATTATGCCATCTTTTGTCATATTGTCCCTAATATTATGGTCTTGACCCTCTGAAAAAAATAAGCCAAAATAAGATCCTTTTTTACAAGTTGCCTTACCCATTGAGTTTTATTACAATAACAGAGCAGTTACGAATACAAATTAATATTGTGTCTAACTTCATATGGTCATTTGGATCTTTGGACATTTTCTTATTTTACAATAAACTGTAAAAGTTTGTATATGTAAAGGACTGACTGATTTACACAGCAGAAATTTCCAACATTTAAGTTCCATTATTAGACACTGAACTTCTCAAGGATTCAAATCTTTGGCCCCCTTTAATATATAATACAAATCATTCTTGTTTTAGTCCCTCTTTCACCCCATATTCTCATTTCTTTATCATAAAAAGAAATTTGTTTTAATCTCTTGTCATTAAAAGATCTTTTGACCTCATGGTCTCATTTTCCACTTATACATATGCCACAATACCCATCTGTCAAAATAATAATTTAAAGAAAAACCCACAATAGTTATTAAAACAAGCTTTCCACCTAGTTCCAAGCATATCACCACAGAATGAATTTGTCACCAGGAGTTGAAGACTAGATTAGACACAGTCATTGTTTCTCACCATCAGGATCTGAAAATGACATGTCTACTAAGAAATTCAGATTTTAATTTATGAGTTATTTCAGATAGATAACTCTACTTGGTGAGCACAATTTAAAGAAACAGTATGTCTCATGATAGAAATATGTCTCTCTGAAAACAGGCATGTTATAACCTAGCTCATAGTCTAAAACTTTACTTTTACCTCAATTACCTGTGCAGCACCTTAACTCAACTTCTGCACAACATTCAGTAGAGATAGAAAATGGGAGTGATGTCATATATACGTGATGATATTTTATCTGGGGACAGTTCTTTAAATATGGGTGTTTGTGTTAGTTTATTGGCTTTCTTGCTCTTTCTAAGATGAAGTACAAATATTCTTAATTTGGCCCATTTAGCAGGCCTGTAAAATTGTTTCCCAGTATCTTGCTCTTTTTACATATAATTTTGCTCCAGTTTATCAAGATGTCAAAATTATCATGTACAAGTTATTTTATCATTAATGCCTTTAAATTACCATAAACTTTGCTGTCTATTTCTTTGGCTGAGAGAAAGTAACATGTGGAAGGAATGACTGCTTTAAAGTATTTTTATATGAACAGTCACTAGATAAATTTAATTAGTTTTGTCAAATGTGCTTTTTTACTTATTCTTTGAAATTTTCAAATATGTATAAAATCTTGATCATAACTAACACCATCCCCACTCCACTCACTCCCCACGTCCTTAGCTCCTACCCCAAATACAAATGCCTACCAACTTTATGTTGTTTTCTCTTTAAGAGTTAATTTTTTATTTTTATGGATGTGTATATGCAAATGTGTTTGTGTGTCTGGTTTTGTATGTATGTGTATGTGTGGGTTCATGCATGTGAGTATAATGCTTGTGTAGTTCAAAAGGGAGAATAAGACCCCATGGATCTAGGGTTTCAGTTATGAACTACCTAGGTGGGTTCTGGGAACTGAACTCAATACTTTAGAAGAACAGTGAACACTCTAACTTTTGAGCTATCTCTCCAGCCCTTATGTCCTTTGCAACAAATAAGCCACCAAGTCCAATTGGATGTGGGTTGTTATCTACTGGAACCATGGGCAGTCTTCCAGTTGTCACCCTCCAAGAAAAGTGATTTTTCCCTCTTCTAGCATCCATCACCTTCCAGTGGCTCCTTCCAGAGTTAACTTCTCTGTGTGCTGGAAATTTTAACTACCTTGATCTATGCAGATAACCACAGCCGCACAAGTTCCTGTGCACAACGATCATGCATTTCATAGCACTCCTCACCATTATGCAGCTATCTATTTTATCTATTCTATGTCCTCAGGTGGGATGCTTCCTGAGCACTGCTGTGGAGAAGGGCTGGTATAAATATCGTATGTATAGCTAAGCACCCACAGCCAATAATTCTTCACACGTTGAACAATTATGAGTCTCTTCATTAACTCTTTTCTTCCCAAGGGTGAGGTCAATGTGAATCTGTGGACATAGCAGAAATATTTGGAGGGCAGTCTGATAACATGAACATCTAGCAAAATAACATCAAGAAGTTCCCTCATTGAGCCTATGACTTCCATAGTCATGTCTTTTGACAAGTTTACAATAGCAGAAATTAATACCCTACTATGGAGCAGGTCTTAGATATAATCAAAAGAGTGGTTGGATATTCCCATAAACTGTTTTGCTACTATTGGCATAAAGGGGTATATCTTGTATTGCAGATCAGTATTGTTTAGTGTTCAGTGTCTAACACTGGGTAATTCTATTAATGTCTAGTGTTTCCTAGCAGCCATAAAAGCACAGCCCAGTCTTGTGCAAGACAGCCAGTAAGGAGATAGTTTCCTAGTTAGTCCAGCATTGATTTCTCTATGCTCTACAGCCAAAGAGTATGGTGTCTTCAGTAAAAGGGACTTACAATCTAAAAGTTTGCTCTTTCTTAAATTAAATTCCTTAGAAAGTTAATATCTTGCTTTTGTAACAATAAGCCATGCAGAATTTTTATAAATGAACAAATAAACAACATTTATCTTTCTTGACCCTTTTATTATGAAATGCACTGTGTCTATCCAGCTGTGTGGCTCTGGGCCAGTACTGTGAGTCACTGCCCTACATTCTCCATGTACAAACAGGAATTAACAGGATGCTGCTCTTGGATTTTGCTTACAGTCATACACCAGGGGTAAGAGGCTATTGTGTGATCTCCAGTGAAGTTTAATTTGCCATAATTCTTTCAAATTACGGTATCCCAAGTTTGGTTAGTTGTAGGAGATCAAAAAGATGGAGTTGGGATAAGAAGAGACATGGTCCTAAAAGAAAATTTTGATTATGTTTAACTAGGAAATCCCTTGACAATGTTAACAAATACTTCAACTAAAATGTCATGAAAGCTAAACGTCAGTGATGAAGTGTAAAATGAATGAGTTTCTCAAACCCATGAACTTGCAATACTTAGCCTTGACAAGATATATGTATATCTTCTGTTTTAAATTTCTCTGTGTCTCTGACTCTATCTTTCTTCTCTATATCTCGTGTGTGTGTGTGTGTGTGTGTGTGTGTGTGTGTGTGTGTGTGTGTGTATGTGTGTTGGTATTAATACCTGGAAGGAATCTTAAAAATCATATTGAGAAATCATTTGAAAATATTAGTGCTAGTTTTTATAGCTAGCAAAGTCAAGTTTCGGTAATGTTCAGGGACACTGTCAGCCCCATACTGATGGCTTCTGTAAGAGTCTAGGCTGAAGCTCATTCTCATGACCTCATTTAATACACTTTCCCCATCCCTTTCTCCCATTGTCCCTTTCTTTCCTCCTCTAATATTAACAACCCCAAAAAATAATTTAGTGAATCATTGGTCGCTAGTGTTTAGCAAGTCTTACACTGTCTAGCAATGCATGATATCAGCAACTGATCCACATGACTGGTTTGCATTTGGATTCAAGGCAGGTTAAACACATGG
Source organism: Phodopus roborovskii (assembly GCF_943737965.1). Classification (NCBI taxonomy): domain Eukaryota; kingdom Metazoa; phylum Chordata; class Mammalia; order Rodentia; family Cricetidae; genus Phodopus; species Phodopus roborovskii. The sequence continues at coordinate 28,249,662 of NW_026126459.1, read as the reverse complement.
ATTAAATAACGCTGGTGGGACCCAGATGGTTCTCATTAAAGAGCAATTGTTTTCATTGACAATTAGATGAGGAACAGATTCACAACCAGATTCCCATGCCACGTAGACAAGATGCTTTAACAAGCCAGCCGTGGAGACTGAGATCCCACACCCAGCTTCTCTCCCTCAGGAGAAGAGCAGTGGACAAGGGCAAATGTGAATCTGAGGGTGAAGATGCGCCACGTAGCTGCAAGAGAGAAGGGGAATTATAAAACAGAACAAGAAACAAAACTCCTCCAGATCTGTTGGGAAAGTAATGAGAACATAAGTATCACATCCTAGAATATCAGGAAATCGTCTATTCAGTAATCTCCAAACTACAACAGATGTACTCACTCTGATTTATTAGTTTTTTTCCTTCTTCCTTTAGATAAAGGAGACACAATTATTCTTTTTTATGATACATGTAAGTTGGCCAAGGCACAACGATACTTCTGTGTGAAAAATGGGGACATGATATTGTTGTGAGAGATCCTTGTGAACACATTTAGTCAAAAATTAATACATGTTTTTTGGAAGTATAGAATTCTTTAAAACTCTGGAATCACTTCTACAAATGGCTGTAAGTCCAGTTTTCATGAACAGTAAAAAGCCTGTAATTTTCTTGTGGTCTGTAACAGTTAAGTGTTGTATAAATATTGTTGACAGTGGGACTGCTGTTATTTTTGTTCTGACTTTGCTTGGTGCATTTACTGAAGCCTTCTCTGCTAAGAGCTCTGGAAAGCTTCAAGTACATACAATAAAAAAAAACAATGATGAACTGCTTTAGGAATGCAGCTTCAGAAAGCACCGCACAGACAGTAGACTTGTTGGAGCTGGAAATGTTGTAAAGTATGGTATAAATATCCATATGATGGGGCAAAAGGACAGTGGGCATCAACCTGCCTCTTTTCGCTTCAGTAAAACAAATTTAAGAGCACATGCCAGAAAATGGAGAAATGAGACATGGTGTGGGAGAAAAGGCAAGGGACATGAGGAAGCTGTGGATGGATGGGGAAGAACGAGGGAACTGAATCCTGAGCCAAAAAAGGCTTTCAGTGGCTCTAGCTTGCTCAACAGGGTAGGAACTACTATAGTCCTTTGGCTGGTAGGCTCTTTGGCATGCAGCCTTGTAAGGACGAGGTTAGCTCACAGAGATGAAGCTAGGACACTTCTTTCAAGAGTTTATTTTTATTTTTTATTTTTGATTCAAAGACAAAATATTAGGAGCCTGTAGACATGTTTATGAATTGTGAATCTAATAATGGCAAAAGGCTCAGAGATTTTAATTCAACATAATATTTGAGCTTCCCATGTGTTGTTTTACTATCATCATCTAGCAAATTTAATCTCTCTCCTCCAAATGACTCACTTTTGTTTCATATGATTTGTTTCAACTGTCATTTCCCAGAAAATGAGACTATCATTTTCTTAGAAATGGACTGTGTAGTTTCTGTGCATTTCTCATACATAGAGTGACAATGAATATTTAAAAAAAAAAGGGCATAGAATCATTTTAAAAAGAGAAGGAAGTGCTAGTTTGAAAAGCATTGTCTAATTCAATAAACACAGGAAAATTTCTTCCAGAAGAAAACTGTTCTTATTTAGGATAGATACCACATTATAGGTTTTTATGACACAGAGACTGCAATGTCTATTTGGGAAAGAGATAAACATATACATTAGTTGACAAACCTAGTAAAGAGCATTGGCTTCATTTGTTTTACTGCTGCTTGTAAAGTATTGGTTTGATTGCATTAGCTCTGAATCAGTGGAGAAGTGTGGGTGAGCAGTGAGTGTCTTAATGTTCCAAGGGACCAGCCCAGAATCATCAAAACAGACACTAGCAGAAGGGCAAGCACAAATGACCTCTCTTCTTTGGAACCAACAGAAAAACAGGAGAAATGTGGTATATGTATCCAACTTTGTGTTTTATGCTGTGATTCTTTTCCATTATCCCCCAAGTGTCAGTACAGTCTGCTACACAAAAGAGTCCTGTGCTAGTAGGGATCTAGGGAGACATATGTGCACTCTTGGGAACTGAATGACATAAGAGAAGACAGTTCCATGAGCACTGAGAATGTTGACTAAAGGGGCTCAGGAAGAAAGATAAAGCATCCAGGAGAAAACAAATATGTCCTAGTGATCCAGAAATTCTCAGAACTGGGCAAAGGCTGTGAACTTGATACAGTTCCGTTAGATGAAAAAGATAGGATTCAGCAATATTTGTTTATCTACACACAAAGTAAATTATTTCAGGTGTTGATAAATAGATTAAATAAAATTACAATATCTAAATACCTCCAAATAATGTTTTAAAAATAGTATACTTCTAGTAGTTGAGAAAACAAATAATTCTCATCCAAAAAGATCCAAAATATGAAAAAAGTAAAAATACCTAGAAGATGAGACAGTCTCTACTACTCTAAATAGACATGATATAGGTGATCATGCTGTGAGAAAGTATAGATCTTGTAGCAAATATGAGTTCAGTCATCTAAGAATGGTGGCTTTGAGATGTGGTATAAAGCATAATTTAGAGGACATATATTTGATGTTAGTTTCCGTACCTCTTAAGTGTTCTGAGATAAGCATGCTAAACATGATTTAAATAGCATAAATGTGGCTGATGTTTTATACAAGTAAACAATCAGGAAAAAACTAAATAGTTTTATGGTACAAAGGATCTAATATTAGGTAAAGTACATCCTACAGTTTAAATGAATAATTAGCTTAATATAATTTATGTAGCTGAGTTGAATACAGTACATTTCATGGTTGTGGCTATACATGTTGATTTTCTCAACACCAGAGAACCCCTACTGTTCAATAAGTGATTGAGTAAGCTGTTGAATAAAGTAGTCCCAGGAGCATCCTATTTGAAATATTCATCCTTTAAACAAGGATGATAAAATAATGATGTGCTTTTTATGCTGAAATTTATTAATTTAAGTAATATGAGCTCTAGTAACCTAGGTATATTACAGGATCTTTAAAACATGCACATCATTGTTCAGTAATGTGGGGTATTGCCCAGGGCTGTCAGAAATATTTTTATATTTGGCTCTTATCTCCTGATAACTTTTATTGCAACAAAAATGTAAGTGTTTAGAATTAGAACTAGGGTCACTGAGGATTTACTTGATAGATTTATTTTGGGGAAGGAGTACTTGCTGAAAACAAGTCACATCTCCAAGCTTAAAATATATATTTAATTTTCCTTGAGCTACCTATGAAGAAGCAGACTGCACTTGCACACTGAGGTGCCTTAGGGATAAGTGAGGCTTCTTGCATGATATTGTAACATTGATCATGCAGAATATTTTAATGTTTCATCTTTAGCTGAAGCACATATTGCATTATCAGGAAATAAGAATACTTAGGTTTTTGTTACAGAATTCCATAAGAAAATTAATATACAATGATTTAGGGCTATTTATATTAACAAATGGCCCTGTTGATGATCTTAGCTAGAGCCAGGGAGCAGAAAAAAATGCAATAAGAATGTGTAACAGATAATTTTAACAGTCCAGTTGCCGTGATCTATAATCACCTAGCAAGACACTATCAATTGAGGAAGTATCTAGGTCTGCCTGGGGAATGGGAATGTCTGTGGGAGAATGTCTTGATTGTTAAATGATGTATGAAGACATAGTTTATTATGGATGTCACTGTTCCCTAGGCAGAAAGTCCCTAAACTCTAGAAGACAGGAGAAAGTTCTCTGTAAAGCAAACAAGGATGCAGCCTAGGATTATTTGTTTCTCTCTGCTCTTGTTTATGAGTGCCATTTGACTGGTTGTTTGAGCTCCTCTGTTGAAAATTAACTAAAACAAATAAATGCTGAATGGAATTCCAAAAGTCAGAACTGTGACTGAGGCTTGATGGAGTATGTACAGTTTGCCTCTGTTGGTTGTCAATAGAGGAATCTGCAAGATTCATTTTAATTATGTTAATGGACTGTGAACTCAGAATTTAATCAACTTGTTTCTAACCATTTCTGCAGTTTAGCTTCAAGGTTAAATTCCTACTGTTTATACTGAGTAATGATTCTCCACTAAATCTTGAGAAATAAAAAATGAACAATTTATACATTTAGAAAATTATGTAGCTCAGCATACAATCATTTTACTTTCATAAACACAGCAGTTTTGGATATTAATAAAGTGTTAAGAAAATAAGAAAAACATATTTGTATAACTTGTAATATTATAATGTCACTGGGACAACAATAAGACATCTATCACCATGCACAAAACTTAACTCCAAATGGATCAAAACCCTCAACATAAATCAAGCCACACTGAATTTCTTAGAAGAGAAAGTGGGAGATACTTCTGAGTTAATTGGTACAGCAGACAGCTTCCTGAACATAATACCAGTAGCACTGACACTGAGACCAACAATTAATAAATGAGACCTCCTAAGATTGAAAAGCTTCTGCAAGGTGAAGGACACAGTCAACAAGACAAAACAGCAGCCCACAGAATGGTAAAGATATTCACCAACCCCACATCTGACAGAGGGCTAATTTCCAAAATATAAAAAAACTCAAGAAGCTAGTTACAAACACCAAATAATCCAATTAAGAAGTGGGGTACAGAATTAAATAGAGAATTCTCAATAGATGAATCTTAAATGACTGAAAAACACTTAAGAAAGTACTCAACTTCCTTAGCCATCAGAGAAATTCAAATCAAAACAACTCTGAGATACCTTCTTAGTCCTGACAGTATGGCTAAAATCAAAAGCACCAATGACAGTTTATGCTGGATAAGATATGGAGAAAGGGAAACACTCCTCCACTGCTGGTGATAGTGCAGACTTGTACAGCCACTTTGGAAATCAGTATGGTTGTTCCTCGGGAAAATGGAAATCAATCTACCTCATGATCCAGTAATTCCACTTAGGCATACATCCAAAAGATCCACTTTCATACAATGAGTACATCCGCTCAACTAAGTTCATAGCAGCATTATTTGTAATAGCCAGAATCTGGAAACAACCTAAATGCCCTTCAACTGATGAATGGATGGAGAAAATGTGGTACATTTACACAACGGAGTACTACTCAGCAGGAAAAAAAAAAAACAAATGGAATCTTGAAATTCACAGGCAAATGGATGGAACTAAAAGAAACCATCATGAGTGTGGTAACCCAGTCACAGAAAGACAAACAAGGTATGTACTCACTCATATATGGTTTTTGACATAGAGCACAGGATTACCAGCCTACAATCTACACCGCCAGAAAATCTAGGAAACAAGGAGGAACCTAAGAAGGACATACATGGTCCACTGGAGAAGGGGAAAGGGACAAGATTTCCCAAGCAAATTGGGAGCATGGGGGGAGGGGAGAGTTAGGGGGAAGAGGAGGGGACAGGTAGGCATGAGCGAGAGAATAGAGGAGAGCAAATAAAGAGATACCATAATAGATGGAGACATTATAGGTTTAAAGAGAAATCTGGCACTAGGGAAATATCCAAAGATCTACATGGATGACCCCAACTAACAATCTAAGCAATAGTGGAGAGGCTACATTAAATACCCTTCCCCTATAATGAGGTTGATGACTACCTTATAGGCCATCCTAGAGCCTTCATCTAGTTACTAGTGGAAGCAGAAGCATATGCCCACAGCTAAATACTCAGCTGAACTCCTGGAATCTAGTTGCAGAGAGGGAGGAGTAATGAGCAAAGGAGTCAAGACAAGGATGGAGAAACCCACAGAAACTGCTGATCTGAATAAGCAGAAGCTCATGGACGCCAGTTTGACAGCTGGGAAACTCCTTGAACCTGGGTGTTAGTTAGGAGGACTGAGAAGTCTATGGTGCCTTTGGTAATGGATCAGTATTTATCCCTAGAATAGGAATGGTCTTTGGGAACCCATTCCACATAGAGGGATACTCCCTCAGCCTAGGCATATTGGGGGAGGGACTAGACCCTGCTCCAAATGATATGACAGACTTTGAAGACTCCCCCATGGAAGTCTGCTCCCTGGGGAGCAGAAAGGATGGGGGTTGGTGGGTGGAACAGGGGAGGACTGTAGGGTGAGGTAACTGGGACTGACATGTAAAACCAGCTTGTTTCAAATTTAAATAAAAAAATTATCAAAAACAAAACAAACAAAAACAGAAAGAGCTTGTCTCTAGCAACAAGCAGCAGGCAGGCAGGCAACCATCAGCTCAAATAGGAGCCAAGGCCAAGAAAGACCTTGATATGCTAATGAACTAACCCCAAGGGGCAGTGATATGCTAGGGAATGAAGAAGACCCAAAACTTTGAGGTCTGATAGCACAAAGGTGCAGCTGATGAAATGATACAATGGCTTCTCTCTCTCTAGTAGTGAAAGCACTTGAGATTCTGTACATGTCACTGACTTCAGCACCATAGAATTTCCAGCACTGTTGCTGGGCACATACATACCTGCCTGTCAATGCTAGTCACTGACCAACACTCTCAAGGACTTTCTGGACCTGCCTCAGTGCTATCCTCCCTGCCTGCCACAGCTGAAGGACTTTACTCAAACAGAAGTCAAAGCCATCAAGCTTCAGAAGCATCCCAACTGGAGAAGATTTCCTGGTGGAAGCCTATAGGATTTCCTACCCAATTCTCCAACTTCTTGAGATGTAACATTTATATCAGCACTATATTATAAGGAATGTTTGTGTGAATAAACAGAGCATATTCAAAAGACAAATCTTGTATGGACATCCTAATTCTGAGTGCCTCACAGTTCATAGTCCATGCTCTCTGAACAAAGTGATAAAATTGGGGCTTATTTTGGGAGCAAGCATATTGCCTCATTCTCTTTGTTTTTACTAAACACTAAAAAACTTTTATTTTAATTAAAACATTTTAGATAAGTACATATAGGTAGATTGAATGGGATCTGTCTCAAAGATAAGGGGAAACCAAGGAAAACTTTGTTGATAAAATCTAAGGAAAATGATGAATAGTTGCCCAATCATCTTATATAATTAGCTTAACATCAATGTAACCAATTACATGAGAAATGCAACTTATAGAACTTTTTTTTTTGGCTTACCTTTCAGAATTTTCAAGCCACAGTTCAAAGATGCATTGCTTCTGGTCTGAGATAACACAGGGCATAATGGCAGTGAGACATGTGAAGAGAGGGCCACTGTCCTCAAGGTGAACAAGAAAAAGGAAAGCAAACAATGGGTTGTAAACTAGATGTAACTCACAACAAAGGAATTGGAGGGGGCACCAACCACAGGGAAACCCATAGACATGGAGACAACTGATGCAGTGACTATGGCAATGTCTTAGTTCTTGAAATAATGTTTGAGTTCTTGTTTTCAAAATTACTAAAATTTAACTCAAACATTCATGATCATTCATGCTAACAAAGCTGACTCATGATCTATTTTCCTCATTTCTTTCCAGATTTTCAGAGTGACTTAACATGTCATTCCAAACCCATACTATTATATTGTTTTTCAGATTCACTAATGATTTATAGAAAAGAAAACTAGGTGAGAGCTTAGTTTCTCATGTCCCAAGTCATACAGATAATTGATAAAAGCAACTTTTATCCTCTGATACAGTCTTGCATTCTTTCATGCATGTACCTTTTAGTTAATGTGCACAAATACACAAATAAATGATTTAACTAAAGTAGCTGATTTTCATACTCTTAGCCACCTGGAATTTTTTTTTGGAAATGTATAAATATGGATTATGTAGATTTAAAATCTCTTATGTCTATCCATGGGAAATTATTTTCATTTTCAAATAAAGTAATTCTTTAAAATTAATGGTAAAATAGTTATGTTTTTAAATTTTCTATTGTCATGATAAAATAGCATGACCAAAGAAACTTATAAAAGAAAGCATTTAATTTGGGAGGCCAGGGTCCCAGGGGGCTAGAGTCATGACCATTATGGCTGGGATGGGCAACAAGCATGTAGGCATGATGACTGAGCAGTTACTCTGCACTCATAGCTGTATCACAAACATGATGCAAAGAGAATTCCAACTGGGAATAGACTGGGCCTTAGAAAAATCAAGGCCTGTCTCCAGAGACACACATCTTCTGGGAAGCCTCTTCATGCTTTCCAAATAGTTCTACCAAAGGAAACCAAGCACTCAAATATACTGAACCATAGGGAACTTCTGGTTAAGAACTTGGTTTACTAGTACACTTTCAATGGTGCCAAATTTGTAATACAGGAAAAAATAAGTCATAAGATGAAATCTACTAAGAAAATAACCTTATAATTACAATATTTCTGTGACTTGCTGTTGTAGAAATAATGTTATAGCTTCATGTTTATTTGATTTATAGATTAAGTATGAATAATCAAGTGAATCTAATATTCTGAATTATTTTCATGAGAAAAGAAATATACTAATCAAATTCAATCCAAGAAAGTTCCTTCTTTATTATTTATGCATAATGAAATATTTTTTCCTGAAATATGCAGAGATCAAGTAAATTTTAATTCAAATGTCTAATGGTCATAATTCTAACTGTATTATCCAGGCTTAAGAGTACTTTTTAAGATAATTTTATTGTTAGAAATTATATGTTTATAGTTTATAGAACTGTAAGCTTTCAGTTATTGCTCAGTGGTCATGCCTGCCTGACTGTCTGTCACTATGCTCTTGGCCATAGTATGGCCTGAATTTTAAGAACTTTAACAAAATGGATCTTGTGGGTTTAATCTGTAACTGAATTGAGACAGTGACTAGCTTTCATATGGGTTGTAATATATAGTCATTTTCATAAAAATCATAAAAGCAATGGCTAAAGAAATAAAAAGATGCAGTATTTGTCTTGGTTGTCCTATTGATTCTTCTTTTATACCAGTGAACCCATTGTTTCAATAAACAGAGGTGTGTGTGTGTGTGTGTGTGTGTGTGTGTGTGTGTGTGTGAACTTGTACACCTGCATAGGATTAGAAAATTTTTGCAAGCTCTGTATTTTAAATAGGATCAATATCTATAGCAAATAAATAACTCATAAACTAAGCCACTCCCACCAAATAAAACAACAAACTCAAACAACCCAATCAATAAACAGACTAATGAAATATACAACCAATCTCAAAAGATAAAGTACAAATAGACATTAAACATTTTTTCTAAAGTTTAACATTCTTAGTCATGAAAGATATCAAAATTAAAGTTACACTGAGATTATATTTCATCCCTGTCAAAATGACCATCATTAAAGAAACAGCAGGCCTGGAAAGGTAACTCAAAGGCACAGGCTGCTTGCCCTAAGGACCTATGATCAATCCTCAGCATCCACATGGTAGCTGTCAATCGTTAGTACCTCTAGTTCCATGGTATCAGTTGTACCCATCTAGTTTTGTAGGCACCAGACATACACATGGTTCACAGACATACATGCAACCCAAACATCTACATCCATAAAAATAATTTTTAAAAAATTTAAAAGAAAGCTAACTAGGAAAACAATAGGCTGACAACATTCTTCTTTCCCTTTGCTGCTCCAGGTCCCATCTCCTAGTCTCAAGCCCAGCTCTACAAGCAGAACTTCTGCTGTGGCATCTGCTTACTCTCTCCCATGCCCAATGGATTAAGCAGATATAAATGTAATAACCTGCTTTTTTCCCCTCAAAGAGCCGTTCAGACCTTGTCCCCTATCCCAAACTTCCTCTGAAGTGCCAGGTCCCAATACATAGAAATAAATCAACCCCTAGTGGTTACACCTATCCACGTCCCAGAAGAATTCTATATAAAGAACACCCAACTATCACACTTTCCTAAAAAAGAAAGGGCAATATAAACCCAGGGACAAAGCACCCACAGAAGAAAGACAAGATCAGTTATCATCACCTAGCATTATAATTTCCCCAAACTTGATTTCTAGGCATCAGCATTGAAAGACAACAACAGTAGGAAAGTATGCCTCCACTACAGCCCTGTAACCTTACCACAGCAGGCCATGAGTATTACTACATAGCTGAGGCACAAGACAATAATCTTAAAATAGCCTTTATGAATATGATAGAGGGCCTTAAAAGGGAAATGAAATCCTTTTTTAAAAAATCTATGAAAACACAAAGACAGACAGGAAATGAACAAAACAGTTAAAGACCTGGAAGCGAAAATAGAATCAATAGGGAAAATCAAAACTGAGGAGGGGAAGGGGAAACTAGAAAAGGAATCTCAATGGCAAACCTCACAAACAGCATCCAGCGGATGCAAAGGAAAACCACAGGCATTGAATTGAGGACATAATAGAAGAAAAGGATACCTTGGTCATAGAGAAATTAAATATGAAATAATCCTGTCACACACACACACACACACACACACACACACACACACAAAATCCTGGAAATTTGGGACACAATGAAAAGACCAAATCTAAGAATAATAGGACTAGAGAAAGGAAAAGAATGTAAGTTTAGAGATACAGAAAATATTTTCAACTAAATCATGAAAGAAATTTTTCTAGCTTAAAAAAAAGAAGATGCCACCAGGCAGTGGTAGAGCACATCTTTAATTCCAGCACTTGGGAAGCAGAGGCAGACACATCTCTGTGAGTTCGAGGCCAGCCTGGCTTCAAGAGCTAGTTCCAGGACAGCTTCCAAAGTTTCCAAAGCCACAGTGAAACCCTGTATAAAAAAAAAAAAAAAACCTAAAACAGCAACAACAAAAAACAAAAACAAAACAAACAAAACAAAAACAAAAACAAAAAACAAAGGAGATGCCAACTGGATGGCAACATGTAGAAGGATTCAAATAGATCCATAACTATTGCCCTGCACAAACTCAAGTCCAAATAGATTAAAGACCCCAAAATAAATCCAATTACACTGAAGCTGATAAAAGAGAAAGTGGGAGGTAGCCTGAACTCATTGGTTCAGGATGCATTGGTATAGAAGAATTCTTCCTGAGCACAACACCAGTAGCTCAGACACTAAGATAGACAATTAACAAAGGGAATTCCTGAAACTGAAAAGCTTCTGTAAGGCAAAGAACAACATCAATAAAACAAAATGGCAGCCTATCGAATGGGAAAATATCTTCACCAACCCCACATCTGACAGAGGACTGATATCCAAAATATATAAAGACCTCAGAAACTAGACATCAAAATGCCAAATAACAATATAGATGTCCCTTGAATGAAGAGTGGATAAAGAAAATGTGGTACATCTACACAATGTAGTATTAGTGGAAATAAACATTGGCATCATGAAATTTGAAGGCAAATGGATGAAACTAGAAAAAAAAAATCATCCTGAGCGAGGTAACCCAAAACCAGAATGACACAGTATGTACTCACTTATAAGTGAATACTAGATGTAAAGCAAAAGATAATTCAGGTACAATCCATAGCCCCAGAGAATCTAGGTAACAAGGAGGACCCTAAGAGGGACATATGGATCTCCCTGGGAAGAGGAAATAGATGTAATCTCCTGAGCAAACTAGGGGCAGGGGGTAGAAGAAAGGGGATTGGAGATAGGAATATGAGGAATTTGGATGGTTGAGTTGAATGCAAGACTGAGAGGGAGAGTAATGAAAGATATCTTGATAGAGGGGAACATTATGGAGTTACGGGGAAAGCTGGTGACAGGGAAATTCCCAGAAGCCCTCAAAGATGATCCAAGATAAGACTTCTTGTAGTGGGAAATTCACTTTGTCTGCTTCTGTGGCACTGACCCCACCCATTGTGGGTGGAGCCATCGGCGGAAGTGACCTGGGGAACTAAGTCGGAGGAGGCTTCAGGCTCTGAAGAGCACTCTCTTGCAAGCTGTATGGGGACAGGAGGACTTCTGGAGGAATTCTTGGAAGCAGGAACCTGTTGGTGTTCATCTGCCTATGTTGTGAGTTATTTCTCCCTGAATAAACATCCGTTTGGCCTAATTGTTTATCCTGATCCTTATTAAACCACGATAACTTCTAGCAGTAGTGCAGAGGATGCCTGAACTGGCCTTCCCTTGTAATCACATTGGTGACTGCCCTAATTGTAATCATAGAGCCTTCATTTAATAACTGATAGAAGCAGATACCTATATCCACAGCTAAGCCCTGGGGTGAACTTCAGGAACTCACTTGAAGAGAGGGAGGAGGGATTATATGAGTAAGGGGCATCAAGATTATGACATAGGAAACCCACAGAGACAGCTGACCTGAGCTTAAGGACTCTGAACCTACAGCTAGGCAGCTGGAATTGGACTGACTTAGGCACTCTGTACCTGGATGACAGTTGTGTAGTTTGGTCTGTCTGTGTGGCCCCTAGCAGTGGGACCAGAACCTGCCCCTGAAGCATGAGCTGGCTCTTTGGAAGCTATTCTTGTGGTGGGATACCTTGCAAGGGGCAGAAACTTGGTCCTGCCTCAACTTGATAGGCCATGCTTTATTGACTCCCATGGGAAGCCTTACCCCTTCTAAACAGAGATGGAAGAGGGGAGGAATAGTAGGAAGGTTGGAGTAGGGAACAGAAGGAGAAGAGGGAGAGGAGACTGTATGTAAAATAAATTGATAAATATTTTTTTAAAAAAGAGATGCCTATCCAGATGTAAGTATACAGAACACCAAATATACTGGACCAGAAAAGAAAGTCTTATCAGAACATAACAATCAAAACATAAAACACATATGACAACATAATAATATTAAAAGCTCCAAGGGAAAAAGACATTGTAATTCTTAACATCTATGCATCAAACACAAAGGCACACAAGATGTTTAAAGAAACACTACTGTAGCTTAAATCAAATATTGACTCTCACACACTGATGCTGTGCAGTATTCCTTTAAACTGTGTGAAGATATATCATTGTGATTAGTTTAAAACAAAGCTAAATAGCCAATAACAAGAACAAGGCAGGATTTCCAGGCACAGAGATGTTGAAAAAGCAGCATGGGAAGTACATAGATGAGGTAAACAAGCCTTGGGAGAGTACACAGATGAATAAAAATGGGTTAATTTAAGTTGTAAGAGCTAGTCAGTAACAAGCCTAAGCTATCTGTTGATCTTTTATAATTAATAAGATGTCTCCATGTGGTTATTTGGAAGCTGGCTAGTAGAACAGAAAAATCTGCCTACACACTGACAGTAAGAGATTAACCCCTTACTCTTGCCAATAGAGAGGTCATCCAGACAAAACTTGTTGGGGACCATCACCATCCTCACTACTTCAGGCCTCTGAGATAGAAAATTACTGCCTCTTAAGAAATAAGCAGAATGTTTAGCTGAGCATTCCTAGATACAGGCTTATGGTTTTACAACCAGTTAAAGAATAGCTCAGGGTATTCTTCCTGTTGTAGCTTTAAAGCCAGTTAAAGAATAGCTCAGGATATTCCTCCTGCTACAGTTTAACAGACAGTTACAGATTAGTTCAGGGCATTCCTTCTACTGACCCTTTCATCCTGTCCACATGCAAACCCTGCTCCCATCCTGCCTATGGACCTCTATAAGCCTCCCCTGGGAAAATAAAATTTGTCAGCTTGATCAGAATACTGTCTTACTGTCGTTCTTCCTATCCCTTGTCCTTCATTCCCTCCTAGGTGTTTCCCTGTTTGTCATTGACTCCCCATGGGTCAGGGCAAAAACTAAATGGAGTAAAGCTGAAGCTAACTGATGTTATAAACTACATAGACCTAACAAATATACATGAGATTTCACCCGAACACAAAAGAATATAACTTCTTCTCAGCACCACATAGAACTTTTTCTAAAACCCACCATGTACTTAGACACATGGACATTTTCAGCAAATATATTTTTTTAAAAAAATGAAATAAAACCCTGTGTCCTGTCTGTCTACCACAAATTAAAATGCTGTCTTCATTTTATATCAACAAGAACATGAACAAAATGCTTATAAATTCATGGAAACTGAATGACTCAGTACTGAATGTAAAATAAGACAGAAATTAAGGAAGAAATTAAAGACTTTTTATAATTGAATCAAACTAAATACAAACCATACTCAAACTCATGAGACACAATGAAGGAGGTCCTAACAGTCAAGTTCATAGCACTAAGTGCCTACAAAGAGATCTCATACTAGCAACTTAACAGCACACCTGAATGTCTAGAACAAAAGGAAGCAATCACACCCAAAAAAGTAGATAGCAAGAAATCATCAAACTCAGGGATAAAATTAATAAAGTAGAAACTATAACAAGATAATATAAAGTCAATGAAAGAGTTGATTCTTTGAGAAAAATCAATAATATTGAAAAATCTTTATACAAATTCACTAAAAAGATAGAGGAAATATCCAAACTGACAAAACCAGCAATGAAATGGGGAACATAACACAAGACTACTTTAAAAACATGTACTCCGTGGAATTGTTAAATATAAATGAAGTGAATAATCTTCTTAGTACATACTATGTGCTAAAGTTAAGTCAAGATCAAACAAGCAATGTAAACATACACATAGCCCTCAGTGAAATAAAAGAAATAAAACTAAACAAAGAAAAGCCTAGGGCCATTGGTTTTAGTGTAGAATTCTACCAGACTTTCAAAGAAGAGTTAATGCTAATATTCCTCAAATTATTTCACAAAATAGAAATAGAAGGAACATTTTCCATTTTTTTAAAAAAAAAAGTTACCTTGATATCTAATTCACATAAAGACTGAAAAAAGAAAGAAAGAACATCCAGAGATGTTTTAATATATGTAAATCAACAGATGTAATCCATCATACAAAAAAAAAAAAAAAAAAAAAAAAAAAAACCTCAAAGGTACAAACCACATGATCACCTCATTAGAGCAGAAAAGGCCTTTGATGAAGTCCCACATACCTTCATCATAAAAGTCCTGGAGAGATTAAGGATACAAGGGACATATATTAATGTAAAAAAAAAAAAAAAAGCAGTTTACATGAAGCCTATAGCCAATGTCAACTTAAGTGGAGAGAAACTGAAATCAGTTTTGTAAGGATTCAGGCATTATTCTGGCCTGTCCTGTCACCTGGCAGAATGCACTCAGGCAGTACCATGGTCAGCCTGGTGTTCCATGATTGTGTAGTTTGCACCAAGGTGCAAAGGACCCTTTAAAAGACACACCCTGCCCATTTACACTCTCCTTTCCTGCTCTCTTGCTTTCTGTTCCCCTTGGGCTGACAGGACTTTTCCTGTCTCCCTCTTCTCTTCTGTCCTCTCTTTGTGTCTCTTTACCTCTTTTCTATTTCCTTCCTCTTCCTTCCCCTTTCTAGTAAAACTTTTCTGTCTGCCTGGTGTGTTTGCCTCCCACCTCTGTCACCCTCACCTGCCATGGAATTCACTATGGTCCTCCAGCAAGGTTCTCCACAAGCTTTATCATAACAAGTTCTACTAAGATCATGAATAAGACAAAGTTGTCCATTCTCTCCATACCTCTTCAATATAGTACTGTGATAAGACAACAGAAGAGATTAAGTTGATACAAATTGAAAAGGAAGATGTCAAAGTATTTTGATTTGCAGAAGATATGATAGCATAAATAAGTTTCCCTAAAAATTCCACCAAGGAACTCTGACAGCTCATAAACACTTTCAGCAAAGCAGCTGGATTCAAAATTAACTTTCCCAATTCAGTAGCCTTCCTATATACAAATGACAAATTGGCTATGAAATAAATCAGGGAAACACCTTTCATAAAATCTCAAATAACATAAAATATCTTGATGTAAGTCTAACCAAGCAGGGAAACTTGTATAAGATATCAGAAGGTGAAAAGTCTCCAATCCTCATGGTTCTCTAGTACTGATATAGTATAAATTGCAATCCTACTAAAAGCAATTAACAGATTCAGTGTAATCCTTATCAAAATTCCAACACAATTCTTCACAGATTTTGAAAGGACAATTACTGGTTTCATATGAAAGTACAGAAACCCAGAAGAGCTGAAACAACCCTTCATAAGAACAACAACTTGCTGGAGATATTACTATCCTTGATCTGAAGTTGTATTGTGGATTTATAGTAATAAAAACACATCCTAATGCAACAAAACCTGACACATTGACAAATGAATTCAAATTGAAAACCCAGACATAAATCCAAGCACTTTTGGACACCTAATTTTTGATAATAAGACGAGAAATACACACTGGAAAAAGATAGCTTCTTCAACACATGGTGGTGGTCAAACTGGACACTACATGTAGAAGAACTCAAACAGATCCATATTTATCACCCTGAACAAAACTCAAGTAGGCGTAGATCAAAGACCTCAACATAAAACCATGAACAATTAATCAATTAATCTGATAGAAAAGAAGACAGGCAATAGCCTTGAACTCGTTGGCACAGGAAAAGTCTTTCTGAACAGAAGCCCACTAGCAAAGGCATTAAGATCACTAATTAATAAATGGGATCTCATGAAACTAAAAAACTCCTGCACAGCAAAGGACACCATCACTTGGACAAAGCAGCAGTGTAGAGAATGAGAAAAGAATTTTGCCAACTACACGTCCAATAGAGGACTAGTATCCAAAATATATAAGGAACTAAAAAAAAAAAAAACTATATATCAAGAAAACAGCCTTATTTAAAATGGGGTGCAGATTTAAACAAAGAATTTTCAAAAGAGGAAACTTAAAATGGCTAGAACAGGATGATTAAGTGGGAAGGTGGGGGGGGGGGAGAAAGTCCAGGTAAGAAATAGAAGAAGAGACAGCTAAATTTAAGGGTTATTAAAGAGTTATTAAATCTTCCTAAAGTATGCATGAATGTATGTATGAATGTGTGTATATGTTACACACACACACAAAGGCTGACTTACTGAAATCACCAAATAATAGGACTCAGTTACTAAGGGTATACAAACAGAACAAAACAAACAAAGATAATCTAATAACCTGTAGTACAGTATGAAGAGATCCAATTACATCTATCACTTGTTTTGTCAGTACTGTGTATTGCAGAACTGATAGTAGGCACCACCCTATCCAAGCCTATGGAAGCCACAGTAACTCACCAGAAGCTGCCCAGATTTCTTCCTGGCACACTGCATTCTGAAATGGACTTGAACTGGGCAAATACTCCCTCAACTTGTTACCATTTTACCCAAACATACTTGACTGCCATTACAGTTTACAATGTAGGGCAAAATTCTCTAGTGATTTTATGCAAAAATGTGTCTCAGTAATGCATCCTTCCATACAAGGAGAGATGTGCACAGTGTATGCTCCAGTGTGATTGCTGTCTATTCCAAAATAAACTTAATCATTCCTTACCTACACCATAGTATCTCTATATCATCAAAAGCCCCAGATGCTTTATGGAATTACTATGAATTAAGGTGTGTTAGCTTCTACATCTAAAGCCCAAGGACTCTGAACAGGAGGTCAACCAATCCACAATTCAATTTGTTACTTTGTTCAATTTGGTTATCTCACATGGTACCTATCAATACACAAACTTGGCCATTCTGTTGGATGAGAATGGTCAAAATCACCTGTAACTGTTGTGGTATTTGGATGAAGTGTTGTCTGGGATTTAAAGCCGTGTGTAGGCTCATAGTTACAGGACCAGGATTTCAATTTTTATCTTTTTTTCCCCTAGAAACTAAGGATCCACACAATTCTTTCCACATTTACTTTCAAATGACTCCAGTAACCACTATATCTTACCCCCATCTGTAAGGAGCTTGCACTTTCATCTCATCCTTCCTCTATCTTTTGTTTCCTGCCAAATCAAAGCTAATAGAAAGAATTTGCATCTGCAGTTTCCATTGTAACTGCTCCCTTACTTGGGCAAGCTTCCTCTGCTCAGATAGTCTTGTGAGGGACTCCTGAAGGCCTGCTATCTCTGCCCTGTGAGCCCTTAAGTCCCATAAGCCCAATGTGCCTCCAATAAGGTGACTCATATCATGAGGGTCTCATGTGTGTGATCATCACAGAATTTTGATTCAATAAGGTTTTACCTAGTCCAGAATAAAGGATGAACATTTTGTGAGTTTGATTTTTCTGTGTTTTGTCTGTTTTTGCTTTTCTCCCTGTATCTTCTTACATATAAACCTTAGGTAAGATTGGAGTACCTGCAGGATATTACAGGTATATCACAGTAAGTCCAGTGTGTCTAGCAGGTTTAGGCCAGGTCAGCTCTAGACACTCTCATTGGCAGTGTTCCTAGCATTGGCATCTCCACTGCAACTGAGATGGCACCTTTGCCGACCTTTACCTCCTGACCTCTGTGCAGGGAACCTGAGCCTTCTGTTTGGTACCAAACCTTAGTTTCTCTCCTAGAATGCTTTAATCCTGGGGTCACCACTGCAGCTGGAGTCCGACCTTCACAAATAGTCTACTGGCCTCTCTGCAGGGAATCCAGTTCTTCTTTCCATGTGGTACCATCCCTCAGCTGCTCTCTGTGACCATTCTGTGCCCTCAAAACCAATACCATATAGAAGTCTCTTAGACCTGTCTCTTCCCTAGCCTCTACCCCATTTTTTTTCAATACTTTATAGTTTTAATAACTGAAAGTGTTTCTTTACAACTTTAATTCCTGAGAACTTCTTTTTCTAAGAGGAAGAGCAGAGGAATAAAAATAATGAGACCTATCAACGCCTCATTTCTTCTCTGTGGCTACACAGCTATTTTTCAACTTTAAATTTAACCCTTTAGTTTCCTTATTAAAATGTGTCTATATTCCTCATTTTCCTAAAGCATAAACTGAAATATCTGTTTCAGAGCATGAAGGATAAATATTTACAAAAACATACTGAGTAAAATTTATTGTTTTGATGCATTCTCATTTTTACTTTAATGGTGAAAAAATTTTAAAAACAGAAAATACAGACAGCAGCTCTGCAGAGTTGTAAGACAATGATTCTTCTAGTAGGTGGATTTAATTTCTGGTTAAAATGTTATGTGTGTGTTTGTGTCTAATTGACTTTTTCCTACAGTCCTTTCTGGGAAATTAAATTCACAGTTTGTTGTTTTAAACCATTTAAGAATACCATATTCATGCCATATTCAGAGTACTTAATGCTTATTTTTTATTTTCATTTTCAAAACATTACAGTTGATGACTTTATATTATGTTTGGCATTCAGTGTCTTTATATTTGTGTTAACCTGCATGTTTTTTTGTACTATTTTGTTTAAAAAAAATGCAGAATTTACATGAGGGAGAAAGTAAAGTGTAGCTATTTCACCAAATCTTCTTCTCCAAGAGTATTGATATACTAGGTCACTAAGGAAGTCTCTGCTTCTATTGTCTACTCCCAATTATTCAAGAAGATTTGCAGAGAACTATAATGTCAATTTGATGTAAAATTAGTTTATGTTGATAGAAACATCAGCGTGCCAACACAAAAACAAATATGCAAAATAAGGAACAAGTATTTATTTTCAGCAGACCTTGGTGTGTCCAGCAAAAACTTCTAGATTACATCAATAAGTTTTCTGTACAAAGGTCTTTCCTATCTCCAGCTCGCTATTCAAAACCTTCCTCTGCCAATTCCTATAAACTAGAAGAATAGAGCCTATCTTAATTATTTAGATGAATAGTAAAATATATTTTCAGGATCCATTTTTACCCTCAAATAAGCAATAAGTGGATCACCATTGTTCCTATAGTTCTCTTTTAAAAATCATACTAAGTATAATTCTGGGTTTATCTGTGTCTAAAAAGCTCCTAAAATGTTGGTGATAAGACAAAAATACATGAAGAATAGAAATGTTCTTTTGAAAATATGGTATTAATTTACTCAAATGAACTGAATCTTTTCAACCATGCCAACTGATGAGTAAGAAGGAAGAAGGCTAAAGGAATCTGAAGGGTGTGAACAACAAACACAGACTGCAAATGTTTAGCATTATGCAAATGTCCACTGGGTAAAACATGTCAGATAAATTCTTGTTCTAATAAAATGATATTTAGATAAAAATTGCTATTGCATGAAAAATAATCAATTGAAGGACTTAAATTTAAGAATCAGAAATGTGAAACACTTCAGCAACTATTGAGAAATATAAAAACGTTATTTGTGGAAACACAATGGATTAAGTAAATCCAACCAAAACTTTTCATAGACATCACTTTTCCACAAAACCATTAAATTATGACTCAAAGTTGCTGAAAATGTCATTGTATCTATTTGAACACTTCATGGTAGCCAGATGTTTATAAAAGTGGACAATATGTATCCCTGCTGATGGTGTTGAATGATATAGGCCAGGACTTCTCAATCTGCTTGTGCAATAACCCAGGATGTCCAAAATTAGTTCATGATTATCAGGCAAATCTCATGATTCCATTGTTCCAAAAGGCTTCTCAAAATAAAGTCAATCTTTATTCATTTAAAAACAACATAAGTATCTAGAAAACAAGATATCTAGAAGGGTACCATGAAATAAGTGCAAACTCATAAAGTTTAAGAATCATCACCATTTAGGATTTCCATTTTATTTCCACAGAATATAAAAAGCTATGGATCCCTTCCAGACTAATATGGTTTGATCAAGCCACACCTCCTGAAACAGAGTTCCTGGTGATCCAACATTCAAAACAGCTTGAACAAAGCAGTCTTGCAGACTACAGCAAGGATTTCTGCATCTTCTTAGGATCCCCATGACCTTTACCAGCAGGAAGTACTTTGGAAAGAACAATGCCCAAATTCCCAAATATTTATAAATGTTTGTTTCCATTTATATGGGGTTGGTTATAAATGGTTAATGACCACAACCAATCTTGTTAACGGTAAAAAGGGTACTGTTGTATAGATATAAATACTTTGTTTTGTAATGGATTTTCATTTATTGATACAAATCTAAGGTCAATTTTGTTGTATGTATATTTCTCCTTTTGTTTAGGTATTGTGTTTATATAGCTCATTTAGAAATGTAGTACAGATTATAGATAATTACCTATGATAGTCAAAGCTTAATGTTAAGTTAGTTAGGTTTTTCAAGATACACGGAGATGTATTTGAGGTAGATAGGAATTCTTCAAACCTTTCAAAGACCTACAGAATATGGCATTTAAAATGGTTTAGGTTTTTTTCTTAACAATGAGACATAACTGCTCCTGGCATCACCACTGCATCAGAAAGGAAGATGGACATCAAAGAAACACATTATGGAGTTTGCTTTCAACATAACAAGACTAGCCATTTGGACAAGATACTGCTCTTGTCAGGACTATTTGACTTTATGAGGTATAAACTGAACATGCAGGACCCACAGAAAAGTGATTGCTGATTCAAGATGGACATTGCTACAGTGTTCCTGCTTCCTGGAAGAGTCTGCCAGACATTCTGCAGGACACAGAAAAAAATGACTGACAAACTGCCAATACAGATGGACAGTTTAAAGTTTCCTGCTTTGCTGAGGAGTTGTGCTAGACACACTATGGCCTATGGGCTGAAGATGGAAGATTACAGAAGAACTTCGGGTGACTGACCAGGCAGTGAGTTGTCTCTGTCATTTCTAGAGTTTATATACTAGCCTTCTGTGGTCTTTGAAGGAGTTGAAGACAGATAGTTATGGTTATAGTTTTCCTTAGTTACAATTAAAGATAAGTTACATATAGGACTTTAGACACACAAAGATAGGATAGATGATGGAATATTGTCTTCAAATCTTGCTAAATGTTAATGGATTAAATATTGTTAACTGTGACT
Source organism: Phodopus roborovskii (assembly GCF_943737965.1). Lineage (NCBI taxonomy): Eukaryota > Metazoa > Chordata > Mammalia > Rodentia > Cricetidae > Phodopus > Phodopus roborovskii. The sequence goes on along the minus strand of NW_026126459.1, from coordinate 28,228,077 downwards.
CTTATTGGATAACTATTGTGTAATATATTTTACTATGTTAAGGTTAAAACCCTTCTTTTTATTTTAGACAAAAAAGAAGAAATGATGGGAGATGTCATTCTGTAAATGTTTCTCATACAGGTTAATGAATAAAGCACTGTTGGCCAATAGGAAAGCGAGAGAGGAGGGACTAGGAGACAAGGAGGAAAGAGGTAGTAGGAAGAGGAGTCAACATGGAGACTCTGGAGAGAGCAGGACGCCAGCCAGCTCTCCAGTAAGATGAGACCACATGGAAATACTTAAATTAACAAAAATGGGTTAAAATTTAAGGCAGAGCTAGCCAATAAGAAGCTAGTACCTGGCCAACAGCATTATATCAATACAGAGTCTCTGTGTGTTATTTGGGGCTGGTGCAGTGGCAGAGCAAGACCGTTGGCGGGCGAAAAACCTTACTCCTTTCAGATGTAACCACTGAATGGGAAACTTTCTCATTGCTAAAAAATTACAACACTGAAAATGTATCAGCATATTAGTTTCTTTTCTCACTGCTATAACGGAATACCTGACAAGAAGCAACTAAATGAGAGCTGATTTTCATCTTTTCACACTTCGAGGAGGTAAGTTCAACCATGGTGAGAGCTTGACAACTGTGACAGAAGTGGGAGGACAGCCTGTCCCATCGAATTCTCAGTCAGAAAGCAGAGTATGAACAAAAAAGTAGGGTCAGTGTGAAAAACCTCGAATCCTAGGCCAGTGTAGTGGCTCAATGGGTGAAAATACTCCTTGTAGAGACCCATGGTTAGAATATTTTCCCCTGGGATTTATGTAATGAAAAGAGTAAGCCAGCTCTCATATATGCACCCACAGAAATTAACTAAATAACAACAACAATTATTTAGGAAAACAAAACCTCTGAGGTTCAAGTCCTGTCTACAATGGTTCAGTTAACCCTCGAAGTGCACCTAAATAGGATTAACATCTTTTGAGCAAACATTCAAACACAGGAAAATATGTGGACATTTCATTCGATCCATAGTATTTTGACCTTGGCCACCTTCGGCTCACGGCTATCTCATGCTGCAAAATGAATTTGTTGCAACTTTTAAATTCCCCATTGTGTTTAAGAATCCAATACTATTCATGAAGAGTCTCCTCTAAGACTCAGAAAACTCTCTTAACTCTGAACTTCTGTTTTATTTATTTTTTTAAAGTTACATACTTCCAACATATGATGACAAAGTAAGCATTCCCATTGCCAAAAGTAGCAATGAGGTCATGGTAAGGAATGATCTGATCAAAGCAAGCCTGAAACTAGCAGGGAAACGCCAAATTTATAGTCCCATGCCTGACATCTGGAGCTTGTGATGAAATCATCTGGGCTCCATACAGTTTAGACAGTCCTGCCTCTGCAGTACTGTTGTCTACCAAACAGGAAGCCCCTCCCTCGAGCTGCCTTGTGCCATCCGTTCAGCTTTCTTTGGCAAACATTCCCTGGTTCTGGTAAAATCCTGGAATCTCCATTGCAACAGCTTCATTTTCCCAGCTTCACACAACAACCTCTCAGGGCTGCCTTACTGGGATTCAAATACTGTCATAAGCTGTCTGGCCTCAATCCCTCTGTGGAATGCCAATGTAAAACTCTTCAACCTCTTCATTCTTTCGTCTTTCATGACTGCAAAACCAGTAGCGCACGGTTGATGATGCACATTTCTGCTGCCAGCTCAGATGAAACCTGGTTTTGGCCAGAGTTGAATTCACTTATGAGGGTTCTACCTGAGGAAACATTTCACTAGGCAGTTGCTTTAGTGACTTCACAGTGTGGGACCTCCCAATGAATTCTTATTTTCACACCGTGGGAGAGGGTTTGCCCACAGATCTTCTTTCTTATTTTTTTTTTTTCAGTAGTAAGCAGCAGACCTCCATTTAATAACTGTATCCTCTTTTTTCTTCATGATTATCTATTTTAGTTTTATTTTTCTTAAACATTAACTTAGAAAGTAGTAGGTTTTCAGGTAGGGCTTTCACACTGACTTTGTTTCAGTTCCTTCTCCTGCTCTGCTATTACTCCCTCGTACTCTTTGCCCCTTGCACTTTTCTGAATCTTCCACCCTTCTCCCCTAGAGTTTTTTTCCAGCCCTTATTTTCTCCCTCCTAGACACACATACTTAACAATTATAGGCTAGCATCAGCACATAAGAGAGATATATGGTATTTATTTCTGAACCTAGGTTAAAATTCCTAAAATGATGTTTTCCATTTCCACTCACTTTCTTGAGACACCATGGAATAATGTCCTTCTTGAGACAGGTGAAGATATTTGCAGGTACACACTTAGCCAGCAATGATGGCTATTATAATTATAATCAATCTAGTAAATGATGTAACATACCAGACTGCTCAGAATTATAGCATTCACAATTATTTCAATTGACTGGCAGGTATTATTTGAGGGCAGTGAATTTATCTTTGCTGAATTTTGTGTCTTGCATGTTTCTCAAAGACCTAAGTAGTGAAGGCTCAAGACACAGCTTAAACCCGTTGGGAAATGACAGCCACTTTAAGAGACAGAACCTAATAGAAAACTTTGATAATTGGTCAAATGCTTGTCAGGGGGACTGAACTCTTCTTCCTTTTCTCTTCACTTCCTGGCTGTGAACTGCTTTAGTTATTCTACACAATGCTACCTCACCACAGCCTGTAAAGTATTAAGACAGCCACTTTCAAAACTTCAAGGAAAAACAAACCAAACCAAAGGTTTTCTCAGATACTTGTTACAATGAGGTTAGCTGGTTCCACATCTCCTATTGTAGTCCAGGACAAGAAGTTGGCTGCCTAAGGCTGCACAGTTGAATGGCAATCGGGGTGTGACCTCTTACTCCCACATGCCTATATTTTCTACACTCTCAATTAACACTAGCCAGAATACAATCAAAAAACACTAGAAAGACATGTTATCCAAATGTATACTTTTTGGTGTCAACAAGCAGTAAAGTACATCTTTAGGATATTTCCTCCTACTCAAATTATTTCTGGTACAGAAGTGCAATTTTGTCTTTAGGTCTTTGCCCCTATTGTAATTTAACATTTATTGCACAATGTGATCCTGGATGCTTTTAAGAACTTTATTTTCAAATTTAGTCATCTATTTTCATTTTCTTACTCTTCTATTCTTTAAATGTATCCAGTTATCATTCAATCTCATAATTCTCACTCTTAACATCTGGATAAATGTATAGAGAGTATATGCCAAAGAACACTGACACTTGGAAAAATCCAGTTGGCACACCTTAAAGTTTTCCATTTCCTTAAAATTAGACTTTCCTTCTCTAGTAAGAAGAAATGAAAACAAGTGAGATTTACTATTCAATGGTACACTTGCTATTTTGTTTTCCCTGTTAATTTCTCCTAACATATGCTTTCTTTCTTTCTTCCTTTATTTATTTATTTGGTTTTTTGAGACATGGTTTCTCTGTGTAGCTATCTGGCTGTCCTGGAACTAGCTCTGTAGACCAGGCTGGCCTGGAACTCACAGAAATCTGCTTTCCTCTGCCTCCCAAGTGCTGGGATTAAAGGCATGTGCCACAACTGTCTGTCTTTTGTATTTTTAATATACCATTTCCCTCAATATTTAATCATTATTCTTAGGTTTTGGCACTTTGAGTATTTTTATTTAGGTAATTTATGAATTGATAATATTGGTCTACTAAATTGAATTTCTTCATTGTGTGGCTTTATGTCTTTCATTCTTTTGAAAAATTCTCATTTATGAACTTACAAAATTTACCTCACTGTTCCTATTTCTTCTTCTTTTGTGATTATTATACATATGCTAAAATGATTGACATTTCCCTCAGATCTTCCATGTGCTCAGTTCCTCCCCTTCTCATTTGTCCTTCATAATCTAATCTAATATGATTAATATTAATTGATTTGTATATTTAATGACTCCCTTTTCTTTGTCAAGTTAGCTTTGCTGTCTTAGTTAAAAACTTTGTTCTATCTAGCATTTCCATTTTATTCTTTCTTGAAATTTTCTTAAATTAAATAAAACTTAAAATATTTTCTTATAACATAGGTTTTCCACATCAAAAAAAAAATGCTAACATATTAATAACAATTAGTTTAAATTCTTTTATAACCTCAATATATGAGTTACATATAGGCCTAATTTAGTTACTTCTATGGTATCTTGATAGTATATTATTTTTCTTTTTCTTACATACTTGTTACATGACTGTTGAGTACTGAAGATGTTGAGTAATTAAGCTTGACATGCATTGTTCATATTCAGAAAAGATATCTCCTTTTTATAGCAAATGCTTAATATAACAGATTGAGGTATCTAGCAGGTATTGAGAAGGGGTATATTATTGCAGTGATTTCAGGCTAACATTGGCTGAAATAAGGAAGAACCTCTCTAGTTCTTCCTTATGCTAGTGAATTTTTTTCATTAGTTTTTACCACTTTTAGTTCTGGACTTCTCTATCAAGTTGCTCATCAGAGAAGACCATTCTTCCCTAGTGGGATGATGTTACTTTCCACACATCAGTTAATCACCTGCTAGTCTATGAAGGGACTGACGGACATTTTTCTCATGCTTTGTTTAACATCAGTCTGGGCAAACCCTATATGTGTAGGTCTAAGGGCTTTCTTGGTGGCTCTGCAATTCTGTCCATGGTTAAAGACCTTAATATCTGATGGGAGATGTCATCTGTAAATTTGTTTCTCATACTGGTTAATGAATAAAGCACTATTGGCCAATAGGAAAGCAAGATAGGCGGAACTAGGAGACAAGGAGGAAAGAGGAAGTAGTAAGGAGGAAGGAGGAGTCAGCATGTAGAGACTGGAGAGAACAGAGGTCCGGTCCCACTCTCCAGTAAGATGAGACCACGTGGAAATACTTAGATTAATACAAATGGGTTAATAATTAAGACAGAGCTACCGATAAGAAACTAGTACTTGGCAAGAGCATTATATCAAATACAGAGTCTCCTTGTGTTACTTGGGGCTGGCACCGCGGAGGGTCCAGGCCAGCAAGAAAACCTACTGGCAACAAATATCCTCCTGACTTTCCCCCTTTTATGAAGGGTGTTTGCTTTCTTCTGTCATTTCCCAAGGTAGAATGAATTTCCACATATTCTCTAATGCCATCAATGTTGCTTTTCATCCAACTTCAAAATAGTTTTGCTTCCTCTCCTTCTTTTTTCACATCTCTTTTTCTCCCTGTCTATCCCTCCCTCTCTTTGTTTTCCTTAATTTTTTTTTTTTTATGGTGCTAGGGAATTAATCCAGAACCTACTTTTTTTGCTGGGCAAGTCTTCTATCACAGACCTATGTAACCAGCCTCTCAAGGCTATTTTTCAGCAGTGTACACAGGAGAGCTAATTCCAAAAGATCTTGTTGCTTTTCTCACAGTAGATGTTGGATTCTCCATGGAGAAAGAAAATATCCCTGATAACCAGCCTGACATAAATCTTTCTCATGAACATATAAAAAATTGCTAGAGTCTGGAATTTACCCTTGTGAGTGTTTCTGTAAGGAATTTATACATTCATACAAAATAGAAACTCAATAAAACATTTAGTTGCATTTTTCACTTTTTGTTTAGTACCCTATGTTCCTTCTTAATATTTGGTCCTTAAAGTGAGTCAGTGCTTACATCCTGTATTTTTATTTATTTATTTATTTATTTATTTATTTATTTATTTATTTACTTACTTACTTACTTACTTATTTTTGGAAGCCCATATTTCCTCTGACAGATGACTACTTGATTTTTCTGTGGGCTCAATAAATTTTTTACTTTTCTACTTCATCCAACTTTTCATCTCTATTAGATCTTTATCCTAATATAAAACCTTAAAACTCATTTTAAAGATAGAATTTCTGTTGTTAAATACAATGTTATAAATTGGATAGGTCAATGACTTTGAAATACACTTATCAATGTAAATCCTTATCATTTTGAACTCTCTTAGTGTTGTAGTGTTAAAAGGGGAATAGGGGCAGGAGAGATAGCTCAGCAGTTAAGCATACTGACCACTCTTCAGAGGATGTATGTGCAATTCCCAGAACCCACATGGCTGTTAAAACCTTGGAACTCCAGTTTCAGGGATATGACCTCTCTTCTTACTTCTGCTGGCACCAGGCACAAATGTGCTCAGACATATAGTAAGTCAAACATTCAGAAACATAAAATAATAAATAAAATTCTAAAAATAATAAATCAATAACAGAAAATATCAAGCCATTGAAAAAGTATTGGTGGCCATTTTACATTTAGGATTAACCTTTATAGTCACTGAGACAGCATGAGACTGATGAGACCCTTGTGTGATTTTTATTAATGATAAGAATAGGCATAATGTTTAAATAAAATTAAATGCCATTTCAAATTCTAAATTTTTTATGAATATAAAATGGATTTAAGCAATGTTCCACACATGCAGGTAACTTGAAATAATTATTTACTAGCAATAAACTTACTTTAGTTCAATTGTCGTCAGCTAATCTAATTTTCTGTTAAATTTATGAGTTGTCATCATGAATTATAAATTACTTCTTTAGTCAAATGCTAATGTAATTTCAGCCATTTATAGCTGAACCTCAAATAATTCAAACAAGTTGAATTTCCAAAATATGGATATCTTTATTGTTAAAGTGACTTCATTTTCATCTCTAAGATTGCTACTCCTGTACTATCTCATAATTTCATTCAATCCACTTATGTGAGAAAACAATGAAATATAACTTTGAAGAAGTTAATTATTCTTTAAAAATATTTTATTCCACATAATTATTCATGTGTGTGTTTGTGTTCATGTTTGCATGTATAGTGTGCCCCAGTGTATACATGGTAAATACAGGACAACCTGAAGAAATTGATTCTTCTCTTTGGCTAAGTGGGTCAGGACATCAAACACAGGGAGACAGTATTGATGGCATGCACTATAGCTCACTGATCTAGCTCACTGACGTAAATCCTTCAAAACAAGTATAATTTGATAGATACTTAATAGAAGGAAATGCAAGTTTTGTGATGTTTAAAATGGCATATTCAATCTTTAATTCAACAATGTTTTCAGCCAATATCTGTGTTGTGTTTTCTATGGTTGCTATTGTACTAAGTATAGGAAAAAAAAAAAACAAAATTGGAAGTAAAGTAGACCCAAATGCCACCACCACCAACAATAATAATAACAAAGTAAACAAACAAAGAAACAAGAAAACAAGGCCCCTTTAAATCAACGTGATCAAAGCTCAGATGAACGACAGAGACTGAGATTGCATGGTTGTGGATCAGCAGGAGCCACAGACCTCCAAGAAAAAGTGGACACATGACCCTATCAGTAATGCAGAAGCAATCACTAATTCATAACTATTTGCAAGTGAACATTTAATTTTCTCCAAGAGAGTCTCACTGGGGCCAAGAGAAAAAGAACTCAATGACATCTTTGGGGGATCCTTGTCTTATAATGTCTGAGCTCTTTTTTATTTTAACTCTTATTTTTCTATTATTTATATCTTTTCTCTTTCTTCTCTCTTTTTAACTTATAGTTCCTGTAGTAATTTGAAAAAAAAAAAAAAAAAAAAAAAAAAAAAAGGCCTGCAAAGGGAGTGGCACTAATTGGAGGTGTGGTTTTGTTGGAGAAAGTATGTCACCTTAGAGGTAGGCTTTGAGCTCTCCTATGTTCAAGCTACTCCCAGTGATACAAATGACATCCTGTTGCCTTCTGATTGAGATAGCCAGCACCATGTCTGCCTGTATGACACCATGCTTCCCACAATGATGACTGAAAGGCTAAACAGTAAGTTGTCACCTCAGTCTAATGTTTTTGTTTATAAGAGTTGCCATGACCATGATGTCTCTGCACAGCAATAGAAAACCTAAGACATAATGGCTTCCAGTTTATTGTTTTTAATGGGATTCCTGAGTGTGTGAATAAGTGTCTCTGTTTCTCGTACCTATTTTTTGGCTCTTCTCCTTCTATGTATTTTGTGTTGGTTTTTATGTTTTGTCTTATATATTATAGTATATAATATTACTTTCATTATTAACCCATAAAAGCCTACATGTTTCCTAAAGAGAGACAGAAAGTGGTAGATCTAAATGGGAGATGAGGTGAGAAGGAGCTTGAAGAGTAGAAGGGGAGGAAACTATAATTAGGTTATGTTATGTGAGAAAAAATCTATTTTAGGAGAAAATATGTTATTCCTATGATAAATGTCATTGAATTATTTGTAAACAATATTAAGTAAACTCTGTAAATTTACATGGGAAATTGAATAATTAAATTAAATCTGTAAATAGAACATTGTAAAGTATGTGTAACAACCTACATAAAAGTATAATTCAGTATAAATTCCTGTGTTGTATTAATTTATGCTTAGTTTTATTTTATACTCATTGTATATGAGTACTTTCAACATTAGCCAGTGGGAATGAAGCTTGTGGGTTGACACCAGCTTAATACAATGTTACAAAACACAAGATAGGATCTAGGGTTGTTTGAGTGGGGAAGAGTGATGGGAAATGTAGTGTGAAAGCTTATTTTATTTCACATGATCACTTGCATCAATATATGGAATACCTAAAATAAAAACAAGAAATTTCTCATCAGCGCAAATAGGAGATGATAGATCTCAGAGCAAGTAGTAAGCTCAAGATAAAATTAAGAAACTGAGTGGTACACATAGTGTCCTCTTCATATGGTCAGTTAGGAAAACTTGTAGAGTGGTAGAGCTTGGCTTGGTATCTATTGTAATCAATATCAATTATCTCTCACACTTGCAAATCTTAGTTTTAGCTTTATTAATCATTTATTTCTAAAGTTTCATTGTTTAGTTTTATTTGCATGTAAGAAACTATTTAACTTGCAACAAGCAAATATAATCTTGAAGTATGTTTTTCTCTCTGGTGTTGAACAGAGTAATCCCCTGGCCCCTGGAAAAAAAGCAGAATCTGGGCTCCCGAAGAGAAGGAGTCTTAAGGGATCTTTCTGGGATGTGGTTTCCCAAACACACACCTGGACTTACACGGCATTTAAATCTATTTTGTTGAAATTTCTGTTACTCATGCTAGAATCCATTTTATAGTAAGATACAAGAAAATATACTGGAATCACTATGTGTAACAACCAAGAATATGTTATCTTTTTCAATGTGCGAATTTTGTGAAAATGAAAATGCATTCGTACATTAACATCTGTTGTAAATTATGTATATCCACACTGTCATGATCCTGCACGAAGAGAGCACATGATGAATGTCTTTGTTCCACACTGATGAGGCATGTCTGAGTCCATTCCCCTCCAACTTGGCAAAGGTCTTTTTTTCCTTCTTGACTTCCCACATTAACTATTTTTAATTCATTTGTTTGGCACACTATGATCATAAGTAATGTGGAACACATTCTATACCTTAAGCACTTGCCATAAAAATCATAGGCAGAGAGTACATTTCTAAAACAGTCTCTCCAGTGGATCTATGCCAAATATGACCCAACTGGTCAGGAATTACTCACAGAAAAGTGTACCTTTAGTTTCTTATTTCTCAAAACCTCATTTTCAATATTTCCTTTTACTAGACATAATTAAAGATGTGTGTGTAATTCCTTTTATTCAAGTAATATTTTTCTGGAAGATATTTAAAAATTGAATTTATATTACTGTATACTGATGTAAAAAGGTTTGTTTACAAGGACACTCAGAAATAAATCTTTAAGAGTGGTAAATTACAATGTCTGACATTGGTTTTTCTCAAAAACTTAAGTTATAAAATAATGCATCTCATCAAAACTGGAATAATAAATAATGTGCAAATCATTAATCTCATTTGTTTTTAAAAACGTACAAATCTATATCACTTAGTTGTGTATGTTAGAGATATGGCAAAACATTCAAAACATGAATTAAAGAGTATCTAGAGGACATTATTAATTGAAAACATTTTAAGCCTCTCAAACATTCTCCATGGAAGTTTAGATAATCTTTTGGTTCTGCAATCAATTAAGTAGAGAATTTAAACTCTAAACTGGTATTTGTAGTTTTCTTTATAAAGCCAGACAATTATTGGATTTATTTGTTCAATTTTTATTGATTGGAAGTATGATGTTGGCTCTTGGCCCCGCAAAGTTATGCAACTTTGTGAGTCAATAAAGAATTTTAACTAAGAATGAGGCTTAGGGGAGCTTTGCAAAGGAAGATGAGGTTGTACTGATTCTTTCAAAGGCCTTTGAAGTATCTTATAAACAGAAGAGAGTGGTAACAAACAGCATAATAAAAGCTAGTGCAAACACCCAAAGATTTTTATTGGTTCTGTTTTAAAAGAAAAAAGCAAAAGTATCTGAAACGTTTAAACAAGGATGGTGTGAGATGACAAGTAGTTCCTAGAGTATATGGAGGTTCTAAGTGATGTGGTTCTTACCTTGTCACTGTGTGAACCATAGTCACAGGTTAAAAAGACGTACAAATGTGCATTTCATATGTGATCAATAATTTTACAAATGCAGCCATGCATCTCAACATGAAGGGAGACATAAAGTCACCTTAAAATACCTTTTTAGTAAGGGATTGTTTCCAACTCAGTGTTTTCTTTAAAGTGAGTATATTTAACTTTCAGCATTTGTTTTTACTGACCTGACTTTATGTAGTTTTTTTCATAGAGCTTGAGAACAATTAGAAATTTTACCTGCTGTTTCATCAAGGAGAGCTCTGAATGAGACCGTATTTTTTAAATAATTTTTCATCAGTTGCCAAATATCTGTTTCTCAGTTTTAATTTTCATGTCCTAGAGTACAGTAGTGATTTTTTATGGTCCTATTCTATTTTAGATACTTTGAAGTATTTCTTTGAGATTTGTCTGAATTAGAAATGCAGAAAGTTATGAATATTATATATATATAAAATGTAAAATATCAGCTTGTACAAAAATGTTTTAACAATATAGATTGCACCTTTTTTCTCTATCCCAAGAGAAGTAAGTTTCAATAGAGGATACAATGCACTCCATCACTGCAGAAAGTGAAAAAGTGTAAATCAAAACAGTAGTCAATTTTGTATAATGCTGGATTCAGGATTCTCCATTTTATTTGTTTCCTGACAGGGAATCTGCTCTTCCTTCATCCAGGACACTAGCTGCCTCAGCCTTCCCTTCCCCAGCTTTCACTACCACTCAAGGAAATGATGTGCTATTGATGACATGTCCAACTATATTAGCCATCATGCCACCATGGTAGAAAACAACCTATCATCAAGAAGGGAGCCACTTAGCAGTGGAGCTAGAACTCCAAGGCATCTTGAATACATCCTATTCATAAAGCTTTGATTCACATGAACTGGTGTAGATCTTTTCATTTTTTTAAAAATGAGTTACTTTTATTACTCTATTACTTTTAAGGGGAAGTGTTTGTAATTGAGACATCCACACATTTTTTTTTAAAACCATATGTGTTTACATCATATATAGTTACATTTTATCATAAAAGCAAAATGAAAGGTGGGTGAAGAAGTCCAAGTTTTGATTCCATGTATAACACCTTCAACACTGAAAGTGTAATAGATTTATTTTTGTGGTTGTTGCAACAACAAAAATGTAAGGGAAACAAAGGAAGATTCACTCTTGCTTGGTGGTTTCCAAACTTCAGATCACATTTGGTAAATGTGGGTATTTCTAAGCTGTGGTGAAGCAAAACACCATGGTGGTAGAGTGACTCACCTCCCTGCGACAGGAAGCAAAGAGAAAGAAGAGTAAGGATGTTGCCTATTTAATCCAGCTGGGCTTCACTGGCTGGTTTCTCCACTGCTCCATTAAATCATCAGATCATGAGTCCATCAAGGAATCAATACATCTGTTGGGTCACAGCCTTCAGAATCCAATGACTCTCCAAGAACTCAGGACCAACCACACCTATGTTATATGAGCCTTTGTGGGATCTTTCGTATCTCAACCTAACACTGAAGAAGGACAAGAACTAGGAATTCTATAAAAAAATGTAATAGTTCAGAGACATAGAACAATTAGTGAGCTGCTGCAACAAACAATTTAATACAATGTTGTATGTGTATGCCTATGTGTACAAGGGATATGGCTAACTAAGATAATCACAGAGGAGAGATAATAAATTAATAAACAAACATAATTTCTGGGAGTATCCAAAAAAAAAAAAAAAAACAGTCATGGGCAAAGTGAAGAAACTAAAATGAGTTGAAACTTAAACAAAAGCAACTGGCTTCAAAATGGTTTGCATTATTGTGGAATTTGAAAGGGATTCAAGTAGGATATGTTTGCAGAGGTAGGACATAGGAGGGTGATGTGCACCTTCCTCTATGAGAAGTCTCAGCTTCAAGACAGGAAGTTTGTAAGTAAGACTCTTTTTAGTGATAATAAATAAACAAAAGCAATTTATTGGCTTTTACTGAGATCAATAAACTACATGGGGTTCATCACTGACTGGTAGGTGGTAGGGAAAATAATGATTAAAAAATAAAAGTGGAACCAGGATGTATCCCTGGTGCACAAAAGGACTTTGGAGCATATTCCTCATGGAGGGGTACTCCCTTAATCTAGAGGCAGGAGGGAGGGCCTAGTCCCTACTCCAAATGACTTCATAGATTTTGTTGACCCCTCCTGAAAGGCACCATCTTCCCTGTGGAGTGAGGGTGGGGAATAGGATGGGAGGGTAGTCAGAGGCATGGGAGGGAAGGAGAGGGAACTGGGATCGATATGTAAAAAATAAAATAGAAAAAGTAAGTCTCTGAGAAATGGAGAGATAGCTCAACAGTTAAGAACATGTTTGCTTTTCAATACTTCAGAACATATCTGCTTTTCTTGAGGACCCAGGCTCATATCCCAGCATCCACACAGCAACACAAAACCATCTGTAACTCTAGCACCTAGGGATCTAATGCTCTCTTGACCTCCACAGACATCAGGCATGTTTGTGGTGTATAGAGTATGTGGGCAAAACACCCACACACAGTAATAAATAAATAAAATTTAAAATGGTCTTTCAAAGTGAAGACTAGATTGACTACATCACTAAATTATATTGACTTCATTATGGTGTTTGAGAATTTAAGATAGATCATAGTTATTTTGTTTAAACAGGAGAAAGCATATCTGACAGATCTATTACCAGAGATTCTATAGACTACCAAGTCCTCCTAACTACCCATGATCAGGGAGTCTGGGTCAGTCCTATGCTGGTTTCCCAGCTGTCAGACTGGAGTCCATGAGTTTCCCCTTATTCAGGTCAGCAGTTTCTATGTTTGTATTTTTTTTTAAGTTTTATTTTATTATTACTGTGTGTATTTAGGTTTTGTAGGGTGTATGTGTATTGTATGTGAAAGTGTATGTGAATGTATACATGTGAATGTTGTGTGTGTGTGGCAGGGTATGAGTGTGTTTGTAATGTGTGTGTGCTGAGTATCAGTGTACATGTCTGTGAGTGTGTATATGTGTGCATGTAAGGATGGTATATGTATGCATGTATGTAGTGTGTGTGTGTGTGTGTGTGTGTGTGTGTGTGTTGCACATATTCCCCTAGAGGTCACAGGATATCCTCCAAGATTTTCTTTTATCTTTCCACTGCAAGTTCTGAGAACAAACTCAGGTACCACAGCTTGAGTGGAAAATGCTTCTACTTAATAAATCATTTCACTGGAGCTGGATTTTCCTATTGGACATAAATAAATACCTGGAGAAACATGTAATAAACACATATGGAAAATACCAAAATTAAGTTCACTCTACATTAAAAGAATTAGAAATTTTACGGTTCTGATAAAATTTTCTTGGTTTCTATTTCTATTGTTTTTTATGCTAATTCTTTATCAGCTAATCTGGGATAAAATATAAGTTTTGTGACGTCTCTATTAGCAAAGCAAAGAAGAACATCTGGACTGGTCAGTGCAAATTTTTAGCTGCTTTTATAGTTAGTGTTGCTACTTTTCAAGCCTTGCTTTGCTTCTTGTATCAGTTCTACCTGTTTTTTTGTTTTGTTTTGTTTTTGTTTTTGTTTTTGTTTGATGGTCAAAGAGCTATTTTTGTTGTCTGGTTGTCTTCCTCTATGGCTCTTCGATTTATTTTTTAGACAGGAAGTTTTACTGAACCTAGAGCTTGTTCTATTGGCTAGATGGGATGGCCAGAAAAACTCTGGAATCCTCCTGATTCTGGCCTCTATATAACATATGCTGGGGTTAGAGGCACATGCCACAACATCAGGCTATTATGTCTGTGCTGAGGGACTGAATGCTTGCAAACTTCATCCACAGAGCCATCTTCTTGGCTCAAGTGACAAGATTTTAACTGTTTTCATTTTTTGTCATAATTTGCTTGTTGTGTATTCCCACTTTTCACAGACCAGGAAGAGACTCCATATTTTCAGTTCAAATAGCCACAAAGCTACCAAAATTCTTATTAACAATGATTAACACAAAGGATTTGTCTGTAGGTAGCAAATTTTCTTTGTTCAAAAGAATATTATGTTAAGCCTTTGGGAAATTGGATATTTATATTATAGGATCATTCTTCTATATTATACAACTGTTCCTTTTATGGAATTAAAAATAGGTACACTTAGATACATGACTGTAGTATCTCTCTTATAAAACCTAAAGAATGCTTATTGATTTTTATTATCTTGAGTTTATAAATTAATTTAGTCAGATTTCAGAAAATGTAAGACACCTTAGGCACTTACATGGTTTTCACTTTGATCATTTGAGTTCCTAACACCCATGAAGAATACAACCCTTTGTCTTATTGTGACCTAGCTAAGTGTCACAATCAGTACAGATGAACACAGCAAGGCCAACAAGGACCAAATTATCACTGACTCCAAGGTCTATGATGGGCAAGGTATATCTTAATGCTTTGATTGGAGGACACTTTAAAGTTAGTATGGAGCATTATAGTTTAAATAGTTGACTGATCCAGTAGAGAAACATTGAGAGTAGATACTGGCCAGAATCAACATGAAGAAGAATGGCTTAAGTCTCTGTCCAAAAAATAAATACAAGTTTGAATGAAAGAAAAGGGTAGAAAAGAAAGAAATGAAGACAGAGAATGAAATGAAGAAAAAGAAAATATGATTATTATAGCAGAAAGAAGAAACCTGAAAATTATCTTTTGAAAATTTTCTGGTACAATATTACTCAAAGGACTTGAGTCAATGGAGTATCTATTAAAACTCAACATTGACAATCCCTATTTGATTGCCTAAATTATTTTTGTGAATTTTGCTATACATAGTCAAATATCTTATGAGTAAGAGTATATGGGAAAGAGGTTTTGTGTTTTCAATGAAAATTTGAAAAATAGTTGACTTACTTTCAATGAAAGTCTAAGTTCTATCATGCAGGAAAATAGATGGAAGTGATAAAAGGTTGTGGAGGAGTTTGTAACAGTATTCTGGAAGAGACCATGCAAATAAAAGCACAAGGGGAGGTAGGCTCTACGTTTTACAGCATTGGGTCTCCCAGTACAGATCTTAGCTCTTGCTTTCTGCCAGTGAGTTCCACACAGTAGAGACATGAGACATGTGGAAGAGTAGTTCTTTGCCAACATAGTATTGTATTCCATTTGTTCTTTTTCCAGATTTTGACCCAAAAGACAAATTGTGAACTTATTTGAATACCACAGTGACATAATTTTGTTGATATTGTAACTTTGATCTCTTTGTCATATTTAGAGTTGTTTATGTAATTCCCCTTCATATTGAAGAATGTCAGCCTTTATCAAAATCACATTTCACTAAGTTAATGGTTTCTTGCATTTAATTGAATTATAATGTGGTAGCATAAACCTTTTCCTAAAAGTTAGCTGATGAATTTTAGCAGATTAAAAAGAAAAAAGTAGATCTTTCAGTGATTTTGGAGTAGCTAAATTATCATTTACATAGGCTTAAACCAATGAGAATATGGCGTGACCTATTTTTAAATATTTGGTCTGAATAACTGGTTTTGACTCTGGAACCCACATCATATAATGATCATATTTCCTCTGAACTTCACATGTGGGCTACAGCACATGTGTCTTGAGCACACACACACACACACACACACACACACACACACACCAAAAAGCTACACAAATTTTTAAAAAGTCAGAAGTATATTTCAAAAGACAAGAGTAAACATGAATTTTCCATACTAAAAAAGTCAACTTGAATCACATTAAGATGCTTTAAAGAATTTGAAAATAAAAGTTATTCTTTCATGTAGATCTCTCAGTTGTCCTCTCTCAATTTTATGTTGTATTGTTGGAATTTCCAAAGGAATTCCTGGATAGACAATTATTTTCTTCAAATAGCACATTACTAAATTCAGTCTTCAGCAGGCAACCATTGTTCAATTTAGATTACATAAGTTGTAAAATCAGACTTGAATTGTCATTATTATGTAGAGTGATATTTAGCACTTTTTCTTTCAATGGGACTTCTATCCTTTTATCTTCCTCCTCAACTAATGGGCTGCATGCTATTAAGGTCAGTGGCGTTCTATTTTGTGTCCCTGGCAAGGTGCCCTGACTTCAAACTCATAAAAGGAGACAGAGATCTTTTCATTACTGACTGTAAGAGAATTTGGAAAGTATTTTACAAAATTAACAACTACATTATAAAGACAATAGCTTCATTGACTACATTCACAGAAACAAAAGAATGCTTTATAATTAGGAATATTAAGAATGCAAGTTTAAAAGGTTACCTTGAAAATCACGTGATTTCTTGCTGCTTACTATGATTCTCATGAATTTGTGTCAACCACCCAAAGAAAAGTATTTGTCAAGAAGGATTATGATTTTCAGGAAGTCATTAACTCTTTTAATTTTTGTTAGGAATTATAGGAGGACCCTAAAGAGCAAATTTTAAGAAAAATAAATAGTATAACTTTAGCTGCTGATCTGATGAACACCACATGAATAACATCATAATTAACGTTTACTGAGACCTACCCATATTACAGATGCAGATAACAAGCTTTGTGTGCTCCTATGTGGGCATTTAGCATTGAATAAATCGATTGTTTGTTCATTCCAATAAATGGTGAATTAAGATTTATTGCACCTGGAGATGTCTGCCTATAAAACCCAGACTATGAATCATACTGCCTGTGTTTAAGTTTTTGCCCTGAGTCTGCTGCATAGTAAGACAGAAATTTTCAGGGGGCTTAAGATTGTTAAGGACAAAATACAGAGTCCAAAACTATTCAGAATTATTCTCTTTGGTTGTTTCCTTCCTTCACTATAAATTTCAAACATTATAATTACATATAATTTGTTCTCAAACACAACATATATAAATGATGAAGTGGAAAAGCGCATTGCCGAACCATTTTCCCATAGTTTTATCTGTTGCATCCACCACGGGTCTGGCAAACTAATATTGTCTTTGGTAAGTTAGCCAGTTAGCCAATATCATGTAGATTTCACAAAGATAAAATGTCAGAACATGATCCAAGAATGGATTGGTGTGAGGAGAATTCTGTGCGTGTGAGAACAATCCAAGAAAACAAGAGTCTTGTGACCAAAGTTTCTCAGAAACATGAACTTGTTCTTGGAATGTGCTTGCATGTCCTTCACAGGTGTAGCAAATAGGATGGAATTTATTTCAGATTATTCACTACAAGTGGCTATTGTTAATTCTTTACATGTCTCTATGGAAAAACATGTTTTGGTCACATGCATCTATCTAGTCTATCACATGTGGATGATCCTGTGATTGTACACTTACTCTTGTAACTCCTGTTAACCCCCACAGTATGAATTGCCAGATGCTTTAAGTAAAATTGGCTATTGCATGAGACTTTAGTTCTTCCAATTTAGGGTGGTAAACAAGTGGCATCACAAATCATGGATGTGAAGCCCACTATGAGATAAAAGGATAACAGTTTTAAGATTTGATCACCAGTTTATATTCATTGAAGAAATTCGTCATTTCTTCCTAATGATAGATATCCTACTTATCTTCTAATAACATTTTGAGTCAATGCCCAAGTCACACAAAATTGAACAAGGATCTTTTCTTCCTGTTTATATACACCTTTTCAATATTATTCCAAACTCTGTCTCATACTTCTTCATCTAAAGTTCCTTCTTCTGGAAACAAGGGATTATAATCTTGAGCAACTTCCAAGGGATCTAGTAAATGTGATTTTGATACCTGATACTTGTGTTCCTCCTTTCTTTAAGAAATGATGCCCAAGCTAGACATAAGGAAGTCTTCCCTAGTTTCTGCCTCATTATTCTCTGGTTTTTAACTCTTCACATGTTCATCAATGACAAATGTGGCTTGTAGATGAGAGCCATGAAGAAATTTGACATCAGGACTAAGGGGTAATCCTGGACATGTCACATATGAAATGCTGACAGGGACTGGTATTATCATTGTATAATATGCCTTCTGTAGCCCTCCCCTATGGTAGAAACAGAGAGAGACATGGCCTCTTGGATGAAACTTGATAGAGGATCTAACTTTGGGTATAGTTATATAAAAATTATACAAAGTCCTTCTGAGCCTTATGCTGATTTCACAGGGCAATCCAAAGATACTATTGAGAAATAAGAAAAAAAGGGAACAAAATCCAGAGTTATTATTAAAACAGCTGGCTTTTGATAATGCCAGTGATGGTTGCCAAGGAGTAATTAGACCTCAGGGAGAGTTAGGAAATATTATGGGCTTTCTGAAGTTATGTAGAAATGTGGGAATCTACAAACACAGAACAAAATTAGCTGCTTTAGAAGTAAGTGTATGGTTTTAAAAACATGTTAGCAAAATGTTTCAATTGCTGCTGACCTAGTCACTCAAATAAAACAATGTAAATTTCCTTTACAACAAATAGATGCTCATAATCCATATGTAATTAGCTCCTGGCTTATGCCCTAAATGCCAGAAAAGGAAACATTGGGCTAATGCAGATCTAAATTTGATAAGGACAGAAACAAATTGTCTAGTAACAATGACTATACTAGTCAACAATGGAGAAATGGGTTAAGGGACCCTGCACTGCAAAATTAGAGGGTTTAAAACCAAAACTAATAACTTGTGTACTAGCTTCAGATTATAACCAATTTTGTTACAAGCTGCTACTCAAGAAAATGTTGCTGTTGATATTTCTTGACCAAAAGACATTGTCATTTCCCATCTCCAGTGATCTTACACAAAGGTCATCAGGGACCTATATTTCCTGGAACAGTTGGACTTCTGTTGGGACATAGTGGTTTATCCATCAAGGGAATCATAGTTTATCACTGATGAAGATTATACAAGGGAAACTGCAATCATGACCATGGTGTTCACTGGTTAGCAATTTTAAAAAGGAGGAAAAAAAATGCTCAGTTATGAATACTGTCTTATGTAGACCCTTCACAGAAAAATGTACTTCATAATGGAGGATTTGGTAGTAAAGGCAAAATTGTAGTTTCAAATAATTGATGGCAAATGATAAACCAATATTGGATTTAAAAATATAAGAAAAAACTTTTAGAGGATTGATTGATTCTGGAGTTTATGCCTCTTAAAACTGTAGAAGAATAGCCATCCTCATGGCCCAGTGGTAAATTCAAACCTGATATTATTGGGAACTATGACTTCTAAGAAGATTACACAAATACTACAAAGTTACACTGCATAGGTCCAGAAGGGCATAATGACAATTCTACAGCCTTATGTTTGGGTTCATCTTTGGAGAAGAGACTTTCTACAAAACTTAACAAAGAAAT
Source organism: Phodopus roborovskii (assembly GCF_943737965.1). Taxonomy (NCBI): domain Eukaryota; kingdom Metazoa; phylum Chordata; class Mammalia; order Rodentia; family Cricetidae; genus Phodopus; species Phodopus roborovskii. Next base: position 28,208,379 of record NW_026126459.1, on the reverse strand, counting down.
CTCCACTCCCAACTCTGATGCTACCTATTCTCAACAAGCACACTGACTTGTGTAAAAGATGAGATATCAAAACAGAAAAGGACTAGAAAAAGAGTTGCAAGGGATTATTGAATCTATGTTCCCACAAGAATAAAATGATAAACATGGAGTGTTTTTTTTTAAAGGTGCCATTGAAAAATAAAAACATCAGTGGCCCATTTCTAATGCAAAGTTATAGGCTTTTTACCAGTCTGAGAGCAGTTGGAAAAGGAGAACATGTAATCTTTTCCTCACTGGAATCCTCCTGTTTTGTAATTAAAAAGAAATATGGTAAATGGTGATTGTTGATTGACTTAGGAAATGTTAATGCCAACATGTGGCCAATGGTCTCTTTACAGTCTGTTTTACCTGTGCACATGGCTATTTTTTTTAACTTTTTCTTTAATTTAAATTAGAAATGATTTTATTTTATATGTCAATCCCAGTTCCCTCTCCCTCCAATCCTCCCATGGCCCCCACAGACCTATATCACATCACTCCTGTTCCATAGAAAGGGTGAGGCCTTCCATTGGGGATCATCAAAGTCTGTTACATTATTTGGGGAACAGCCTAGGCCCTCCCCCATGTGTCTAGGCTGAAAGAGTATCTCTCTATGGGGAATGGACTCCCAATGTCCACTCTTATACTATGGATAAAACTGGTCAATGACCAGAGGCCCCATAGACTGCCCAGGCCTCCGAATTGACACCCACTTTCAGGAGGCCTGGTTCCATCCTATGCTAGTTTCTGAGTTAACAGTCTGGTGTCAATGAATTCCCCTTGTTCAGGTCTCTACAACTATATTCCAGGAGTTTGGCTCAGTGCTTAGCTGTGAGTGTCTGCTTCTGCTTCCATCAGCTATTGGGTGATAGCTCTAGGATGGCCTGTAAGGTAGTTATCAATCTCATTATTGGGGAAGGGCATTTAAGGTAGCCTCTCCACTATTGCTTAGACTGTTAGTTGGTGTCATCCTTGTAGGTCTCTGGACATTTCCCTAGTGCCAGATTTCTCTTTAAACCTCCACTGGCTCCCTCTTTTATGATATCTCTTTTCTTGCTCTTCTCTATTCTTTCCCAGACTCAATCTTCCTGGTTCCTCATGTCTTCCTCACCCTTCTCTTCTCCCCTTCTTTTTCTCCTAACTCTCTCTCCCCTTCCACTGTATTCCCAATTTTCTCAGGAGATCTTGTCCATTTCCCCTTCTCTGAGAGACCATGTATGTCTCTCTTAGGGTCTTCCTTGTTTCCTAGATTCTCTGGAGATGTGAATTGTAGGCTGGTATTCCTTTGTTCTATGTCTAATATCCACATACAAGTGAGTACATACCATGTCTTTGTGAATAGGATACCTCACAAAGCATGGCTTTTTCTTCCTACAAATTTCAAGATTCCATTTTTGTTCCAATAGTAGTTCTCCATTGTGTAAATGTACCACATTTATACATTTCTCTATCCATTCTTCAGTTGAGGGGCATCTAGGTTGCTTCCAGGTTCTGGCTATTACAAACAATGCTGCTATGAACATTGATGAACAAATGTCCTTGTTGTGCATCCTTTCAGTATATGCCTAAGAGTGGAATTGCTGGATCTTGAGTTAGACTGTTTCTTATTTTCCTGAGGAACCACCATACTGATTTCCAAATTGGCCTTTCAACTTTTCACTCCCACCATCAGTGGAGAAGTGTTCCCTTGACTCCAACACAAACTGTCATTGGTGATTTTGATTTTAGCCATTCTGACAGGTAGGGATGATATCTCAGAATTGTTTTGATTTGCATTTCCCTGATGGGTAAGGATGTTGAGCACTTTAATTGTCTTTCAACCATTTTAGATTCCTCTATCGAGAATTCTCTATTTAGTTCTGTATGCCACTTTTTAATTGAATTGTTTGGTGTTTTTGATGACTAGCTTCTTGAGTTCTTTGTATATTTTGGAGATCAGCCCTCTGTCAGATGTGGGGTTGGTGAATATCTTTTCCAAGTCTGTGTTCAGCTGTTTTGTCTTCTTTACTGTGTCCTTTGCATTACAGAAGGTCTCATTCTTAGTTTCAGGAGGTCTCATTTATTAATTGTTAGTCACAGTGTCTGTGCTACTGGTGTTATGTTCAAGAAATGGTCTCCTGTACCAGTTCATTCAAGGGTACCTCCCACTTTCTCTTCTAAGATGTTCGGTATGGCTGGATTTATGTTGAGGTCTTTGATCCATGTGTACTTAAATTTGTGCATGGCAATAGATATGGATCTATCTGCAATCTTCTACATACCAGCATCCAGTTATGCCAACAGCATTTGTTGAAGATGCTTTCTTTTTTTTCCCCCTTGTATAATTTTAGCTTCTTTCTCAAAAATCAGGTGTTCATAGGTAACACAAACCTATACTTAAAGGTTGGTCCTTAATTATTTTGGATTTAAAAAGGATGCTTTATACTATACATATTGATCTTGATGATAAGGTACATTTCAATGAGAACTATCATTCCATAAATGTTTCTTATATTGGTTAATAAATAATGCACTGTTGGCCAATAGGAAAGCAAGATAGGTGGGACTAGGAGACAAGGAGGATTCAAAAAGAGGGAGGAGGAGAGTCAAAATGTAGGACCAAGAGAACAGAACTCTGGACCCTCTCTCTGGTAAGATATGACCACATGGAAATACTTAGATTGATAGAAATGGGTTAATATTTAAAACAGAGCTAGCCAATAAGAAATGCTAGTAACAGGCCAGCAGCTATTTAATACAGTGTCTCGGTGTGTTGTTTGGGGCTGGTGAGGCTGTGGGACCAGATTGGCAGGAAAACCACTCATAACAACATTTCACCATTTTAATTCCTCACTCGACTGTAAAGATCTTCAGCAATGATTTCAATGTATTGTATGTACTACCTTAATGCATGAAAAATTCCCCAACTATGTCAGTACTGCATAGGAAAAGATTTAGAACCTGTGAAGCAGGCCTTGCCTAAGGTTTATATGATTTACTATATGGATGATATCCTGTTAGTCACATTCAAAGAGGAAGAGCTACCATCCATATATGACATGATTCAGTATGTCCTACATAAGCTACACATAGGCTTATTTTTACACCTGAAAAAGGTACAAAGATCAGACACTGTGGGAAAAACTAATTATAAGAAAAACCATTACATCTCCAAATATGTCCATTAGACAAGACAATTTAAAACAATTAACAACCTTCAGAAATTATTAGGGAATATTAACTAGTTATGTTCTACTTTAGAAACACCTGATAATGCACTAATCTATTTAAAACTCTAGGAGCATCAATGTTAGATAATCTTTGTATTATCTCAAGAGAAAAGAAAACCTCCCCAAAACAAAATTACAGCTGTTTGAATCCAGATTATAAGAGATATTTGCATATCATGTGGATCTTTCACTGCCTTTAAACCTATTTCCCCCACTAAATTATCCCCTATAAATATTATAGTACAAGAGGATACTCCTTTGGAATGAATTTATGAATAATATAAGGGCCATAAAATATGAATTGCTTACCTTATTCTTCTTGCTCAATTAGTTAATCAGGAAGATCCTGATTATATTGACTTGATCCCTGAATGTTTTATTACACTTAGCTAATAAACAGCTTTTAAGAATCTTATAGAACTATATGTGTTTTCAAATTTCATCTTCAGATTATACTATAGAAAGAGAAAATCATTATCCAGCTGATAAAAAAATGAAATTTTCTCATACAAACTGAATTTGTGATTACAAATTTGCCCAACCATCTCCCATTCCTCAGACAGATACTTATTTTATTGATGGTTCATCTAAAGGTATATGAGGGATTTGTTGTTCAGATATTTACAAATCTTTTGGTACTTCTTTTTTTCTTCAGCTCAATAGGTAGAAATGGCTATTCTGATTCATCTATTACAGTTATTTCATTAATCCTTAAATATTGGTTCAGATTTTGTCATATGTTGTATGATTATTTCCAAAGATAGTATCATATTCATGCACACTCTAGCATCCCTTGTTTTATTGCAATAGGAAATAAGCAAGCTAAGTGTCCTATTAAAGTGTCCTAGTTTTACTTCCCCTGAAGTAATTTGGCAAGGGGTTTATGCAGCTGTCATTGAAGATGGATCAGCTGAAATTTTATGTTTCCTGTCCAGGTCCTCAACCTCAGGCTATCATGGACAATGATGGAGGGTGAGGAGGCAGTGGAACTCATCAAAAAGATGGACAACCTATAGCTAAAGGGCAAAGGAGTTATCACCAGAAGTCATGCCTGCCACCTGGACCAAGTTAAGGCCCTGTACACCAAGGGAGAGGTTATTCTGTAGCTGTTTGATCTGTGCCTCTGAGGTGAGTGCCTCCGAGCATGTGTATTGGGAGTTTCCTCATCCTCCTTTGCTTCAATTTGTAGATTGGGAAATAGCTCCTGTTATCTTTACTAATGACTCTGTATTTGTGCCTGGACCTTGAGACTGTAATAGACTCATTTTTTCATCTGAAGAAGAAATGCATTTATTGTATTCACTTCCTATTTGCATAGGCCATCATAACACTTGTGTATTAAAGACAAATATGGGTTTACATTCTATATGATACCAGGACTACTAATCATATGTAACTAATAGTTTGGACTAGTTAGGATCCCTGTTCTTGGTGGAAGAATATTACATACAATACTTTCACTGTTCTAAAATTATTATGTTTATAATTTTCTTCCTTGTAGGATACCTATGCATCAAATAACACTTTGATTGTCTAAATCTCAAACAAAAACTAATCTGGATATCCTTCTTTAAAAAAAAAAATGGGGAGATACCATAACATGGTTCAAGAATGCTGTCATGTGAGGGAAATTTCTGAGTTCTTGTGGGAAAGCTACAAGAAAACAAGAGTAATATGATCCCAGTTTCTTCAAAACTATGGAATTATTCTCAGAAAGAGTTCTCATGCCTCTCCCAGGTGTAGCAGATAGGAATAAGTTAACTTCAGATTATTCATTACAGCTGGCTATTGCTACACACACACACACACACACACACACACACACACACACACACACACACACATACCTTTATGAAAAAACATGTTTTTGCCACTTGCAGTGTGATCTTGTGATTGTACATTTTACTCATGTGCCTCTTCTTAACCCTCAAAGTTTAAATAATCAGATTCTCTGAATAAAGTTGGCGATTGCGTGAGACTTTATTTAGTTCACTTCATTTTTTGGCTCCCAGATCGCCACCTCCTCTAGAAAATTACATGGGCATAAAGTTTCTTATGAGTATCTGCCACGCTTCTGAATTTAAGTGTGGTAGACATAACAGCACATGAGTATATTCACATCTGTATATAATTCAGCAATACTATTTTTCATTATTAGGCAAGTTAATGAGTATTTATGGAATGTCTTAAGTGGGCTCAATCTGCATCTTTCTAATGTATAACATATTTTGAATTTAAATTTTTCGCTAGGAAATCATAATGTGCCTGTAATTCAAGTCTTAAGGGCTGAGGCAGGATGCACAAATAAAGATAAATAAAAAAATAAAATAAATAAATTGAACACAACACTGAAATTTTTCTCACCTATGTAAAAATAAAATCACCTGATCGAGGGGAATACTAATTTGAAGACTGGATCAGATTGTCCATCAAAGAATATTGTGTGACATGAAATGAGCATGTGTAAAACAAAAGTAATGAAGAGTCCACAGTGAGTAAGAAACCTCGAAAATCTAAGTAAGATAATAATCAGTAATGTTTCCTGCAAAATTGACACAAGGTTGAATAGTCATTAAAACTGACAGACATTATTATTTTTGAGCCTGTAATAGATTTTGTGGTAGCTATGATAATTCTAAACCCAATCATGCCAGGTCAGCCAAAAGTTGTAAAGAGTAAAAGGTTTCTTAATATACAAACAGTCAAAAATCAATTTGAAATCCAATACAGAGTGCTGTTTCCAGCAGTATCTGCTCATGCTGTACTGTGTATGCCGTCAAGTCACACATCTGTCAAAACAGAGCTAGATGTGTTCAGGCAATGTTTGTTGATGTTTTTACATTACTTCATTATGAATTACAGTGCTTACAACACATACATAGTGTGCAGTTTAATCACTGGGGAAGTTTTCCCTAGTTATTTCTAAAACATTAAATTAATATGATCTTGGGTTGTACTATGCAAGAATATTTGATTCTAAAAATTAATGTTGGAGGAGCTAGAGAGATAGTTCAGTGGTTATGAGTACTGGTAACAATTCAAGATGCCTCAGGCTTGATTACCAGCATCTGCTGTGGTTCACAGACTTTAGTAAGGCCTGTTCCAGGGGATCCAATGTCTTGTGATTTCTCTAGCTCCATGGGCACAGAAACGTAAGATATGCAGAGGTATACTTGCAAGCTAAACACCTAAACACAGAAAATAAAAATTAAAAAAATTAATTGATGTTTGTGGTTTATAAAAAGATATTGTAAGTAGATTTTTGTTGGGGGTTAACATAGAATTTACAAAAGTCTCCTAAATGGCTCTAAACATCTGCCAATTTGTAGTATGTGTTTACACAAAATGTCATTCTTAGCATTAGCTATTATAAAATCAAAATATCAACAACTCCAAGAAACATTATAAATACTGTATGTTGTATAGTATCAAATAGTTGGAAACATTTCTCTTTTAGATAAAAGCAGTAAAAGTATACATGTATATATATAAGTATATATATATATATGAATTGTTAAAAATAGTCTTATGATTTCTTTAGTAAATGTTTGGCTGATTTATGTACCTATTTTATATACTTGCAGACTCGGGGTCATAAATAAGGTTTGCAAATTAGAAATGTTTAAAGGAGCCCTGATCTATAATAGCCATTAGCAGGCCTACTCAAAAATATAACTCAGAAACTGAAGTATGATGAACATAGTTATTTAAATTCAAGTACTGGAGATAAGAATCAAGAAAGAATAATAAATTCAGGTTCTGAACGAATTCTTGTGCTTCATTCAGCATCTACTAATCCGTTATATGTCTCAATTTGCTAATTTTTTTTTTCATGACAAAAGCTGAGAAGGACTCATAGGGAAAAAGCACAACATGCCTTAGTCCTTAAGTATTAACTTGAATGGTAGCAAGAACAAGGAAATTATAAAGAACAAAGACAAAGTGATGAATGCCTCTGCATTCATTTAACTGGGAAATTCAGAAAGAAAATATTATTTATATAGTGGTATTGTTCCTGTAAATAGAAAGCCTTGGGAGACATTGAACTAAGCCAACGTTACACATTTAATAAATTTTAATGTTTTAGCAACTACATACATGTTTTAGACCAAATTATTCACTCATCCATAGTGTCCTGATAATTATTTGAGATTGTTTCCTCTAGATTTATTGTCCCCAATTTGTATATGCATATCATGATGTTAAAATTGATATATTCATAATTTGTTTAATTTTTTATTATACACTCTGAAAACTTATACCAGATACTTCAAAAAGGAAACCTACAAAATAGATTTCTTAAATGACTATTTTTTCTTTCTACGTTCACATAAATCAGTAGTGGTTATATTTACTAGAGTCAAATGATAAACTTCTTTAATGACACAAATTTATAGACAGAAAACCTCAGCATTGTTTAACTTTTGACTTTCATAGCTAAAGGACTAGAAAGTGACTCCTCAGAGGTGAAAATATGTATATATGTGAAATGGTAATTTAAATATTTTTATATATTTTTAAATTTATTTTTAGTTGGTACATAAAAATTATTCATATAATATATATTTCAATACATTTATTATCCTTAATTTTTAAATAAGTTTCAACACTGTCTATGTCATTGTCAACCATTTATAGTAGAAGTGGCAAATGTGAATAAAGAACCTTATTATCACATTCCATAACATATAGATAACACACATGAGTGTATATGAACATAAACACAGAGAAACCAGAAGATGCAACTTGTTTGTCAACTTTTATCACATATATTTAAGTAAATCTATATTTCCATGTTAGTATATGGTTTTATAAATATTAATTTAAGGAAAGAGTGGGAAAGAAGAGAGAGAAATTAAAGACATACATTTATTTTCCAGAACAGTTATTTATTTATACTATAAAATCACTGTATAATTTAACACAAACCATATATGTTGATGTGTTCACAATTCCCTCATTGCTTATCTTAACTCTTACTAAAATCACTTTTCAATAGAGTAGCAATCTTTATTCTATAACACAAGTATCTTTGAAAGGTTAAAGGTTTTTATGCTGTGTTTTTTTTTTTTTTTCAATTTTTTCTTTACAACTTCTCTAATCAGCTATTCACAGTGGGAAAAGAGTTCAGACCTGTACAATCAGTAGGCACAGACTTTATCACAAGTTGACCTTGGAAATTATTTGGGCTGCTAGTGACACTGGATCATCAGCGTCAAAGAATTTGTTATATTACTGTAAACTGAAAACACTGTAGAATAGAAACTATTCAGTTCATAACTAAAATACTAATTCTTACTTCAGTGTCTATATGATGATATGCAAGCATCTAAGTATGAAAGCAGATGTAGCCTCATGTTTTCCCCTTTGCCAGGCACTGAGACTTATCTTGGATATTTTGGGCTCTTTATTACAGCATCTCCATTTAACTTTTGGCTCTACAATAATCACTGTGCCTAATACACATTAAGAACAAAATCATGATAGATAAAGTTTTTATTAGGCTTTCTCGGAAATCCTCAGAGAAATCCATGCTTCTGTAGAACATCAATGCTGAAACCTTGAGAAGTTACAGTTGTAATAATATTTTTGAGAAAACATCCAACATATAAACTTGGCCAAGTACTGGTCAGTCGGGTGACAAGAAATGATCTCTCCATACCACACCTGCACCAAAACACCAGCTCATAAGGTGTAGGATAAGATATAATACAATGGGAGAGAGAGGGAAAAAGCCCTAAACCTGTAGAATAATTTTGTTTCCAATGAAGGATTATGATGATTTGCCTAAATAAGCCAGATAACATTTAAAAAGATTGTCTTCATAGAAATGTTACAGTGCAACCTCAATTTATAGCTCATGGACATAAGGCAATCTAGGAGCATGCCTGCTTTCATTGAGAGCCTGCCAAACAGGAAGGAGTTTCAATTAACCTCTGTGATGATCAGGAAACACTGTTCACCATCCTAGGAGTATGAAAGAAGTAAGTTTCCGATTAGTTCTCAGGTCTGTGATTAAGGATACCCCAGCTCCCTTTGTGATTTAAGGTTACTAGAAAACAAGGATGGGAAAACTGGAGATGAAGAAGTGGTTATTAGGCAAAGCTTTCTTTTTCTGCTTCCCCTGCATTGGTCTCTTGCTCCCCTCCCATTATAATTGATTTTCTTTTCTCTGTCTGTCTGTTACAGATGTTACTAATGATGCAGAAAATGCTGAAACCAATGTGGAAACTATTTCACAAAAGAAACACTATCCTTTCAGTTTTGTTGCCAGGTAGAAATTGATTCCATACTGTGTGGCTGCCTCTGCTCTTAGTTCTCTTTCTTTCAGCTCAGGCACTTATTCTGCACTGATGGTTGCTGCCTTATTGTCTCCCACCACTTGGGAAGGCATTAGCTCTTCTACTCAGAGTATTGACAAGAGACAGAAAGAGATGTGGTTTTGTTTGTTCACTTTCAAACTTTACAAAAAGTGTTTCTTTCCAATGTTAAGAAGTTACAGATAAACAGCTATTTAAATGCTTCACTTCCTCTGCTATTTTTTTTCACTAGTTGATATTTCGAATCAGTTCGAAATTGGACAATCTTGACATGATGTTCAAAACATTCTATCGTTAAGCAGTATTAATTAAACATTCAGATAGTCTTTTATAAATACAACGATCTAAGCCATTTAGCATTTTTTCCCCTCAAAACTGGAAGACGTTCCCTAAATATCTGTTCTTCAGTTTTCAGAGTGACTTACAGCCGATACTACACTTGAACCAAGTCCTAATAGCAGGAGCTCAGCCCAAAGGTCCCCATACAGCAGCTTCCTTACTCATGAGTCATAGATTTGGAACCCTTCTGAAGAAAGACAAACCACTCTGCTACACCTTTTTGTGGACCTGCCATATTGTTCTCCAAAGCAAACACACCTGTCCACATTCCTAATCTTCCCATTTTGAAGGCATACTTCTCTTATTTGTTTTCTTATTTACATATTGGTCCCAGTTCCCTCTCCCTCCCTCCCTCTCTCCCTCTCTTCCACCCTCGTATGCCCCCCGACCTCCCTTCCATCCCTTTCCCCCACTGTTGTTCTTCTGCTGCAGCTATCACCTATGAAACACCAACACAAAACTCAGCGCTCACGTGGAGTTTATTGGTGGAGAGGAATGTGCAGTGCTTGCTTTAAAAGGGACACTTGCGCATGTGTAATTGAGTCCCCTGCATGTGTAACTGAGTCCCCTGCACAGCCAGGTAACATGTGAGCAGCCAGATAAGGTGTGACATAGTGATGACATGGCCATGAGAGTCCCGCCCATCATTGGGGGTGTGGTCAGCAGACTGCTGGTTTCCAACAACCCTCCACTCCACAGGGAAGGCATACTTCTTCCTTTTTTTTTTTTTTTTTTTCCATAAAAAAAATAAACCTGGAAAAACTACAAAACGTGTAATAAATATTTTTATTTATTTATTTGTCATATTTTACATATCGATCCCAATTCCCTCTCCATCCCTCCCTCCCTTTCTTCCACCCTCCGATGCCCCCAACCATCCTCCCATTCCACACACACACCCCCACACTCCACATGTAGGGTGATGCCTTCCTGGAGGGGTCATCTAAATCTGTCAAGTCATTTGGAGTAGGGACTAGGCTCTCCCTCCTATCTCTAGGTTAAGGGAGTATCCCTCCTTGGGGAATGTGCTCCCAAAGTCCTTTTGTGCACCTGGTTCCACTGTCAGAGGTCCCTTAGACTGCCCAGGCCTTCTAACTGAGTCCCATGTTCAGGGGTCTGAGTCGGTCCACTGCTGGTTTCCCAGCCATCAGTCTGGGGGGCCATTAGCTACTCCTTGTTCAGGTCAGCTCTCTCTGTAGGTTTCTGCAGCCTGGTCTTGTCCTCCCTCTCTGCATCTGGATTCCAGTTTGCCTCAATGTTTAGCTGTGGGTGTCTGCTTCTGTTTCTATCAGCTACTTAGATGAGGGCTCCATGATGGTGGATAAGTTAGTCGTCAATCTCATTATCATGGAAGGGCATTTATGGTAGAGGAAGGCATACTTCTTAGGATGCTAAAAGTAGGTGTTTATCCACAATCTAACCAACACTTGATACTGTTAGTTTTTCTTTTAGCAAAAGCCAACTTAATAAGTATGAAGTTGTAGGACCCTGCATGGACCCCTGAGGGACCTTGACCAAGCCTGAAGCTGTTGGCTGGAACTCCTTGCCCCAAGGCTGTTGTTGGTACTCTTCCCCTTTTGATAACACACACCTCATGACAACACTCAGCTCTTGACAACACACACTCATGGGGAGGAGCTAAGCCTAAAATTCCTATAATTTTTCCACTGTGATGTAAATCAGTATTTAAGCCCGTTCCATCCCCTCAATAAATGGCATTTGGCTTTCCGACTTTGCCATTGAATGAATGGCCTGCTGTCTTGTCTTTATTTTAATCTCTAGGCCTTCGCTGATTCCTGGAACAGATCGTAGTGCAGGCGCTACATGAAGAAAACATGTTTAAGGTTTATTGTGCATATTCCTAATGATGGGTGACTTATAGCTATCTTTTCATGTGCCTGTTGGCCATTTGCATGTTGTATTTAGGAAAATAATTAAAAGGCATAATACAATTGAACATGTCATGTTTTGTAACAAAGTAAAGGCAATTAGTCATCACACACTCTTCTGTGTACAGATTAATTAGCTTAAACAGAAAACAAGATCTTGTTAACACTGGTAGTGGACTTTGATTGCTTTATTTATAAGATTGGCTTTCAGCAATATGGAAGTTTGCTGTTTAAATAGAAAAATGATCATGTATTTTTTATTTTGATTTTCATTACAAAACCCAGAACAAGGTAGAGGCATATACTACTTATGGGGCTCATTGGGTACAAATATGGTTGTCCTTTATCAATTGTAAGATGCAAAGGTGGAGTTAGTCTTGATTTTGAACCCAAAGGTACAGATAATGGTATAGTCAGATAAGTATTTCTTGGCTTGAAGTGAAGTCTTTCAAACCACAGCTTACTACCTTAGACTGGAAGAAAACAATCTTTTAAGTTTATTGTTTACATCAAAACTCACAGTAGAGGAAAATAACAAATTAAATGAAATATATTAGTAGACAAAAACATATTCTTCCACACATATAATGGAGCTTACAGATTGAGAAAACAGGCAGATGTTAATTTGCAATGTCTTGCTTTGTGAAGCAAAACAGGACTGTTTCCTGTCTTGAATAGGGGTTTTTCTTTCCTCTTTTGTAGTAGCAATCACATTCACTTTTTGTTCTCATCTTTTCCTCCCAGACTAATGAAAAGACTCACATGGCTTAAATTAGCACTTATGTGTATTTGGTTCCAAAATGTCATCAGAGGCCCAACCTAAACTAAAGCTCAGAAATGTCCCTCAGTACAGGAAATATAAATCCTGTATGTATTTTCTTTATCTCAGGGGCAAGGAAAATTCATTTCATTGGTGTCTATACTGATACAAGCATAAACATGTGATTGTCTCTATTCTGTCTCCTTCTAATCTTATTTTTTTTTAAAGTCTATGAGATTCTTCTTTTTCTCTGACTATAGCACTTGCTCTATCTTACATCCAAACAGCAGCCAATTACCATTTCTATCACTTTTGGAAAGGACATAGAACCATATCAGTCCTATCACAAGATCAGTGCATTAATTAATCATTTTTATACCTCTTTTCCCCTAAGACAGGATCTCACTATGTAGCTTAGGTAGCCTAAAGTCTACCATCTTTCCTGCTTGAGCCTCCTTAGAACTGATATCACAGACCGTTGCTTACATGTTTTTATTGAAAAGCAGCACATATTGTCTCTTCATTATGAAAGCACAGCTCTCTAGTTCTCACTAAGTTGAGAAAAGTATAATATATAAGCATTGTCATAATCCAACAGTATACTACTTTCACTTTCATTTCTCTCAGTAACCCAAGTCTCTTTGCTCTTTACAACACACACCTATAATCTGAGCTCTCAGGAGGTACAGGAAGAAAGAACACCACAAGTTCAAGGAGGGCCTCATATATACAGTGAGTTCCAAACCAGTCAAGACTATATAATGAGATTCTGCCTCAAAGATAAAACAAAAACAAACAACAACAAAGAAGAAGAAAACCAGTATGGTATCAGAAGAAATTAGTTCTTTTGAACTCAGAAGTTTCTTGAAAATGCAAATTCAATGGCTAGAATCTGCCATCGTCCTTGTTGGTTCAGCAGTAGTTTGTGAGTGTGTTTGTCACTCTTGGCCTCTGGAGAGGCTGAGTCCTTGCTATCCCTCTCTCATTATACTTGTTGAGTTGTACTCATCCTTCTTTCTTCATCTGGTGCTGGGATTGTTTGTTCTAACTCCAGCTTGCTTTACCTGATATCAACAAATGGAAGCAAAGAAATATTGTATTCTTGTTTGATCTTTCTGTACTTAGCCCTGCTTGAACATTTTTGTATTAGTGATGACATGGAAATATATCCATGTATATTAAAAGACTTCAGAAATGAAATATATTTTACAGATCATTTTATGACGATGCTTTGTGTAGTTCTAGAAACCGGGTATTTGTCAATATCTTTGCTACCTTAAATACAATCAATTATTGGCAATATTGGATGGCATGGAAGTGAGAGTTAAGAACATAAAGTTTGCTAGTCTTATAGTTATGTTAATAAGCCTATGCAGTAGTTTTCCTCAAAATATCCATCATACATATACTCTTTTTATCTCACAATTCATTTTGAACATTTAGATATTATGGTAGCTGCTTTACTAATGAGGGCACCAGCCACTGAAGACATTGATGTTATCAGTGATGACTTTAGAAAGTATAGGAAGCAAAGCTTATGATCTAGCTTCAATTCTAGATTTTTTACTTTCACCTCACTAAATAAAGTTCAGAAGTGCCTTTCTGATAAAGTCTACAGTTATAATAAAGTCTGATTAGATGTTAGAATGGAGTTACAATTACAAGGCATATTGAAAAGTAACCCGTCGATCAGAGGAAACAGGACTGGGTGGAGAGGAAAAGTCTCAGACAATAAACAAACAAACAGAAGTATCTTGGCCAGCACAGAGAGGCATTGCTGAGCAAATATCTCTGCTCACTGGTGCTGGGCTTGCACTGTACTCCCAGTCCTCCTATCTTCACTGTGATTAATTGGCATGTAGTCTACACAGGGAACAGTGCTGGCATCGCGTGAAAAGCTGAGGCAGAAGTTACTTAACTGGACTCTTTGTCACAAAATATCAAGATTTTCACTAAAACATTGCAAAACTGGTCTATGTTTCCATGTAATTGGGAATTTTAAAGTTCTTAGAAATGGTGGCAGAAGGTAAAGGTTTTCCATATTGACACTATTGACATGGGGCTGTCAAAGTGTATCCGATGCTGAAAAGAGGATGGTGGCTTTTGAAGGGTATTGAATTCAGATTTATTTTGAAGTCTAATTTCCAGAGCTTCATCAGTTTAAGAACTTGTCTTCCTTTTGAAGAAACTAGGTTGCCCTTGTTCAATTATTTTTGAGCAACCATCAGAATATGTGGAAATATTTCCTAATGAGTCACACGATTCTATTTTAGTTCCTTGTGAGCAAGTTTTTACATGAAACAGAAAATGAAAAACATCTGGGGTCATTTCATAAATGAGAAGATTTCTTTAGTAATCTGGAGGTTTATAGAGTGTTCAAGGTGGCTTAGAATGATTTTTTTTTCGAAAGTTCACAGACTTCTGAAAATCAACTCTAATTTTAGCATAGGATACCATAAAATAGAAAAAAAATATATTATATACTATGACTGACATTCCTAAGAGAGATTTGTTCAATTTCATTTTAATGTGCTGGGGAGATAGTTCAGCCATTCAAATCAACACTCACAACCAAAATGTCAGGGAAGTTGACAAATCAAATGTTTGGCTTGTGAATTATTGAAATAGTATTGCTATAATATTCTAACATTAAAATATAGCTATTGTAGGTTACTAAAGTAGCATCTACATCATGTAAATGGGTTCACTTAGAAGACATAAATGGTTTGAATTTTAATTTTTAGTAAAGTTATAGTTCATATCATGAGCTAAATGTAATATCAGTATCCAACAATAGCAATGACTCATTGTCTGCCAATTTGAGAAAATAATAATTAAAATTATGGAAGAAATAATACCCTACAATTCAGAAATATCCCCCTTGCAATTTAAAAGCAACCACAATCTTTCCAAGTCATCATAGTCAACTAGCAGTAGATGTAAGCTTGTTACAGTACTCTTGATATATGCTAATACATTTTGGCAACAAAGGGATTTTTCCAAACAGTCAAATACAATGACTTATATTTTGACATCTTCTGTAGAAAATTTAAGAAAATACCCCACTCCTCTTTATAATATTTAATCA
Organism: Phodopus roborovskii; assembly: GCF_943737965.1. Classification (NCBI taxonomy): domain Eukaryota; kingdom Metazoa; phylum Chordata; class Mammalia; order Rodentia; family Cricetidae; genus Phodopus; species Phodopus roborovskii. Next base: position 28,192,756 of record NW_026126459.1, on the reverse strand, counting down.
TCATTTCCAATGAAATGCTTGATTTTTAATTTTCCCCAATTTTGTTTCTCCTATCTCATCTTTTACTCTGAAAATTTGCATAGTAAGTTCCCTGTGAAATTGTGTCTTATCATTCCAGGGGAAGGAAAGGAAAGATGTAAGTCAACATAACAGACAACCTTGTACTTGAGTGACTGATGTCATAATATAAAATAATAAGTTCAAATTTTATTATGGTCCCATTTACAAAATCAATCTTAATTTCATAGTTTTTATGAAATGCTCAGGCATATGCAATGCTACAGGAATACTGGACAGTGTAGAAGTGTGTCCTGAGAAGGCAGTTCAGGTGTTATATTCTGAGCCTCTGAATTTACATGTTTTTCAATGACAAATTCATAGTTCTTTTAAACTGACAAAGTTTTTGTTTTTTTCTTTCTTTCTTTTTTTAAAGACTCACAGAACACTGTTATTCTTGGAATTCTCACTTACAAATCTATTCATTATGCCACAAACTTCACAGATAGCTTATGACCTCTATTGCCCTTTGCTCTTAGGTCACCTCCTGCTGGCTTGGGGTCAGGATTCCTAGAGCTTCTGCTATTTGTGGTATGCACTTTTCTCTGTGCAGGGACACCAGTGGCATCCTACTCTGTATTCCTGTTGTTATGGTGACAATGTCATGCATTGAAAGATTTCAGAGAATGACTAAAATAATACAAGAAGAAATCTTAAAAAACTAACTTGGAGTTGAATATATTCCCAGAATTATATGCACAAGATATGCAAGGATTCTGTATTATGCAAGAATATAAGAAAAGGATTGTGATGTGTAATACTAAATACAAATTATTTTTGTGACAGGCAATCATCCATGGGAGAAACCAAGAGCAGACTCTGGGCCTGAGGATGTTTTTGTTTACTTGTGTTTTATTTCACTGTGTTTTCTGCTTTCTCTGTACAGATTGTATTCTTAATCTCACAGTTTATATTTTCTAAATGTCAGTTCACTTTATCCCTAAATTCTATAGTCACTTCCTAGGGAGCTCTATTGGGAATCAGCCTCTTTATTGTATTCATGAAGTGTGAAGAATTCGGAGACATAAGACTGAAAAGGGCACCCTGAGGGCACAGCCTAGTTCTTGGTTGTTTGACTTCAAGAACCTAGAAGAAATGCAAAGCCAAAAGAGATTGGGCTCCCCTTAGTAACAATTTCCTCAGATTGCAATTGCCAAGGATGTAAACCATTGCTGTCCTGTCAGTGGGTGGTGAATGGGAGAGGGTGGGATAGGGAAGGTAGAGAGGTACTCAATAAATAACTCTGATGGGGAAAACCGTTTGTGAATTAACTATGGAGAATGATAAAAAAAGAAATCTTTACAAATTTAAACCATGGTTCCTGTAGCTACTAGCATTACATGTAGGTATAAATAAAAATAATCTAAAATATACTGGTATTGATTTTGCTGTCATATAAACTTTGTTACTATTAAAATCTTTTATTACAGATCTGTTTAGTTGATCATGACTTCATAGCTTAATTCTGTTATGTTGTGTGTGTGCAGGAATTTGTCCATTTCTTCTATATTGTCCTTTTTCTGATATATGAATTTATCAAGAATTTCCTCATGCTCCTTTGGATTTAATTAACAGTTGCCCTCCTTTTTCACTTCTAGTTTTATTTATTTGGATCTGCTGTCTCTCTTGGTTAGTATGGTGACAGGGTTGTCAATGTATGAACTTTCTGTTTGATTATCTCTATGTATTTTCTTAGACTCTATTTTATTAATTTCTACCCCAATAATTATTATTTTCTATTGCTTACTGATTTGGGGCTTAGAATGCTCTAATTTTTCTAAGTTCTTGAATTGCATCATTTGATTTTTATGTGACTTCTTTTTACTGTAAGCACTCATTACTATAAAGTTTACTTGTAAATATGCCTTAGCTAAACTCCAAAGTTTTAGAACATTTTTCTTTCATTATCTTTTGATTCAAAAACATTTTTAATTTCCTCAATAACCAATTGGTCATTCAGGTGTGTATCGTTCAGTCTCCAAGTATTTGCTATAGATTTCTACTTTCATTGCACCATGATTAAATAAAACACAAGAGAGTATTTAGATTTTTTTTCATAATTCACACTTGCTTTGTGACAATGTGATCTATTTAGAGAAAATCTCACAAGCTGCTTGCTAGAATGTGCATTTCAATTTATGTTGAATTAAATAAATATTCTGTGTATATACATTTTAGACTTATCAGAAATGTGACATGTTTTAATTTTTTAAAATTAATTTTTTATTTAGATAACCTGTTAGAATTCTGGAGTAGTGAAATGTGTCATTCTCATGTCTTTGCCTTACAAGTTGATCATTTTCCTTACAGCTTATAATATTATTTCTTTGTGATGCACTTTTGACACCTTGACTACTATTATCGTGGTAGCTGGTATGCTGCTTAATATAGATTGCATACTTGACAGTATCTAAAATCATCAAGGACTCATGGTAAGCTTATGTTAATTAAAATGGGAAACTTTAATTGTGGACAACACTATTCCATGAACTAGTGTCCTGGGCTGAATAAAAAAAGCAAAGTAAGTTGGGCACTTAGATTCATCATGAAAGACAAAAAGTAAAGTTAAAGAAACCCCCCACTTGAAATGAAGGATGGTCTGACCTGGAAAGCTAACCAAAACCAATATCAGTTCCTTGGAATTTGCTAACATCCCCTCACAAGGCCCTGAGATAACAAGATACCATGAATTCACACTGCCCCTCCTTTCTTGTGAGTCAGCAGGTGGTGAATAGGGTCCTTAAGATACAAAGAGACAACTGTACCTCCTCCGGTTTGCCTAGACAAGATTAATTAACACACCCTGAGGCCCTAAGGTCTGTTGACCCTAACAGTGAGACCATCTGGCCTCAAAGGGTTACATATTCAATGAACAGAGGGTCACACCGCCTCCCTAAACTTGTGGGTTTTAAAGACACCTGTGAACGGGGAAGGGGGCTTTTTCTCTAGCCTGCATGCTAAAGAAGCCCATTTGCGCAAACATTTCCTGTTCATTAGCCTCTTGCATGTTGCAGCAGCTGGACTGGATATTGCGTTCTTGGGGTTCCGACCGAAAATGGGAGACTCCTCATTCTGAAGGTCTTACAATCAACCTGATTCCTAACTGTGGATAAAATATAACCAAACCTCCTAGAGCTCCTGCTTCTGTGACTTCCCCACCATGATGGACTGTATCCACTTGAACTGAAAGCAGAAATGGACCCTTCCATAGTCCAAGTTGCTTGATACCTGTCATTTTGTCCCAGCAATGAGAAAGGCAGTAGTAGTACAATAGTTCTCTCTATTTGGGCTTCTCAATCTCTCTTTTCTCTCTAAATGTGGGGATTTTCTAATGTAATCTACCTAAGTATATCTCCCATTACTCTTGTCCTCCAACCTGGGTGGACATTGTTCATATATGGTCAAATCCATAGGTCATGCTTACCAATGCAGTCTTGCTTCAGTTCATTCAGGGTTTTGTTTCCAGCATTCCTTTTCAGAATTTTCTTTTCCCATCGATTTTCTTGTTCAATTTTCCCCCCTATTTCTGAGTTCCTCATCTCTTTCGGTCACTTTTTCTTCTATGTTGCTAACTCCCCTGTCAAAATCCTGGTTTGGGTCCATCCACTTGTTTGTTATGAGTAAATTTTGAAATTATCATCTGACATTTTACTTATTTCAGTATTGTTGAATTCAGAGTTCAAAAGTTATTGTTTTTCTGGAAGAATTAAATAACCTTTCTTTTTAATTATTCTTGTATTTCATCATGAAATTTGCCTGTTGGTTGGTTTGGGTAACTCTTCTCATTTCATAAGGCTCCTGTATATTGAGTATTCTACTTTTGAGATTTCATTCCTAGTTCTATTTGGAAATAAGAAACAAGCTTGTTTATGTGTCTTCAACCTTCCAGTGGGAGCTGTATTGTGTTATTCCATTTGCTGTCTGTCATTTTGTCTGTACTCTTCAAACATCCTATTACTACCTCAGTGAATTTCTAAATTTCTTCCTTACTTTAGAATGTAGCATTAGCTTTTTATTTTTTTATTCTGGCTCTTTTTCTTTATCTGGACACAACTTCATACCTGGAAGCCAAAGGTAAGTTTTAAATTACCAAATCTCATATTAAAAAATATCAGTATAGGATCAATATAATTATATAATTATAAATAAATAATATTAATATAACTTCAGAATTAAGAAATATTGATTTAACTTTAAAGACATGTTCTACTTTTAGCAAAATGCCTACACTAACTGATAGAATTACTAAAATTCAAGAAATTACTTATTTGCCAAGAATAATTTTATTTTGTAAAATATCCTTTTATTTAAAGTTAAGTGTAAATGGTTAAAATGGTTAATTGGTCTAGATAATAAAAGGCTAGAGTCATGGTGGAACCATTTGTAGTTAAGGTTACAAGTTGGACATAGCCCTATCCTTTAAAACAGAAACTTAATTACAAACAGGAATGAACCTAGTTTATCTTTACAATAAGATAGCTTTTAAGCCTAAAATGGTAGTAGGCTGGATCTTCACTCTATTCCCATCTGATTTATTGTGATGATGTAGCAATGCTTTCTCCCACTCTGAACAATATAGCTAGATGATAAACTGTTGGCTGGGGGGAGACTGGTTACTCCACAAAAGTTTTCTATACTGCTTGAAGGCAGTCACTTTCATACAGTGATTTCCTTTTAGCTTAGATATCATTGAAAGGAAGTCCTGCAATGTGGAGCTCCCTCACAGACACCTGATTAGGCACAAACCACACCCAAACACCTCTTTTTACAGAAAGGTCCTTTATTAAGCAGAAAAAAAAAAAAAAAAAAAAAAAAAAGTTAAACTGGCTGCTTTCTAACTCTGGCAGAAAAACAGCAGCAAATGACCTTGCAAATATAATTTTTAAGAGAAAGAAGGGATGTTAGGATGGGCTAGGATGTGGTTGTAATAGAGATAGGGAACCAGGGATAAGGAGAAGAGAACAATGGGCTATGGTATGTGTGCTAGAGGAACAAAGGACACCCTCCGGATAGAGGAGACAGATCATAGACAAATGGTGCTTTAGAAATGTAAAGGCAGAAACCTCGTGTTAGGATGAGGTATTCAATTTTAATTGGGCATATTAATTTGCTGATGCAAAGTATTACTGAACTTCAATTTTCAATAGCTGGACCTTGATAGCTAGCCTCAGCAAGAGAACATAACCAAATAAGGGAATAGACTTCTTGGCTAGCTTTCGGAATGTCATCTAACGTTTTTTAGCAAGGGGGAGGGAATGGGAGCAAAGTGCATGGCCTGCCAGAGCTGCATGCTCTAGTAGCTTAGTGTCCCTTTCAATCAGGAGATAATTCTATTTGCCTGTGTGAAACCCACAGTGCATAAATTAATTCTGTAAAACCACTACCACAGTATAAGTCAAATTTGAAGCAAGCTTTAATTAAATACTGGCCAGATCCATCTCTGGTTTTCCAAACAAACAAACAAACAAACAAACAAACAAATAAATAAAGGCCCTGAATCAAGTTTTGCAAGGGCTTAAGAAGGAAAACCCATAATGTAATTAATTGCATTGCATTTCCCATTAGGTCCACTCAGAAGCAAACATTCATCCTGACATATTTACTGTATATGTATTTCCTGCACACATATGATCAAGCACATCTGGTCCAGATGGGGCAAACAAACTTGTTTAGGAGAGTGAAAACTTGTTGCTTATTATCTACCACAAACAATACTATACAGCATTTCAGGAAACATCTGTCCTTAGGCAAGGGGCTTGCAGATCAGAGGCATTTTAGTTCCATGGTTCTCTAAGGCATAGTAATTAAAACTTAAAATGTAATTTCAGCTCTCACACTGTTTTGTGCTAAATATGCTGCAGAATTTTGATATGTAAGATTATCAAAATAGTGCTGCTGCACTTGAAAGAAATTTAAAGAGGTCAAATTCTAGAGATTTACTTTTTCCTTCTCTCTGTTCTTTAGATGGGATACACTGTTACACTGTGTCCTGTCCTAGGAGATGATTTTTTTTTTTTTTTCAAGACAGGGTTTCTTTGTATTGCTTTGGAGCATGTCCTAGAACTAGCTCTGTAGAACAGGCTGACCTCGACACAGAGATATGTCTGTCTCTGCCTCCCAAGTGCTGGGATTAAAGGCATGCACCACCAACGCCCGGCTGGAGATGGTTCTTTGTGTTCCAATTATAAATGACTTGAAACACAGATGGCAGTATACTCTCTTCTACAACTTATTCTGCTAAATGCATATTTTTTGAATCTTTACCTCCCAGACTTCTCTTCTCTATTTAAGTTTATCCCACAATCTATTAGAATATAGTCTATGCATTCTGTTCCTTTCAAAACAGACAATCATGTGTGGCCCAGATGTCCATTATTATCCAAAATTTGAACATTTTGAAGTACTTTTTAATTAGTTGATATTTTCCTTTTATTACTTGTTTGCCTTAAACATATCCACATGTTCTGATCTCACTTCAATAGTTTTCTCTATTTTGTTTCTGTGATAACTTTTACATTTCAAAATTACTTCCTGTTTCTTCTCCGAGTTCTGTTTATAGGCTCTTCATTTCTATGGGTTTATGACTTTCTTATTCATGTGTATCCCTTGTGCCTGTACTTTTTTAGGATAAATGACATCAACTAATCATTTTGAGACTATGAACAATTATATCGCATGTTGTGCCATAGCTTGGCAGTGTGTTTTCACCATAATAAATGGCATTATCTTTTGATACGGTATGGACTCATCTTGTTTTGGTAGTTTAAATACAAGAAAAATCACTGACTAATTTCTGATTGAAATCCATCACTTAGTTTCCAGCAAAGAATTGTGTAAAGGGTATCAGTGGGAAAGGAGGAACAGTATGAATATCGTCCAGAACACATTACTGCTTTCTTTGTTAGTATTCATTTTTATGCTGAAGACACAAATTCACTTCACTTTTGTTCAATAGACTCATAGGCCTCCAAGAAATTGCTAATCTTAGGTACTCTGTTTTGTTGTTTGGAACCTCCCTCCCCAACTCCAATCCCCCCACCCCTGTCCCCCAGCACACACAAGCACACACAAGCGCGCACACACACACACACACACACACACACACACACACACACACACACACACACACACACATACTACTTCACTGTGTACAATATCTGAGAGCTAGGAAACCAAATCTTAAATAAAACAAATTACTATCAGTTGGTTTTCTCATGGTTTCCCTACCTCATCATTCCAAACTAGGCTTCTTTGGCATTTTCCACAGGAAATTTGTGGCAGATACAAAACTAGACTTAATGACCATGAACAAACTACAGTTGTGTTGCCTTGTGTTATGGTTGGTAGTTCTCAGAAAATATGTACAGGATCCAGCACTGGCAACCATATTCAATGGTTTGAGGTCTGTGGCTCTTGCTGTTTCTCTGTATCTGAAGCGATATTGTCCCTTACATTCTTTCTTTTATGTTGTTGTCCATGAGTTTTGAAAGAGAAATGTTAAAGTAGTCTTTTTTTTATCCTTTACATTTTTCTCATGATTTAATATTTTGTTTTATCTATTATATAATTACATTTGATCATATATAGACACTTCCTTAATATTCTATTAGTGCTAATACATCATACATTTTTCTAAAACTTGAAATAATTTTTAAAAATATTTTCAGAACAAATAATGTTTGTTCTTAATGTTTGTACTTTCTGACACCTCAATTTAAATGTTGTAAATCCATTTATTTGTATATATATACACTTGTACCTGTAAGGATATAAAATTTGCATTTATTGTCTTAGAATTTGTTTTTAATTAAAATTTTTGTTAATGATGATCTATTGAGTGAGTTGATTTTTCTTTCTTTTTTTTTTGGCTTCTGTGGTGACATGTTTATATCTGGTCACCAATTTTTATAAGCCATTCATCTTTATTACTTTTCTTTCACTTTAGTTTTGCTTTAATCATTTCCAGATTGCCATCCAATTACATTTTACAGAGCTTCCCTTACATAATGGTGATTGAGTACATGCTTACTTTCTCTTTTCCCAATTCTCAATGAAAATTTTTGTTTAAGTTAACTGTGCTGAACATGCTTCCAGGGCATGAAGTACACCACAGTGTGTCATTCAATTGTCTCCAGCCTGTGAGTGTATGGACACAGTTAAAATGGACAACATTATATCCATTGTTTACAGCAGTCACAGAGATGTTCAGAGACATTTTTCTCAATTTCTTCTACTTTGCTTACTGCAGGATCTCATGGCTTCTTTGAGAAACTCAATACCCTTCATATATTAATGTTGTGTTGACCAAGTCATTTCCTGGAAAGATAGGTGCTCTGCAGGTGGTCAAAACAAAACAAAACAAAACAAAACAAAAAAATTCCAACCAGCCAGACTCAGGGCAGGGATGCCTTCAACAAAAAAAAAAAAAAAAAATCAGTAGCCCCACTTTATTCAGACGACAAAGAGGCAGAAAAAGAATCAGAGAAACGCAACACTTTACAATAGCCACAAGCAACATAAATTATCTTGGAATTATGCTTAACAAATAAGTGAAAGACCTATATAAAAAGAACTTTGTGGCTCTAAAGAAAGAAATTAACGAAGATACCAGAAAATGGAAAGATCTCCCATGATCTTGGATAGGTAGGATAAACATAGTAAAAATGGCAATCTTGCCAAAAAAAAAAGCTTCAAGGCAATCCCCATTAAAATCCCACCACAATACTTCACTGACCTTGAAAGGATAATAATCAACTTTATATGGAAAAATAAAACAGCCAAGATAGCCAAAACAACCCTGTACAAAAAAAAAAAAAAAAAAAAAAAAAAGAACTTCAGGAGGCATCACCATTCCTGACTTTAAGCTTTGCTACAGAGCTATAGTTCTGAAAACAGCCTGGTATTGGCACAAAAATAGACTGGTAGACCAATGGAATCGAATTGAAAATCCTGATATTAACCCACACACCTATGGACACCTGATTTTTGACAAAACAGCTAAAAGAATACAAAGGGGCAAGGACAGCATCTTCAACAAATGGTGCTGGCACAATTGGATGAGGATGTGTAGAAGACTGCAGATAGACCCATGTCTGTCACCATGTACAAAACTCAAGTCCAAATGGATCAAAGACCTCAACATCAATCCAGCCACACTGAACCTCTTAGAAGAGACAGTAGGAGGTACCCTTGAACAAATTGGTATAGGAGACTGCTTCCTGAACATAACTCCAGGGACACAGACACTGAGAGCAACAATTAATAAATGGGACCTCCTCACACTTAGAAGCTTCTGTAAGGCAAAGGACACAGTAGACAAGACCAAAGAGCAGCCCACAGACTGGGTAAAGATTTTTTACCAATCCTACATCTGACAAAGGGCTGATCTCTAAAATATACAAAGAACTCAAGAAACTAGTCAACAGAACACCAAATAACCCTATTAAAAAATGGTGTACAGAACTAAAGAAAGAATTCTCCATAGAGGAAATCAGAAACGCAGAAAGACACTTAAGAAAGTGTTCAATATCCTTACCTATCAAGGAAATGCAAATCAAAACAACTTTGAGATACCAACTTACTCCTGCCAGAATGGCTAAAATTAGAAACACCAATGACAACTCATGCTGGAGAGGGTGTGGAGAAAGGGGAACACTCCTCCACTGCTAGTGGGAGTGCAAACTCGCACAGCCATTTTGGATATCTTCTTCAAGAAAATGGGAATTAGTTTACCACAGGACCTGGCGATCTTAGGCATATACCCAAATGATCCACATCCATGCAACAAAGATATCTGCTCAGCTATGTTCATAGCAGCATTATTTTTAATAGCAAGAACAGGGAAGCAACCTAGATGCCCTTCAATTGAGGAATGGATAAAGAAGATGTGGTACATCTACACAATGCAGAAAAATAAAATGGAATCTTCAGATTTGCAGGCAAGTGGATGACAATTGAAGAAACCATTCTGAATGAGGTAACCCAGTCACAAAAAGAGGAACAAGGTATGTACTCACTCATCTATGGATTGTAGACCTAGAGCAAAGGATCACCAGCTTATAATTCACACCACCAGAGGAAATAGGATACAAGGTATAATCTAAGAGATTCATATGAAGTCCTTCACAGAAGGAGGAAGGGACAAGTCACCCAGAGCACAGGGGAAATGGGGGGGGGGGGGAGGCAGTGAATAGAGAGAAGAGTAGGAGAAAGGAGAGGGAGGAGAGGGAAACATGTGCGACTAGGAAGATTGAGTCAGGGTAGGAATAGAAGACAGGAGAGAGAGAGAGAGAGAGAGAGAGAGAGAGAGAGAGAGAGAGAGAGAGCATAAAAGAGGGAGCCATTATTGATTTGAAGAGAAAACTGAACCTATAGAAAGGTCTAGAGACCTAAAGACTGCCGCATACTAACAATTTGAGCAACTATGGAAAGGCTACCATAAATGCCCTTCCTGGATAGTGTGATCAACAACTAACTTATCCATGGAGCCCTCATCTAATACATGTTGGTAACAGAAGCAAACACTCATACCTAAACACTGAGTTGAACTAGAATCCAGATGCTGACAGATAGGACAAGGCCAGGTTGCAGAAACACATAGAGACAGCTGACCTGCACAAGGAGGAGCTAAAGGGCCCCCCAGACTTATAGCTGGGTATACAGCATGGGACTGACTCAGGCCCCCCTGGCTGGTCTCAGCCAGAAGGACTGAGCAGTCTAAGGGACCTCAGACAGTAGAATCAGGATGTATCCCTGGTGCACAAAATGACCTTGTAAACGCATCCCCTTGGAGGAATAACTGCCTTAACCTAGAGACAGGAGAGAAGCCCTAGTCCCTACTTCAAATAACCTGTCAGATCTACATGATTCCATTGGATGGCATTGCCCTACATGTGGAAGTGGGTTGGTGGGATGGGAAGGAATGGTGGTCAGGGTGCATTGATGGGGCAGAGAGGGTAAAAGGGAGGGAGGAAGGGAGGGAGGGAGAAAAGGAACTAGGATCAACATGTAAAATAATAAATTAAATTTAAAAAATTAAATAAAAAAGAAATATCTGTTTACAAATCCAATCCTACAAATGGTGTTTGAACAAAACTCCAACATTAACATGTTAAACAATACCAGACTAGAAAAACAAAAGAAGGGAAATGTTCCCACCACCACCACCATCACAACAACAAAATAACAGGAATTATCAAACACTGCTCATTGATGTCTCTCTACCTTATTGTTCTCATTCCCCAATTTTTATAACAAAAAAAGAAAAGAAAAAAAAAAAACATAGACTAACTAAATGTATTTGAAAATGGGGTCCACCCTTCTGCTGTATCCAAGAACTATACCTTACTATCAAGAACAGACATCATTTTGGAGTAGAAAGTTGGAAAAGGATATTATGTGCAAATGAACCTAAAAGAGCAAGTAATCATAGGCCTTTTAGTACCTGACAAAATAGACTTCAAAACTCATCAGAAAAGATAGAGAAAGAAACTACATATTCATCAAAGAAAAAATCCAAGACATTAGAATTCTTAATATCTATACTCCCAAAGCAAGTGCACCTAAGTTCATAAAAGAAACTCTACTACACATTAAGTCAAGAATTGAACCTTACACACTGATAGCAAGAAACTTCAATAGCCCATTCTTGCTAGTGTGTGAGTCATCCAGATAAATATCTAAACAGAGAAATGCTGAAGATAACTATCGTTTTAAAACAAATGAACCTAACAGATATTTATAGAACACTTCAGCCAAACACAGGACAATATACCTTCTTCTCACAACTTTCTCCAAGCTGAACATATACTGGGGCACAAATCTAGCATTTAGAGATGCAATAAAATTGCAATAACACTCTGTATTCTATCTGTCTATCATAAATTAAAGCTGGATATCAACAATAATAGAAACAAGAGAAAACTCAGAAACTAATAGAAACTGACTGACTTTCTACTGAATGAAAAATATGTAGAGAAATAAATTAGTTGAGATGAATGAAAATTAATACCATCATATCCATGCTTATGGGCACAATGTAAATGGTTCTAAGAAGCAAGTTAATAGCACTAAGTGCCTATATGAAAATATTGCAAATATCTCATATTACTAACTTAGCAGCACACTTGAAAACTCTAGAACCTAAAGAATAAATCACACCCAAAAAGGAATAGATGGCAAGAAACAAACTTGGTTAGAAATCAGTAAAATAGAAACAACAGCAAATTGCAAAGTATCAATGAAACAAAATGTTGTTTCTATGAGACAAACAATAAGAATGGCAAATATTTATACAAATTCACTAAAATGAGAAGTGAATATACAAATTCTAAAAGTTAGAAATGAAAAGGAAACATAACAACAGACACCAAGGAAACCCAGAGAATCAAAATTGCATACTTTAAAGCCCATAATCCACCAATTTGGAAAATCTAAGGAAATTTGATAATTTTCTTAATAGGTACTACTTAACAAAGTTAAATCAAGGGCAGATAAACCATTTAAATGGACCTATGACCCTTGTGAAATAGAAGCAGTCATTTAAAATGTTCTAACCAAAATAAGCCCAGAACTGGATTGCTTTAGCACAGAATTCTACAGGACTTTCAAAGAGTTAATGTCAACACTTCTCAACTCAAATTATTCCACAAAATAGAAACAGAAGACATATAACTCAGATTGTTTTATGAGGTCACAGTTACCCTGATACCCAAACCACATAAATACCCAACAAAGTAAGGGAATTATAGAATAATTTCCCTTATAAACATGCATGCAAAAATTCTCAATATTTGTGCACTTAACTCTAATAACTCATCAAAAGCTCATTTGCCATGATTAGATAAGCTTTATTCCTGAGATGCAAAAATGTTTAACATCATAAATTCTTAAATGCAATCCACCATATAAACAAACTGAACCACAAAAACTGTGTGATCATCCTAAAAGGTGCAGATAAAGCCTTTGACAAAATCTGGTACATGTTTATGATAAAACCCCTGGAGAGATTAGAGGAAGAAGGGACACACCTATACATAGTAAAGCCAATTTACAGAAGTCCCATAGCCAACATCAACTTAAATTAAAAGAAACTCAAAGCAGTTTCACTAAAATCAGGAACAAGATAAGGTTGTTCAATCTCTATTCAATATACTGCTTGAGTTTTAGCTCAGGCAATAAGACAAGTGAAGAAGTTCAAGGTGACACAAATTGCAAAGAAAGGAGTCAAAGTATCCTTATTTGCTGATGATATAATAGTATACATAAATGACCCTAAAATTCTCTGAGAAACTGCTACACTTGATAAACACTTTCAGCAAAGTATCTTGATATAAAATTAACCACAAAATCAGTAAACCTATATATACAGAACAAGCTGAAAAATAAATCAGAGAAGCAACACCTTTCATATTAGCACCAAATAATATAAAATATCTTGGAGTAATTCTAAACACACAAGTGAAAGACTTGTATGATAAAAGCTTTTAAAAACTGAAGATGACACCTGGGAATCTGTTGGTATCTGAGGGCCACACTGCCACTTGGGCCATGACAAACTATGTGGTCTATACTCCACCTGGGGCCATGTTGACATTGAGATGGAGCTGCTGCCAAAGACAATGATTACTCCAGCTGGCAGCTGTGTTCAAGTCTGTGGCCCATGTTGCCACCAGGAACTATATGGTGGCCTGGGTTCTGGGCCACACCCTGTGTCCTTGTTGGTGTCTGGGGAGCCATACTGCAGCCAGGGCCATGCAGATCTGAATGGTCTGAGCTCCTACCTGATGCCATAGTGACAACTGGACCAGAGTTGCAGCTAAGAGCCATGCCTGGGTTTGTAGCCCTGCTGCAGCCAGGGTCTGTGTTGATGTCTTAGGCTCTTGATGATGCAAATCTCTGATATCTGGGACCTTGTTAGTATCTGAGGGCCATGTGGATTCTGGGACCATATTGATCTTAATGATTTGCACTGCCCCTTGGTGAAATTGTGATATACAGACCCAGCTGCTGCTGAGGACTACATCAAGGACCATGGACCAACCAGAGCTGGGGTCTGTATTGACATCGGAGGCCCTCGTTGCCACCTAAGGTCAAATGGAACCTCAGGGTCAGGACTATAACCTGTGGCCTTGTTGGTGTCTAGGGGCCATGCCATCACCAGAGCCATCCTGACTTGAGTGGCCTATCTTCTACTAGAGACAGGTTATCATCCCACCTATGCTGCTGCAGAGGAACATGCCTGGATCTGTGGTCCTGCTGTAGCTGGAGTCTGTGTTGATGTCTGTCCCTGAAAGACCTGTAGAGCACGGACCTCCACGCTTCCACTCAGGAAAGGCACCCCTCCAAACCTCCAAATCACTCACGAGAAGTGGTCTTGATGTAAAAGCATGAGGTCTTTTATATTCCAAGTGCACTGGGGTCCACAGTCATGTGCCACGCAGGGGCAGAGGGCTAAGGACCATGAGGGCGGAAGTAAGATAGCTTTTGTAGGATTACAACAAAGCCCGAGCATCTTTAACCATCATCTCATAGCATCCAGAGCCACTGCACGGTGCAGACCAATCAAATTAAACCATCCAAGCCCATGCTTTATAGACCAATTTTCTATAGCCCCTGAGGTTTGGATTCACACCGGTCCTGGGTGGAGTGACAAAGGTCACATACTTACAAGTCCTGTGAGTACAGCAAAGAACATGACCTTTCGCCTATTTACTGGTTGAGGGCAGGGTCTGGAATTTAAGGTTTAAACTTCTAGCTTCCTGTGGTCAGTGGAGAGTTAGGCTGTATTTTTCCATTCCTACATCCCATGTCACCACAGTGGACCATGAAAACCATGTGTGATGAAATCTGAGGGCCATGCTGAGCCAACCTGACCTTGGCTGGTCTGAGAAAGCTGGTCCCTTCCCTCACAAAACACAGCAGGAAGAAAATTCAACTACCACCAAGGTCAATGGCCAGGCTTTGGGTTGCCCCAACCTAACATTTACCTCATCTAGGACCTCCTGGGACTCATGAAGTGAGTAGTCCTGTGGAACAATATTCACAGGATCTCCATGACTCGGATGTCCATGGATATCCAAGAGGAGTTTCAATAAGGATCCAGTTATTATGGCATACCAAAAACCATACCAATGACTCATTGCAATGAACATTTGTAAGTGAACCTAATTGGACAAAAGTGTACACTCTGTAAAACACTGCAGATCTCAATGTCATCAGAATGAATGAAGAAGTGTAGGAGAAACAGGAAAAGTGTAAGAGCAAAGAGGATTTTCTTTTTGTTTGTTGTTTGCTTTGTTTTTATTTTTATGATAATATTTTGATTTAAATTTGAAACAAACTTGTTTTACATGTCAATCGCAGTTCCCTCACCCTCCCCTCCACCCCAAAGCAGTTTCTGTGGATTTCTCTAGCCTGGTCTTGACCCCTTTGTTCATCACTCCTCCCTCTCTGCAACTGGATTCCAGGAGTTCAGTTCAGTGCTTAGCTGTGGATGTCTGCTTCTGCTTCCATCAATTACTGAATGAAGACTCTAGGATGGCATATAAGGTAGTCATCAATCTCATTGTAGGGGCATTTAAGGTAGCCTCTCCACTATTACTTAGAATTTTAGATGCGGTCATCCTTGTAGGTCTCTGGATATTAGCCTAGTGTCAGATTTCTCTTTAAACCTATAATGGATCCTTCTATTATGGTATGTCTTTTCTTGCTCTCCTCTTCTCTCCCCTCCTCCCCTTATCTTTCTTGTAACTCCCTCTCCCATCCCCAAATGCTCCCAATTTGCTCAGGAGATCTTGTCCCATTTCCCTTCTCAAGGATACCATGCTTGTCTCTCTTATGGTTCTCCTTGTTTCCTAGTTTTTCTGGAAGTGTGGATTGTAGGCTGGTGATACTTTGCTCTATGTCTAAAATCCATATATGAGTGAGTACATACCATGTTTGTCTTTTTGGGACTGGGTTACCTCACTCAAGATGTCTTCTTCTAGTTCCATCCATTTGCCTGCGAATTTCAAGATTCCATTGAATTTTTCTGCTAAGTAGTAATCCATTGTGTCAATTTACCACATTTTCTCCATCCTTTCTTCAGTTGAGGGCCATTTAGGTTGCTTCTAGGTTCTGGCTATTACAAATAATGCTGCTATGAACATAGTTGAACAGATGTACTTGTTGTATGAGTCTGTATCTTTTGGGTATATGCCTAAGAGTGGAATTGCTGGATCTTTTAGTAGACTTGTTCCCATTTTCCTGAGGAACCACTATACTGATTTCTAAAGTGGCTGTACAAGTTTGCACTCCACTAGCAGTGGAAGAGAATTGCCCTTTCCCCACATCCTCTCAAGCATAAACTGTCTTTTGTTATGTTTTTTTGTTTGTTTGTTTTTGTTTTTTGTTTGTTTTGTTTTTTTAAGCTATTCTGACAGGAGTGAGATGATATCTCAGAGTTGTTTTGATTTGCATTTCCCTGATGGCTAAGGATGTTGAACACTTCCTTCAGTGTCTTTCAGCCATTTTTGATCCCTCTATTGTGAATTCTCTACTTAGTTCTTTACCCCAATTTTTAATTGTATCATTTTATGTGCTTCTTGAATTCTTTGTGTATTTTGGAAATCAGACCTCTGTCAGATGTGGGGTTTTTCTTTTTGTGGGGCACTACAAGGGTGAAGGGTGGGGACTGAGAGGTGAGCAGAATTAGGGTTCATTGTGAACTGAAATTTCTGTTGCAGCTGTTCCTGCCACCCTCCTGTCCAAAACAAACACACAGAGACTTATATTAATTATAAACTATTTGGCTAGCTTCTTTTAATTATTAATCCATTTCTGTTCATCTAAGTATTTCTACTTGGTCTTACATTACCAGAGAATCTTGCTCCCTTAGCAGCTACATGCTGTCTACCTGGTGACCCCCTCTGTCTGTCTTCTCCCCAGAATTCTCCTTGTCTGGTAGCCCCACCTATACTTCCTGCCTGGCTACTGGACACTTAGTGTTTTATTCATCAACAAATAAGAGAAACATATATACAGCATTATATCCCCCACCATCTCCTCTGTTCTGTCTAAATAAAAGAAAGGTTTTAACTTTAACATAGTAAACTCATGTATAACAAGACAGTTACCAAATAAGAACTATAGTTATCTGTTTAGTTCACTAACATTTGGCACAATTTAAAGAAAATATTTTATCATTTATCCTGTCTTTTTTTAGTCTAAAAGTTTTATGTGTAAGATACCTTTTATCATAACTAAGAAAAACAATAACCATAAGTATCTGTCTTCAACTCAATCAAAGTCCTCAGAAGGATAATATATAAACTCTAGAATTGGGTGCCTGAACAGTCACCCAAAGTTCTTCTGTAAGGTTGGGGCATCCATCTTTAGCCTGTAGGCCTAAAGTGTCCTGCAGACTTCTCAGCAAAGCAGGAAATTTGAAACTGTCCCATTTGTATTGACATTCTGTCAGTCATTTTTCTCTATGTCCTGCAGACTGTCTGGCAGACTCTTCCATGAAGCAAGAAATCTGAAGGACTATCCCATCTTATTTTGGCAAATCAGTACTCGTGTTCCTGTGGGTCCTGCATGTCCAGTTTATATAGCATACAGTCAAACAGTCAAGGCAAGAGCAGTTTCTTGCCCAAAGAGCTATTTCTGCCATGTTGAAGGCAAACTCTTTAAGGAGTTTCTTTGATGCCCATCTTCCTCTCTGATTTAATTGGTATTGCCAGAATGAAAAACCATAAAAAAAAAAAAAAAAACATTTTTAATGCCATATTCTGAAGGTTTTTGAAAGGTTTTGAAAAATATGTATCCACTTGAAATATATCTCTGTATATCTAGAAAAACTAAGTTTTGACTATTATAGTTGTCTATCTATAATCTGTATTTAATTATACATTACATTTTTTAAAAAGCTGTGTATGTATACTATCTAAATAAGAGTACAATATACCTATTAAAATTGTCCATAAATTTGTATCAATAAACCAAAATCCATAATAATGCAAAATATTCATTTCTATATCATATTCCCAGCTTTTTCTTTAGAAAGAGATTGATTTGTGATCATTAACCCCATTTAAATGAAAACAAACATTTATAAACAATATTTGGGAATTTGGGCATTGTTCTTTTCAAACTGCTTCCTGCTGTTTGTGGACACAGTCAATACCATGGGGATCCTGAGAAAAATCCAGAAACCGGGACAAATCCTGAATACATTAGTCTGAGGCTGTATCTTTCTGCTGTTTTGGATGTTGGATCATCTGGGCCACTGCTTCAGGAGGTCTTGCTTGATCAAACCATATTAGTCTGGAAGAAATTCACAGCTTTTCATCTTCTGTGGAAACAAAATTATAACCTCTTTTCCAAAGTAATATGTCCTTATACTTAAATTTTAAAGTCAAGTAATTTTCAAAATATATAGATTGGATTAATCTAGCAGCATTTATAATCAAATGTCTTTTAGCAACTGCTGTTTTTCCTCAGCAATCAAACAAATCAAAGATAACTAATACAGTATCTAGACTCTCTATTTTCCATCTTTATGTAGCTTTTTTTATTACTCTATTTCTTTTACTTTTATTTTTTATATTTTTGTTTCTTGAGACAGGGTTTCTCTGGAGATTTTTGGCTGTCCAGGAACTCATTCTATAAACCAGCTAGCTTTGAAATCACAGATCTATGCCTGCCTCTGCCTCCTAAGTGCTTGGATTAAAGGTTTTTATCAGCATACTTAGCCACTCTATTTCTTTTTTTTAAGGACTTTATTATTTTATTTTCTCCCCCAAGCCTACACATATTTTTAAACACACTGTGAACTCTTTAGAGATTTTTCTGCATCTGAATTAGTGTTTATTGTATATCTGTATATTTTTCTGATCGCATGAGTCTTATCTGATAAACATCACGGCTAAAATTAAAGAGGAGGCTGGTCCCACCCTGTTTCTTGACTTTCTGAGAGTAGCTTCATGGCAGAGTACTGCCTATTGCCACAACTCTACACAATTTATAGGTCCATGTCACCACCAAGAACTGTGCCACTGACTACACTCACAAACACCACTTAATTGTTTGGTAGCAGGGCCTCTTAGAAGAGCCATGTGTGCTTTTTTTTTTTTTTTTTTTTTACTAATGCTGTGTCAAGATGCCTCTCTTAAAGGAGCCATGAACCCCTACTTGCCTTTATCAAAAAGAACCTACACAAGAAAATGCTGCTACCAAGAAGCCATACTTGTCTCTGTTCTTTGGTGTATAGAATTGTATATAGAATTCTTTTTTAAACTGATGTCAAGTTTTACATGGAAATTCTTGCCCTGAGTTTGGGTGCCATTTTTGTATAGAAGGACACCTCACATCAGCACATTATTTGAAATTTCCAAAGAATCAATAAAGATATCTTCTGATGAGAAGATCTCCCACAACCATGAATAGCTAAGACTAATAAAAATGGCTATCCTACCAAAAACAATCTACATATTAAATGTAATCCCAATCCAATTCCAACACAGTTCTTTACAGACCATGATAAGGACAAGTTCAGCCTCATGTAGAAACACAAAAATGCCAGGATAGTTAAAACAATCCTGAATAATAAAAGAACTGCTGGGACAATCACCATTCTGAATTTTAAGTTGTACTACAAAGCTAGAGTAATAAAACAAAAATCAGCATAGTATTGCTTCAAAACCAGTCATGTAGAACAATGGAATTGAACTAGGTACAGCTGATATATATATATATATATATATATATATATATATATATATATATGCTGGGGAAAAAAAACCAAAAAACAACAACAAAAAAAAAAAAAAAAACCAAAAAACAAAAAAAGAAAAAAAAAAAAAAAAACAGCATCTGTAATAAATGGCATTGGACAAACCAGACAGGTACTCTTGGAAGAATCCTAAGAGATCCATACTTAGCACTCTAAACAAAGCATAAAATCAGATATACTGAACCTGATAGAAGAGAAGCACGAGTTAAAAATTAGGTAGAGATATAACTAATTTTCTTCTCTTCCTCCAAAGACAAAATGCAAAATGCAAAGTTCCTTATGCTGTGACCCTTTAATACAGTTACTCATGTTGGGGTAACCACCTACCATAAATTTATTTCATTGCTACTTCACAACTGTAATTTTGCTCTATTGAGATTAATAATGTAAATATCTGTTAAACAAAATATCTGATATGCAACCCCTGAGAATGGGTTATTTTACCCCAGTGGTGTCATAACTGACATACAGATTGAGAACCACTGCTTTAAACAAATAGTCAACACCTATAGTCATCATGCAAATGCAAATTAAAGCTATTTTCAGACTTTACACCTATCAGAAGAGCTAATATCAATAAACTAAATGACAACTCATGTTGGCAAAGATGTGGAGTAAGGGGACACTCATGTATTGCTATTGAAACAAAATATACAGCCACCAAGGAAATCAGTGTGGTGGTTCTTCAGGAAGAGGGGAATCATTCTACTTCAAGATCCAGCTGTACCATTCTATTGAATGTTCCCAAAGGATACTTCCTTCAATATACAGTAGGGAAATATGTTCTTCCATGTTCATACTACTCTATTCATAATAGGCAGGAACTGGAAAAAAAAAAAAAAAACATAGATGTCCCAGAACAGGTTAATGGACAAAGAAAATGTGGTACATTTACACAATGGAATATTAATCAGCTGTTAAAAATTAAAATCAGAAAATTCATAGGTAAATGGATGGAACTAGAAAAACAAATCATCCTGAGTGAGATAACTCTAAATCAGACAAATGTGATTTATATTCACTTATATGTGGGTATTAGCAGTTAAGTCGGAGATAATCAAGCTACAATTCATAAAACCACAGAGTAAGAGACTAGAGGAAACAGATAGATGTCCTTAAGAAAGGGAGGGGAAGGGAAAGGGGGAAGGAGGGAAGGTATATGGGAGATCCAACTAAAATTAAGGGCCATTTGAGAGGTAGTGTAGAAAGATAATGGAGTAGAAGCTTCCCACAATATATACATATGTAAAAGTGATCTAAATAAAATTGTAAAGTAAGGAGGATACCAAGGCCAAATAGTCCATCTCTTGTCACCAAATGACAGTACTTGGATTGGGTTACATCTAATTGAGCAGTTGAACAAAAGGAATCCATGTGATCCTCCAAACAGCACAGGCTATTGCCAAGACTATGGATTGCTCTCCACAAACTAACAACAAGGCCCCATTGCTAAGGACAATATTTATACAACTCATTGAAGATAAAAAAGTTAATTAATGCCTATATAATGCCTTTATTCCTATTTGCTAGTGTTTTTGGTACAGAAGTTTAATAGTGGCACAAAGCTTGTGGGAGTGATCAACCAATATATAATTTGATTCAAGGTTCCTCCACAGGATGGGACCTCTAACGGTTTACAGTATATTTTAAAAAATACATAGGCTTGGGAGAGAAAAAGAAACAGGATGAAGTGGTTTGAAAAAAAAATAGAAAGAGAATTACTGGGCTTGGTAGCACACACCTTTAATCTGAGCACTTGGGAGGCAGAGGCAAGCAGATCTCTGTGATTTCAAGGCCAATCTGGTATATAGAGTAAATTCTAGGACAGGCAAAAGTTACACAGAGAAACCCTGTCTCAAAAAATGAAAAAAAAAAAAAAAAAAAAAAAAAAAAAAAACAGAAGTAGAAGAAACAGAATAAAAAAGCCACGGGAAGATGGAAAGCACACAGAGAGTCTGGATACTGTATGCTAATTGCTAAAACACTCTTGATTATCAATGCTGTTGAATTAATCCAAGTTATACCTTTTAAAACTGCTTTGACTTCAAAATTTAAGTCTAGGGACAAGTTACTGGGGAAAAGAATTTCTATTTTGTTTCCACAGAAAATGAAAAACTGTTGCTTCCTTCCAGGCTAACATGGTTTGATCAAGCAAGACCCCCTGAAATAGTGTTCCAGGTGATCCAACATTCAAAACAGCTGAAACAAGGCAGCCTTGCCTTGCAGACTACAACCAAGATTTCTACATCTTCTTAGGATTCCCTTGATACTACAGCATCCCCAACCAACAGGAAGCAGTTTGGAAAGAATGATGCCCAAATTCCCAAATATTGTCTATAAATGTTTGTTTTCACTTAAATGGAGTTGGTTATAAACAGTTAATGATCACAACCAATTTCTTTTTAAAGGTAAAAAGGAGATGATGGTATAGAAATGAATACTTTGTTTTGGAATAGATTTTCATTTATTGATACAAACAATTTCATAATATGTATATTTCTCCTCTTTTTTAGGTATTGTGTTTATACAGCTCATTTAAATGTAATGTATAATTAAGAACAGTTTGCTGATAGTTTCCTATGATAGTCAAAGCCTATAGTTAGGTTGGTTAGGTTTTCTAGATATATAGAAATATATTTCAATTAAATAGACATTTTTCAAAACTTTCAAAGGCCTACATAATATGGCATTTAAAATTGTTTAGGGGTTTTTCTTGAAAGTGAGAGCTAACTGTTCCTGGCAACACCACCTGGGTCAGAAAGGAAGACAGAAATAAACTCATTAAGGAGTTTGCTTCCAATATGGCCTTACTAGCCATTTGGACAAGATACTGCTCTTGTCTGGACTGTTTGACTTTATGCTGAATGAACTGGACCCATAGAAAAGTGACTGCTGAAATAAGATGGACAGTGCTACAGGGTTCCTGCTTCATGAAAGAGTGCCAGACATTCCGCAGGACACAGAGAAAAGTGACTGACAAACTGCCAACACGGGTGAACAGTTTAAGGTTTCCTGCTTTGCAGAGGAGTCTACTAGGCACACTATAGCCCACAGGATGAATATGGAATATTTCAGAAGAACTTTGGGTTACTGACCAGGCAGTGAGTTGTCTGTCATTTCTAGAGTTCATATACTATCCTTCTGTGGTCTTTGATGGAGATGATGCCAGATAGTTATTGTTATAATTTTCTTTAGTTAGGATTAAAGATATGTTACATATAAGACTTTTACTCACAAAGATAGAATAATTGATAGAGTATTTTCTTTAATTCCTCATAATGTTACTAGACTAAGTATTGTTAACTATAGTTCTTATTTGATAACATTTTGTTATACATTTTACTATATTAAATTAAAGCCATTCTTTTATTTGGACAGAAAAGATGAGATGATGGGAGATGTCTTTCTGTAAATTTGTTTCTCTTATTGGTTAATGAATAAAGCCCTGTTGGCCAACTAGAAAGCAAGATAGGCAGGACTAGGAGACAAGGAGAAATCTGGGAGGTGTAGCAGAGAGGAGTCAAAATGTAGGATCAAGAGGAGTAAGAAGTCTGGACCCTCTCTCTGGTAAGATAAGACCACATGGGAAACACTCAGATTGATAGAAATGAGTTAATATTTAAGACAGAGACAGCCAATAAGAAGCTCTAATCATTGGCCAATAGCTTTATAACTAAAAAACAAGTCCTTAAATAAGAACAGAGTAATAAAATATATAAGAAGTCATATAAAGTTGAGAAATATACAGAGAGTCTGCATCTTGTATATTATTGCGTTGTCTTTAAAAATTTTGGCTATTAAGAGACAATGGATCATAAAAACTGCTAAATTCAATGAACCTATATATTTTAAAAATATCTTGACTTCAAAATTTAAATCAAAAGATGTTACTTTGGGGTAGAGGTTATGCTATTATTTCCCCAGGAAATGAGAGGCTGTAGATTCATTCCAGGAAAAAGAAAATCAGATTTAATTGAGGAAAACCCCTAAAATCTTGACTGCAAACATAAAAAGTAAACCTAGAACAACTACAAAACACATGACATATATTTTACCAGTTCAAACACACAACAAAAAAATCATCTTTGGCTAACTTGTGTACAACACACAGTCTATACTTTTATTAATGCAGATATGTATGTTGTCTTTAAAAATTTACACATTTTCAGAGTAAGGAAATGAGACACCAATGAAAACAGTTGCCCCTGGTTATCCAGTATCTCAAAATGGCTCTGTTATAGTTTCCTCAGAGTTCTGTATCCAGAACAGAATCAAGGTTGCTGGCTGAGATGTTCCAGCCTCACAAAGTACTCCGGCCAAGACTTAACTAAGTCAATGTCTCAAGACAACAGGAAGTACTCTATAAAAAACAAACAAACAAACAAATAAAAAAACCCACATTCCCAAAAGATTGGTTATTGAACTTTGTCATAATTTAAATGGCTTTGGTTACAAGTTATTATTAGTCATAATCAAAAATAAAACGTAAAGGAGTTAAGTTCACAAATCTCTTTCTAAAGGAAAAAGGTTGGATATGATATAGAAATGATAAGATAATTTATTAAATCTACCTTATCCAAAAAACAACTCTTAATTTCAAAATATTTGACATTGGTATGGAGTTTTATTTATTGATACAAATTTAAAGTTAACTTTGCTTTACTGTATGTATGTTTCTATTTCTGTTTAAGGTATTTTACCTATACAGCTCATTTAGTTATGTTATGTAAAGTTTAGTCTTTTAAATTTATGTAGGATAATAAAGAAACACGGGTTAATCGTTAGTCACCTATAACTCTCAAACTCATAGTCATGTTGAATATGTTTTCAAGGACATACAGAAATATATTTTGATAGGTAGATGATCTTCAAACACTCCAAAGACCTACAGAATATGTCATTTAAAATGTTTTAAAAACAAAAGGCTTTTCTTGACAATGAGACATACCTGTTTCTGGCACCACCAATCTATTACAAAAAAGAATGATGGACATTGAAGAGCTTCCACATGGAGTTTGCTTTTTTATGGCAAAAGCTAGCTACCTGGGCAAAGAAACTGCCCTTGTCTCAATTACTGACAGTATGCTTTCTAAACTGGACCATAGGGCACAAAAAAAGTGATTGACAAACTTTTCCAAGACAAGTTGGAAAGTTCTTCAAAATTCCTTGCTTCTCAGAAATATCTTTCAGATACACCAGGCCTGTAGGCCAAAGTTGGATGCCCTAATGTTACAGAAGAACTTTGGGTGGCTGTCCAGGCAGCCAGATATCCCTGTTGTAAGGTAACATTCACCTTCTGAAGTCTTTGATGGAGTTAAAGACTAAATAATTGGACTTAAAGTTTCCCTTCATTATAATAAAAGTTAAATTAGGTATAAAACTTTAGATTCAGATAAGGTGACTATTAGGATATTTTCTCCATATTTGGCAACTACAAATAAATAGTGTATCTGTGGTTCTTACTAGACAACTGTTTTGATGTATATAATTTTACTATGTTAAAGTTAAAACTTTCCCTTTTTATTTAGACAAAAAGAGGAAATGCTGGAATACTCCTTATGTAAAAAGCTGATTGGCCAATAGCTAAATAGGATTTTCATAGCAGAGAGAATGCTGGGAAGAACAGAAAAGAGAAGTTAATTATGACTGAATCTTTCTTAAAATTTAACATTTAGAAATATAGTTTCATCAGATGCATGATTAATACCCTGATTTGTGAATTTTTCATTCACTCAATGAAATCCATTAAATTCTGACATTGGTATATGAATTTATAAACATGACGAATTGGAAAAATAGAGTATTATTATAAAAAAATAGTTTTGACAAATACAGAACCTCCCAACAGAATGGAGTTAGTGAATGCTGAGAGACACCATCAGCAGAGATGTTCTGATATGCAATTTAGAAATAGCTTGTAAAAGCACATGATTCTGAATCAGAGCTACAATAGAAACTCAAGTTATGAATTCTTGAAAAACAATTATAATCACATATCAAGACACATTTTACATGTCTGCACAGTAGTTTGTTGAAGGGCCCTGCATGGACCCCTGAGGCACGTTGAGCTAGCCTGAAGCTGTTGGCAAGAACTCTTTGCCCCAAGATTTTGTTGGTACTCTTCCCATGACAGCACACCTCGTGACACACACCCCGTGACAACCATACCTTGTGACAACACAGGGAGGAGCTAAGCCAAAACATTCCTGTAGTTTTCCATTGTGCTATAAGTCGGTATTTAAGCCTGTTCTTGCCCCTCAATAAATGGCATTTGGCATTTGGTGTTCCGATTTTGCCATTGAATGAATGACCCGCTGTCTTGTCTTTATTTCAATCTCTAGGCCTTCGCCCTATTCATGGAACAGATTGTAGCGCGGGCGCTACAAGTGGAGGTCCCACCGAGATCGGGAAAGAAAGAATCACCTAAGAGATTGCCCTCGAAGGCCGGCCAGCAAAAGTAAGTGAATGAGGGTGTATTGAAGGATGGGTGCCAGTAACTGTAAGGAAAAGCTCAGGGGGCAATTAGTGGCCCTATTGAAAAGGCAGGGCACCAGGATTAAAACCAAGACAGCTAAAGAATTTTTTGATATATTAGAGGAACATAGCCCCTGGTTTATGCATTCTGGAGGCTTTAACATCCATGATTGGGAACAGGTAAAAGGAGACCTCCAAAAGGCTTATAAAGAAGAGGGGCCTGATAATTTCCCTATTACCACCCTTTCCCTTTGGCGTCTAGTTAAAAATGCGCTCTTGAGCAACAATGTTAAAGTAAAAGAACAGTTGGCAGAGATGAATAGGATTTTTGAGGAAGTACAAAATTTAGAATCTGTGAAATCTATCAGGGAACAAGAGGGATCCCAACTAGATGATGATAGTCCTACTGTAACTGATGAGGAGGATACTTCGGAATCAGAAACTGAAGCTGATGAGTGTATATGCCGCCCACCATGGCACAACTCCTTTTGTGATTCTGATTCCTTTAGTAAGGCCTCGAGGGTTAGAGGAAGAGGTCAAAGATTTAATAACCAAGGTAGAAGCATTAGAAAAGGAAAGACAGGTGTTTCCAGTGATTGAGACAGTGGATCCTCAGAATAACAGGGTTAGGGGATATAAAACAACTTAAAGAGGCTGTAACTGCTTATGGGCCTCATGCTCCTTTTACTCAGACAATTTTTGAGTCCTTCGCAGTGTTAAATTGCACCCCTAGTGATTGGATGCAGCTTTGTAGAGCCGTGCTGACTGGGGGTGACTACTTGCTCTGGAGAGGTGAATTTCAAGAATTTTGCAAGGAAACTGCGCAAAATAATGCTGCTGCCGGATTTCCTGCTAGGAATTTAGATATGCTCACAGGCAGTGGGCAATATGCTACCATTGCAGCTCAAATTCTTTTTGACCCAGTGGTCTATGCACAAATTGCTGCTGCGGCTACTAGAGCTTGGAAAGCCCTGCCTAATAAGGCTGCAGGAGATCAACTATCTAAGGTATTGCAGGGACCATCTGAGCCCTATTCAGAATTTGCAGACTGCCTCCTACAGCTGTCAGGCCACATTTTTGGTGATGTTGAAAATGCCATGCCCATAGTTAAACAATTGGCATTCGAACAAGTATTGTAAAGAGGCTTTACGTCCCCATAAGGCCAAAAGTCTTAATGACTATATATGCATATGTCGGGACATAGATGGTCATCATATTATGGGCCAGGTTATAGCTTCAGTCATGAAAAGAGGGGAGAACAATGGAGGAGCCAGACCAAAGAGTTGCTTTGGATGTGGACAGCCAGAACATTTCAAAAGGAACTGCCCCCAGGGTGTGGCAATGCAATTGAGCCCTAGGCCAGGGCTTTGCCCACGTTGCACTAAGGGTCATCATTGGAGCAAGGAATGTAGGTCAAAGACAGATGCCCTTGGTAATCCTTTACCAGCTCAGGGAAACTGGAAGCGGGGCCAGCCTCGGGCTCCTCAAGCCCAGGTGTAAGGGGCAATGGATACACCTGTAACCCGCCCAATACAGATGATCCCTCAGAGAAACCCCTTTATGTCCAGGACCTTATCAGAGGTACCCCAGGAAGTGCAGGATTGGACCTCTGTTCTGACACCCGAGCAATATTAACACCACAAATGGGCACTCAAGCCTTGAGAACAGGAGTCTTTGGGCCTATTCCCCCAGGAGCAATAGGGCTATTGTTAGGATGCAGTAGTGCCTTGTTGAAAGGAATTAGAGTTATTCCAGGAGTAGTAGATTCAGACTTTCAAGGAGAAATAAAAATCATGGTTAGGGCAGAAATAGGGGTATTAATGATACCACAGGGTACTCAGATAGCACAATTGGTTTTTCTCCCTATGTTCAAAACCAACAATCCCTTTTTAAAGGACATCAGGGGATCTGCTGGTTTTGGGTCTACAGGCTCCATGGGTGCCTTTTGGGTATCAACTCTTGAACAGTGCCCCATGCTCACCCTTACCATACAAGATAGATGATTTTCTGGACTTGAGAACATGGGGGTGGACTCCTCAGTAATAGCAAAAAAACATTGGCCACAAGCATGGCCTCTTCAGCCGGCCTCCACTCATTTACAAGGAGTGGGAACTGCTGTGGCTCCAGAATGTAGTACTCAAGTTTCTTAAATGGTCAGATGATGAAGGACATACAGGAATTTTTCAGCCTTTTGTGTTAAGTCATATACCTGTTAATCTTTGGGGGAGAGATGTGCTTCAGGCCATGGGAGCAGTCCTTACTACTGAGCCTGTTAAAAATATGCTGGCTGACCAAGGTTATGTACAAGGAAAAGGACTGGGTAAATTCCTACAAGGTGACCCTCAGTCTGTTGCATCCAAAAATTATCAAAAGAGCCAGAGATCGCTCTGGGCTGGGACATTTTCCCTAGGGCTATTGCTATGCAGCCTGTTCCCATTCCTATTATCTGGAAAACTGATAACCCAGTATGGGTGGAGCAATGGCCCTTATCTATTGAGAAGTTACAGGCTGCACAGCAACTTGTAAAGGAACAATTAGAGGCAGGACATATTGTTCCTTCCACTTCCCCATGGAATACCCCAATCTTTGTTATAAAAAAAAAAAAAAAAAAAAAAAAAAAAATCTGGAAAATGGAGACTCCTACAAGATCTCCGAGCTGTTAATGATTGTATGCAAATTATGGGAGCAACACAACCTGGCTTGCCTTCCCCTGTGGGTATTCCTCAAGGCTATCATTTATTAGTTATAGACCTAAAAGATTGCTTTTTTAGCATTCCTTTGCATCCTCAGGATAGTGAGCGATTTGCATTTAGCATTCCTTATATTAACTTTAAAGATCCCTATAAGAGATATCAATGGGTGGTGTTGCCTCAAGGAATGGCCAATAGTCTCACTATTTGTCAAATTTATGTATCATTGGCCATTGCACCCATTAAAGAGAAATTTCAATTCCTATATATTATCCATTATATGGATAATATTCTTTTAGCCGGCCTGGATTTCTGAGGAAGTGAATGAGGCTTTTGGGGAATTGCAACACAATCTTCAACTAGCGGGTTTAAGAGTAGCCCCAGAAAAGGTGCAACAAGAATTTCCCTATCAATACCTGGGTCATCAATTGTTATTTTCTGGTATATGTCCTCAAAAGATTACTTTAAGGCTGAATAATCTGACCACCCTGAATGATTTTCAAAAATTATTGGGAGACATAAATTGGGTTCGATCTAGTTTGGCCCTAACCACTTGGCAGCTTAAACTATTATTTGATATTTTACAAGGAGATTCTGATCCCACTTCTCAGCACACCTTAACGCCTGCTGCGTGAGAATGTGCAAAAATGCCTCCAATCTGCTCACTTAAATTATATTGACTATTCTCAGAACTTGATGTTATTAGTCTTTGCTTCAGCGTATTCCTCTACTGCGGTATTTTGGCAAACTGGTCCTATATTATGGGTGCATGAACACGCATCCCCAAGAAAGACAGTTAGATCTTATCCTCAGGCAATGCTTTCTATTATTCAAAAGGCATACAAAATGAGTATTCAAGTTTTTGGCAAGATGCCGGATTTAATTGTTACTCCCTATACTCAACAACAGATACAATGGCTTCAACAGTTTGATGAGGAGTGGGCACATTTCTTGTGTTCCACACCCTGCCGCTTTGATAGTCATTTTCCTTCCAGTAAGTTAGCTCATTTTTTAAAAAATCACCCTGTGTGTTTCCCCAAGGTTATTTCCCAAAATCCTCTGAAGGGGGCCCGCAATGTATTTACAGATGGCTCTTCAAATGGTTGTGCAGTAGTTGTTTCTTTTCCCATTATCAAATGCTCTATACTTAAAGTGAAGTCTGCACAATTTGCTGAACTAGCTGCAGTACAATTAGCCCTTCAACATTTTTTCTGATGAGCCATTTAACTTATACACGGACAGTAAATATGTGTATCATATATTGGCTCCCTTAGAAACTGCTGCTTATATAGCTCCAGTGTCTCATGTATAAGAACATTTACTAGCCATACAAAGCCTACTATGTAGGTGATCTCATCCAACTTTTGTAGGACATCTTCAAACGCATTCTGATTTGCCCGGCCTTTTAAGTGAAGGAAATGCCATTGCTGATTTTAATACTAAAACAGATAGTGCCATCATGATGATGAGAGAGTCTGGGTATGAAGCAGCCTGCAAAGCTCATAGAACTTTCTACCTTAATGCAGGGTCACTTAAATTCCATTTTAAAATTACTAGAGACCAAGCTATTGATATAGTTAAGAATTGTCCCCTATGTGCAGAGTTCTTACCTGTTCCACACCTTGGAGTTAACCCCCGTGATGTCACACCTAATGATATCTGGCAGATGGATGTTACCCATGTTCCTTCCTTTGGTCGACTACAATTTGTTCATGTATTTGTGGATACCCATTCTCATCTCATATTTGCCTCTGCTCATACTGGAGAAAGGTTTAAGGATGTTAAGAGCCATTGTTTACAAGCCTTTGCTTATATGGGAATGCCCAGACAATTAAAAACTGATAATGGCCCTGCTTATACTAGTCAGGGCTTTAATTCTTTTTGCAAATATTTTTTTATCTCACATAAGACGGGTATCCCTTATAATTCTCAGGGTCTGGCCATGGTGGAACGTGCACGTAGCACAATTAAAACCTATTTTCATAAAACAAAAAATGGGGAGTTTACAGGATCTCCTCATAATCACCTTTCTCTTGTCCTATATATTTTAAATTTTTTAACTATTGATGGTGCTGCTTGATCTGTGGCCGACAGGCATTGGTGCCCTCAGTCATCTGACTATGGCTCAGTTAGGTGGAAGAATGTCACTACTGGAAAATGGTGCGGCCCTGACCCAGTTCTAGTATGGTCCTGAGGGTCAGTTTGTGTCTTTCCATAAGATGCAGATAACCCTGTTTGGGTGCCTGAGCAGCTGATTCGCCATATGTGGAGGGATGGTGATTGTAACAGCCAGAAAGAAGGTCCGATGCCTGTGCGTCTGAGTAGCCATGTGTGGCCTTTTTTCCCTGACCACTAATTATAGTTTGGATCAAGCAGCTATAAATTTACACTTTGATCCAAAGGACAAGAATTTCACCTTCAATTCAGGCACTGTATTCCATTCTTTTTGTTGTAACCAATGCTACTAATTTTGGAGAAAGTTTCAATTGTTCTCAGCAGGTCTGCTGACTGTAACAGCTGTCGTGGGCCATGTACCCCAGGTGTGCAGCAGAGAGAAAAGGAGATTCAGGGGTCACGGCTGCCAGTGCCGTCTTCACCACTGAAGCAACAGTTTCTACCATAGCCCTCTCCCAATCTATAAATACTGCAAGCACAGTGGGTCAACTAGCAGGTGATTTGGCTTAAGCCTTAGCTACCCAAAGCACACTTAATTATCTAGTACAAATTGGCATTTTTAAACTAAATTTACAAACTAACCTCCTATAGGAACATTTGAATTTTTGTGAGAAGCTCATATGGCTTCTTGTGTCTCTGTCTTTTACACATATCTGTGTTAATGCATCATTTTTCTCCAGAAATCCTGGAGTGATGAGTTTTTAAGTTATACACATGCTTTAGCCATGCAGATCATTAACATCTATGAGACCTGAGTGCCACTTGCCAATGCAGAAGGCCTTTTATAAGGACTTCAACTTGTGGACAGAACATTGGGGTTTGTAGCCCTTGCACTTGGTACAACTTTGCCACAGCATTAAACAGGCCCAGGCCAACTTTCTAACAAGATAGATACTGTCTTTGGCTCAAGAGAAAATGCCTCTGCCCACGTGTGGCTGACAAACTATTCACCAGTGATGGGTAAGGCAGGGGGCAAATATCCAACCTAAGATAAGAAGGTTACGGGCCTGGGTGACCTCTGCCACCTAAGGAAGGTGTTAGTTTATATTAAAAGAAAGGGGGACCTGTAGGGCCCTGCATGAACCCCTGAGGTGCCTTGAGCTAGCCTGAAGCTGTTGGCAAGAACTCTTTGCCCCAATGCTTTTGTTGGTACTCTTCCCATGACAGCACATCTCGTGACACACACCTTGTGACACACACCCCGTGACAACCATACCATGTGACAACACAGGGAGGAGCTAAGCCAAAAAATTCCTGTAGTTTTCCACTGTCCTATAAGTCGGTATTTAAGCCCGTTCTTGCCCCTCAATAAATGGCATTTGGCATTTGGTGTTCCGACTTTGCCATTGAACGAATGACCCGCTGTCTTGCCTTTATTTCAATCTCTAGGCCTTCGCCCGATTTGTGGAACAGATTGTTCCACGGGCGCGGGCACTACAGTTTATGTCTCTAATAGCATAAGAAATGCATCCTTTACATCTTCATTTCTTACCACTCTAACCAATCCAGTCCTGAATATAGTTTACTTACAAGGCCATTGATTTAAGTATAGCAACATATTTAAATACCAAGAATAAAGAGAGAAATAAGTACATAAATGGTTTTTGATCAACAAGAGTTAAGAACCATCATTTATTTACCACAATATAGCTAAATTACTATGTTCTGACCCTGATAGGATTGTGTACTCCAACAATGGGACTGACTCAGATTTAGCGTCTGGCCCCATAAATCACCATGTTGTTCTGAGAGAATGATTAAGGGTCTTTGCTTAGTCATTTAATTGCATACTGCTGATGAAAGTACAGGGCTTTTTCCTTTACTGCTCTTTTACAAATATTTTAAAATTGTGTTTTCCAAGCTAGAGTACACAAACCTTCCTATCTTGTACTTATTTCTTCCACAAAAAGGTTCATGTTTGTATTCTTTTGTTAATTAGAGTTTGAAGAATCCACAAACATTTGAAAAAATGGCTTATATGAAGATGCGAGGAAGGAAATTACATGAAACAACTGGAAGTAACAATAGATCTTTAAAGCTGGCCTCCAGTGACATAAATCCTCTAATATGACCACACCTCCTAAACCTCCTCAAATGGAGCCATTAACTGAGGATAAGGTCCCCCAAGAACTATAAGTCCAACATTTTCTTTTATGAGAAGTTCATCTCAGTTTCCTTGGTGCTGTTGGCCATACTTAACCATATTCTCCAAGACATGAAATCAGAAGTGAATTGACCGGGTCATAAGTGAAATGTAAAGGGTAACAGTAAGTTAAAAATTTGGATTTGGGGGAACTGGGATATTAAATAATTCAATGGTAAAATAAAATGTAGCACATAAAAGGAAAAAAAGCAGACACACATAAATGTATTATACTCTTTAACAGAAGCCACAAAGGAATAATGAACAGACTTACTCACATGTGTATTTATTTTTGATAGTAAGCTTCATAAACTAAGTTTTAAAATATTAGACTGCTACAAGTGTTTTACCTCATAGAAAAGACAAATATTACATTAATTTATAGAAATAGGAACCAAAATAATGAATAAGGGCTTAACATAAAACAGAAAAGAACCAGTAGTCCAGAGATTGATAGCTAATTCCAATAAATACACTTGAGTATAGTTAATGTAGCTACTTCATAGCAATTTAGATAGGTTTAAATCACATATAAAATAACTGTTTTGTACCACTTGTTACTTAATTGGAGAGAAGGGAATGGTGATATCCTCTTTTGAGAAGGATAGCTTGGTAATATCTATAATTTATATGTACATGTTCTGATCAGAATGTAATGCCTAAATAAGATCCTTTTATGTAAAATGACAATGACTGTAAAAACAGCATATTTTAAATTAAAGGCAATTGTACATTTGATTGTGTACTCTGATCTACTTGTTTCTCAGGTGCTCATTTGATTTTCATGCACTTCTAAATTTCCAATATTTCTTTATATTATGGTGACCTGAAATAAGAGTAGACATGACTTGAACATCTTTATATTTAATAAATCTTTTTTTGTAGACTGTTATATAAGAAAAGAAGATCCATTCTCACTACAGAAAACTGTGGATTCTGTTTCTGACATAAAGTTTCTATATAAACCTATTTTCCATATGATAACTATTAATTGTCAATGTGGGCCATTAAAATCCTTTATTACTATACTGTTGCTACATTTTTCCTTTCATGTCTGAAATATTTGATTTATTAATTTGAATGTTTTGCCATCTGATATATATATATATATCTGTGATTGTTCTGTTAGATAATGAAATGAGTCTCATCACTAATCACTGTCCTTTTACTCTTTAACATTTTTTGAAATTGGCCATCTTACAAAAGCAATGTACACATGAAAATTCTAACACAATTCTTTGCAGAAATTGAAAAAAAAATTAAATATCACATGGAAACACAAAAAGACAAAATATCTCACAATCCTGAACAATAAAAGAACAGTTGGAAGTTCTATCCCTGGGTTTTAAATAATTCTAATAAGCTGTAGTCATAAAAACATCATGATATTGGCATTGGTTAATGAAATATAATACCCTGGCTAATTTAATAGAATTAAAGACCCAGTATTCCTTCAATGCACATTAGATAAAGACAGCATCTTCACCATATGATGCTGTTTAAAATGGATAGCTACATGTAGAAGAATGTAGTATCTCACACTGCAGAAAACTCAACTCCAGATACCTCAACACTGGACCACATGATCTTAATTAGATTAAAAAATAAAATAGGAAATATGGTTGAATTCATAAGTATAGAAAGGCACTTTCTAAACAGAACTCCAAGAACATAAGTATTAGGTCCAAAAATTGACAGTTTGGACCACATAACACTAAAGAATTTCCATAAGAAAACATTACACTATCATTGAGTGAAGTGGCAGCCTGCAAAGTAGGAAAAATCTTTACCAGCTGTACATCTTACACATGATTATTATCTAGATTATCAAAAGAACTAAAATAACTAACCATCAAGAAAATAAACATAATCTTTCTTTCTTTCATATGTCTGTCTTTTAAAATATTGAATTTATCCATATGATGATTAGAAAATTTGCCCAGTCATCTTCATGTTTTCTCTAAACAATTTGACAGTCAAAAAATAATGTATTGATTAAAGATCTCTATCTTCATAACATTCAACATATATCCTGGAATACTGGAGTCCTTTCAGTACTGAAGGAAATGTTGTGTTGAAGATCCAGGTTCACTTTGAAATTTCTCATTTATAGTGCATCATGCTGAATACAGATCAAGAAGCTAAATGTTCCCTAGTGACAGACATGTACTTGAGTTCTCAACATATTTTATGGTAGAATTTTGATATCTACCTTGTCAACTTGTGTCTGATTGGAATTCTAATTTATACTCCATTAAAATTAACCATAATAATGCAGAATTGAAAATGGTTACGAGTGATCTTGTTAATCCCTTGGGTTTGCGACATAAAGGAATGTGAACCAGTTGTTTTACATTCATAGGGCTACCTCTAAAATTTTTAACCACTTATTCCAAAAAGGTTAATATCAACACTCACAAAGTAAGTGAATTAGAATCAATGATTAGAACATATACTATAGGTGTTTTTGCTTCCTAGAAATTATTCCAATAACATTTTCAGTTTATAGTTATGCTATCTTTAGAAGTTAAAATATACAAGGTTAACTGTACACTATTTGTTAAGTTGATTTATAATCAAATGTGTAATTCTATTATTATTATTACCATTATATTTACTTTATTATTGTTATTATTATTTTATATGCACAGTTGTCTGTGTGAGGATGTTAGATCCCCTGTAACTGGAATTACAGACAGTTGTGAGCTGCCATGTGGGTGCTGGGAATAGAACCAAGGTCCTCTGGAAAAGAAGCCAATACGCTTAACTTCTCAGTCATTTGTCCAGCCCCAAATGTATAACATATATATGATCATTATGGAATGATCACCTTTACCAAATTATTTACAGAGATACCATTTAGTGGTAAAATGGAATGTTGTTAATAAATAATTAATGTGGTTACAAGGATGAAGAGTTGTTTCTGAAACTTACAATATAGTTGCATTGATATTAACAATAATATGTTAATTAAATAGTGATAATCATGATAAGAAATATTATGTAGTCAAAAGGGTAAAATATACAAAATCTACTACTTGATGAAACATGGTTACACATGCTACCAACTGAAATGTCATCAGAGAGATGGTGGAAATGATTTTCAGTGCAAAAGTCGGCCATTAAAACATTCTAGCTTGAAAAAGTTCTAGGGCTTTTGGAGCATGCTCTACAGTGGTTGTAATTTAAGGTATAAAGTAATTAAATTCAATTATGATAGGAGAGGATGAGATACATGAATTTAACTGGATGAGTAAATTTACACTCAGGAAGGAATATATAGAAAACAGATACTTAAATAAGACATAGTACTTGATGATTATCAAATGTCTAATATACTAAATAATTTAATACATGTAAGATTTCAATTATTCACTCAATATTATCTTTCAGGTTATTTTATTATACAGTGAACAATTTTGATTCCCACTATACACCAGTCTATTTTACTGGAACTATTGGATACAGTTAAGATGATTTCTATCTTCATGGAGCATATATATTACTCTTCTCCCCTCAAGAATCAGAGAGGATGGTCATGGGCTGTTGGAAAATAGTGTCTTTTGAACACCAGAGTGCCACTGCACCCATGTACTTGCAACATCTGTGGATGTTTGCACAATCCATACAAAACAACCCGGTCAACATTCCAGCATTGATGAGTGCTCATGATGGGCATCACCCTTTCTAAGGAGCTAATGGGATTTGATGGATACTGGAGAAAAAGATAGAGACAGTTTTCTTTCATGACATAGCCTATGGTAGGTGGATCATGAGCTACTGGATGTCCCTAACCTTAACTTTACTCAGTGGATGAAAGAGTTGGGCGGGTGAAGCAGGGGACATGAAGTTAGGAGGGAGGTGTGGGATGCAACAACCCAGAGGGAATAGGAAAGGGTGAAGAGAGCGGTAGATATAATCAAAAAGCATATATACATGTATGAAATTCTCAAGAAACAAATACATTTTCAAATCTATGCAGATGAATATAGAGTTATGTAATATTAAAAACACTCCAAATTTTTATATAATTTAAAAAATGAGAAAAAGAAAATATATATGTTTATATAAAAAGGAAAGATAGTTGATCCTAAATGTAAGGATCAAAACAAAAATTTTATTTTTAATGATACTACTGATTTTGTTTGAACTTAATACCAAAATGAATAATCTATTTAAGATATCTGCTACATTGTTAGGGTAATTTTCTTTTGCAATTCTTCAAACTGCATGAAAATGTCACAAAGTCCATTATTATGTATAAGTAGTAAATGATAATAAAGTATATTATAAAGGAGAAAGCACAAACATTTGCCTAGACAAATAAATGTAAAACTGCAATTAAAATAGATGCTGCAATAGAAAATAACATCATTTGGGAACAAACCAGAAGTTGTGTTATTTTTATTTGGATTTTTAATTAGTGAGAATACTTTAGAAACTTCACATTTGAACACTAATGTAATGACAGAATAGAAAATAATAGTATAAATTTCTTCCATGAAGAGTTAACCCCTTATGAAACATATAGAAACTAAAATCACAGTACTTTTAGGGAAACAACAATTTTACCTAAAGCTGAGATGATTCAGAATTGACTGGTATCACATGAAATAGAAGCAAAGATGTGGAAGGTGAGGTGTGCCTTCTGAGTGGTGGGACATAGGATTAGTTGAACCCTAGGGTAAGTATTCTTTTTTTTTTTTTCTGGCTTTATTTTATTTTTTATTTATTTACTTTATATAACCAAGTCCATTTAAATGAAAACAAACATTTATAGACAATATTTGGGAATTCGGGCGTTGTTCTTTCCAAACTACATCCTGCTGGTAAGGGGTGCTGTCATGGGGGATTCGAAGAAGATTCAGAAATCCTGGCTGTAGTCTGTCAGGCTGCTTTGTCCAGCTGTTTTGAAAGTAGGATCACCTGATTTGATACTCTGTTCCAGGTGGTCTGGCTTGATCAAACCACATTAGTATGGCAGCAATCCACATCTTTTCATTTTCTGTGGAAACAAAAATAGAAATCCTTTTCCCCAGTAACTTGTTCTTGAACTTAAATTTTGGAGTCAAAGCATTTTTTTTAATTTAATTTATTATTTTACATGTCGATCCCAGTTCCCTCTCCCTCCCTTCCTCCCTCCCAATCTCCCACACTCCCTCACTTCCTCCCTCCCTCCTCCCCTCCCTTTTACCCTCTCTGACCTCTCACATGCACTCTAAACACCCTCCCATACCCCCACATCAATTCCATATGTAGGGGAATGTCATCCAGTAGGGGTCATGTAGGTCTGACAGGTCATGTGAAATAGGGACTAGGTCTTCTCTCCTGTCTCTAGATTAAGGCAGTTATCCCTCCATGGGGGATGTGTTCCCAGGGTACTTTTGTGCACCAGGGATACATCCTGGCTCCACTGTCTGAGGTCCCTTAGACTGTTCAGTCCTTCTGGCTGAGACCCATATTCAGGGGGGGCCTAAGTCAGTCCCCTGCTGGCTTCCCAGCTATCAATCTGGTGGCCCCTTAGCTCCTCCTTGTTCAGGTAAGCTGTCTCTATGTGCTTCTGCCGCCTGGTCTTGTCCTCTCCCTCTATATCTGAGTTCTACTTCGACTCAGTGTTTATGTATGGCTGTTTGCTCCTGTTTCCAACAGACATTAGTTGAGGGCTCCATGGATAAGTTAGTTGTTGATCTCACTCTCTGGGAAGGGCATTTATGGTAGCCTTTCCACGGAAGCTCAAATTGTTGTTGTTGGCAGCAGTCTTGTAGTTCTCTAGAGCTTTCTTTGTGTTCATTTTTATCTTCAAAACAATATTGGCTCCCTCTTTTATGTTCTCTCCTCTCTCTCTCTCTCTCTCTCTCTCTCTCTCTCTCTCTCTCTCTCTCCTGCCTTCTATTCCTTACCAGGCTAAATCTTCCTGGTCCCACATGATTTCCTTTCCTCCCCTCCTTTTCTCCTACTTCTCTCTCCATTCGCTGCCCCACCCACTTCCCCTGAGCTCTGGGGCACTTGTCCCTTACCAGTTCTGTGAGGGACTTTATATGAATCTCTTAGAATACACCTTGTATCCTAGTTCCTCTGGTGGTGTGAATTATAGGCTGGTGATCCTTTGATCTAGGTCTAAAATCCATATATGAGTGAGTACATACTGTGTTCCTCTTTTTGTGAGTGGATTACCTCATTCAGGATGGTTTCTTCAAGTGCCATCCACTTGCCTGCGAATTTCAAGATACCATTATTTTTTTCTGCAGAGTAGTATTCCATTGTGTACATGTGCCACATCTTCATTAAACATTCTTCAATTGAGGGGCATCTAGGTTGCTTCCAGGTTCTTACTATTACAAATATAGTGCCGCTATGAACATAATTGAACAGATGTCATTGTTGCATCGATGTGAATCCTTTGGGTATATGCCTAAGAGGGGGATTGCCGGGTCCTGTGGTAAACTAATTCCCATTTTCCTGAGGAACCGCCATACTGATCACCAAAATGGCTGTATGAATTTTCACTCCCAACAGCAGTGGAGGAGTGTTCCCCTTTCTCCATATCCTCTCCAACATGAGTCATAATTGGTGTTTCTAATTTTAGCCATTCTGGCAAGAGTAAAATGGTATCTCAAAGTTGTTTTGATTTGCATTTCCCTGATAGCTAGGGATGTAGAAAATTTTCTTCAGTGTCTTTCAGCTTTTTTGATTTCCTCTATTGAGAATTCTTTTTTCAGTTTTGTACCCCATTGTTTAATAGGGTTATTTGGTATTGTGTTGACTAGTTTCTTGAGTTCTTTGTATATTTTGGAGATCAGCCCTTTGTCAGATGCAGGATTGGTTAAAATCTTTACCCAGTCTGTGGGCTGCCTTTTGGTCTTGTCTACTGTGTCCTTTGCCTTACAGAAGCTTCTAAGTTTGAAGAGGTCCCATTTATTGTTTCTCTCAGTGTCTGTGCCCCTGGAATTATGTTCAGGAAGCAGTCTCCTATACCAATTTGTTCAAGGATACCTCCTACTTTCTCTTCTAAGAGGTTCAATGTGGCTGGATTGATGTTGAGGTTTTTGATCCATTTGGACTTGAGTTTTGTGCATGGTGACTGACATGGGTCTATCTGCAGTCTTCTACACACCCTCATCCAATTGTGCCACCACCATTTGTTGAAGATGCTGTCCTTGCCCATTATATAATTTTAGCTGTTTTGTTGAAAATCTGGTGTTCATAGGTGTGTGGGTTAATATCAGGATTTTCAATTCGATTCCATTGGTCTACCTGTCTACTTTTATGCCAATACCAGGCTGTTTTCAGGACTATAGGTCTGTGGTAGAGCTTAAAGTCAGGAATGGTGATGCCTCCTGCAGTTCTTTTATTGTATAGGGTTGTTTTGGCTATCCTGGGTATTTTGTGTTTCCATATAAAGTTGATTATTATCCTTTCAAGGTCGGTGAAGAATTGTGGTGGGATTTTAATGGGGATTGCATTGAATCTGTAGATTGCTTTTGGCAAGATTGCCATTTTTACTATGTTTATCCTACCTATCCAAGAGCATGGGAGATCTTTCCATTTTCTGGTATCTTCTTTACCAGAAAGTTCTTATCATATAGGTCTTTTACTTGTTTGGTAAGTGTTACACCAAGATACTTTATGCTGCTTGTAGCTATTGTAAAGGGTGATGTTTCTCTGATTTCTTTCTCTGTCTCTTTGTCGTCTGAAAAAAGTAGGGCTGCTGATTTTTTTTTTTGAGTTTATCTTGTATCCTGCTAGTTTTCTGAAGGTGTTTATCAGCTGTAGGAGTTCCCTGGTAGAGTTTATTGGGTCGCTTATGTAAACTATCATATCATCTGCAAATAGAGACAGTTTCACTTCTTCCTTTCCAATTTGGGTCCCCTTAATCCCCTTTTGTTGTCTTATAGCATTAGCTAGAACTTCTAGTATGATATTGAAGAGATATGGAGAGAGAGGGCAGCCTGGTCTTGTTCCTGATTTTAGAGGAATTGGCTTAATTTTCTCTCCATTCAGTTTGATGTTAGCAGTTGGTTTGCTGTATATTGCTCTTATTATGTTTAAGTATGGTCCTGTTATCCCTGACCTCTCCAAGACCTTTATCATGAAAGGGTGTTGAATTTTGTCAAAGGTTTTTTCCACATCTAGGGAGATAATCATATGGTTTTTCTTTTTCTGTGTATTTATATGGTGGATCATGTTGATAGATTTTCGTATGTTAAACCACCCCTGCATTCCAGGGATGAAGCCTACTTGGTCATGGTGGATGATTTCTCTGATGTATTCTTGAATTCGGTTTGCCAGTATTTTATTGAGTATTTTTGCATCGATGTTCATCAGTGATATTGGTCTGTAGTTTTCTTTCTTAGTTGTGTCTTTGTGAAGCTTGGGTACCAAGGTTATTGTGGCCTCATAAAAAGAGTTTGACAATGAACCTTCTGTTTCTATCTTGTGGAACAGTTTGAGGAGTATTGGTATTAGGTCTTCCTTGAATGTCTGGTAGAATTCTGCATTGAATCAATCTAGCCCTGGACTTTTTTTGGTTGGAAAGCTTTCGAAGACTGCTTCTATTTCATTGTGGTTATAGGTCTATTTAAGTTGTTTGTCTGCTCTTGATTTAATTTTGGTGATAGTTATCCAGAAATTTGTCCATTTCCCTTGAATTTTCAATTTTGTGGAATACAGATTTTCAAAGTATGACCTGAAAACTGTCTGGATTTCCTCTGTGTCTTTTGTTATGTTCCCCTTTTTGTTTCTGATTTTGTTAATTTGC
Source organism: Phodopus roborovskii (assembly GCF_943737965.1). NCBI lineage: Eukaryota > Metazoa > Chordata > Mammalia > Rodentia > Cricetidae > Phodopus > Phodopus roborovskii. The sequence goes on along the minus strand of NW_026126459.1, from coordinate 28,150,688 downwards.
ATGTTCTCTCTCTGCTTTTTAGTTAATTTGGATAAAGGTTTGTCTATCTTGTTGATTTTCTCAAAAAACCAACTCTTCGTTGCATTGATTTTTTGTATTGTTTTCCTGGTTTCTACTTTGTTGATTTCAGCCCTCAAGTTGATTATTTCCTGGCATCTACTACTAAGGGGTGAATTCGCTTCTCTCTGTTCTAAGGCTTTCAGTTGCGCTGGCTGTTAATTCTTATATGTGACTGTCCTCTTTCTTCATATGGGCACTTAGTGCAATGAACTTCCCTCGTAGCACTGCTTTCAAGGTGTCCCATAAGTTCGGGTACGTTGTGTCCTCATTCTCGTTGAATATTAGAAAGTCCTTAATTTCTTTCTTTATTTCTTCTTTGACCCAGGAGTGGTGTAATTGCACATTGTTAAATTTCCATGAGTTTGCAGGTTTTCTGCTATTTGTGTTGTTGTTGAATCCCAATTTTAAAGCATGGTGGTCCGATAAGATACAGGGGACTATTCCTATTCTCTTGTATCTGTTGAGGTTTGTTATGTCACCTAGTATGTGGTCAATTTTAGAGAAGGTTCCATGTGGAGCAGAGAAGAATGTATATTCTTTTTTCTTTGGATGGAATGTTCTATAGATTTCTGTTAACCCCAGTTGAGACATAACCTCTGTTAGTTCTATTGTTTCTTTGCTGAGTTTCTGATTTGTGGTCCTGTCTAGTGTTGAGAGTTGAGTATTGAAATCTTCCACTATAAGTGTGTGAGGTTTATACGAGCTTTGAGTTTTAGTAGTGTTTCTTTTAAGAATGTGGGTGACTTTGTATTAGGGGCAGAGATGTTCAGAACTGAGACTTCGTGTTGATGGATTTCTCCTGTGATGAATATGAAATGACTGTCTTCATCTCTTCTGACTAATTTTGGTTTGAAGTCTAACTTGTTAGATATTAGGATAGCTATGCCTGCTTGCTACTTATTTCCATTTGATTGGAAGATATTTTCCCAACCCTTTATCCTGAGGTAATGTCTATCTTTGAAGCTTACATGTATTTCTTGTATGCAGCAGAAGGATGGATTCTGTCTTCGTATCCATTCTGTTAGCCTGTGTCTTTTTATAGGTGAGTTAAGACCATTAATGTTAAGGGTGAGTAAGGACCATTGATTGTTGATGCTTGTGTGATTTAGGTTTGTTGTTGGCAGTGGTATTGTGAATATATTAGTTCTGCTTTACCCTTGGTTTCTGGTGTAGTTGGATTATCTATGGCCTACATTTTTGTGGGTATAGTTACCTTCCTTGGGTTGGAGTTTTCCTTCCAATAATTTCTGTAGGGCCAGATTAGGAAAATCTGGTTTTGTCATCAAATATCTTGTTTTCTCCATCTATAATGATTAAGAGTTTTGCTGGATATAGTAGCCTAGGCTGGCATCCGTGTTCTCTTAATACTTTTAGAACATCTATCCAGGACCTTCTGGCCTTGAGGGTTTCCATGGAGAAGTCAGGTGTAATTTTGATAGGTCTGCCTTTATATGTTACCTGTCCTTTTTCCTTTGCTGCTCTTAATATGCTAGGTGTTTTGATTATTATATGTTGAGGGGTCTTTTTTCTTTGGTCCAGCCTATTTGGGGTTCGGTATGCTTCTTGTACTTTCATGGGCATTTCCTTCTTCCAATTTGGAAAATTTTCCTTGATGATTTTGTTGAATATGTTTTTGGCACCTTTGAGCTGGGCTTCCTCACCTTCCTCTATGCCTATTATTCTTAGGTTTGGCCTTTTCATGGTGTCCCACATTTCCTGGATGTTTTGTGTTAAGGATTTGTTGGATTTATGATTTTCTTTGGTCAATGAATCTATTTCTTCTAGTTTATCTTCTGTGCCCGAGATTCTCTCTTCCATCTCTTGAATTCCATTGGTTATGCTTGTTTCTGTAGTTGACGATTTTTTGCCCAGTTTTTCTATTTCCAGCATTCCTTCGGTTTGTGTTGCCTTTATTTTCTGTGTTTCAGTTTTCAAGTCTTGAACTGTTTTCTTCACCTGCTTGTTTTTTCTTGGCTTTCTGTAATTTCCTTAAGGGATTTGTTCATTTCTTCCACCTTTTTGCTTGTTTTTTCCTCTATTTCTTTAAGAGATTTTCTCACATCTTCTTTGAGGGCCTCTATCATTTTTATGATGGTAATTTTTAAGTCGTTCCCTTCTGCTTCCTCTGCTTTGTTGTTGTGTTCCATTCTAGTTGGTGTATATTCCCTAGATTCTGGTGGTGTCATGCTTGTCTTTCTGTTCTTAGGTGTTTTCTTGTATTGCCTTCTTCCCATAGCTTCTTCCAGTAGGTGTTGGTGGGGTCTCCCCCTCTCTCTATGGTACTTCCCCGGTGGGCTTATGTGGGTCAGAGGTTCAATATCTGTAGCTCTGTGTGGTCCAAGCTCTCTAGGAGGTCTCTCCACAGACAGGGACCCAGGGATGGGGTCAAGGATGAGGATCCAGTAGAAGATGCCAGCAGGAACTCAGAGTGGATCTGCAGAGATAGGCGGATCTCTGGGAAGGGCCTGGGACTCCAGCAGAGTCCTGGAGGTAGGGTCAGAGACCAAGCAGGTAGAAATTATGGGTGGTCCCATGTGGATAGGCAGGTCTCTTTTGTTCAGAGTTGCTCCAAGAAGTCTCTGAAGTAGGGTGGACTGTTGGTTCCACCCTCTGTCCCAGTGCTCAACCAGAGGGGCAGAACCGGGGGTAAGGTAGGGCACAGGGAAGGGGGGGGCAGGCTTGCGGTGGGGATGGGTGGGGGTGTATCAGAGCTCCAAGGGTGCTCTCAATGGGGACAGGAGACAGAAGCAGCAGCCTAGGGTAAGTATTCTAAGAGTTCTCTTCTCTGTGACTCATAAACCAAGTGTTGGTTCCATAAACTTTCCACAAAGGTCAAACTAATTAAAGTAAGCTGGCCTAAAGCAGCACCCAATACAAAATAAGTAAAATGTGAATGTAGCAGGTGTTTTCTTTTGGGCTACCACCAACTAGCTCCCAAATCATGTCAGGGAGACTTATTAGTTATGAATGCCAGGCCTAGTTTAGGCTTGTTTCTGGCTTGGACTTTTACCTTAAATTAACCTGTTTACCCCCCGCCCCTTGTGATTTGTTGTTTAGGTTCTATTTTTTTATATTTATAATTTTTTCTTTTTTTACATATTGATCCCAGTTACCTCACTTCCTTCCCTTCCTTCCATGTCCACTGACCCTTCTCCCATACCATCCCCCGCCCCCACTCCTTTTTATCTGCCTGTTACCTTGGGGCTTTTTACCATTCTTCCTTCTGTGTATCTTACTTTCACTGCTTTTCATACCTGTTTGTCTGGCAGCTGCCTGGCTTCTTGCCTCTGGCATATCCCTCTCTTTCTCCTCATTCTCTTCTGTCTTTTTTCTCTCATTTTGAGCCTAGATTTCTCCTATTTATTTCTCAGTCTGTTAGCACTGCCTAACCTTTTTCTGCCTAGCTATTTGCCATTAGTCCTCTTATTAGACCTATCAGGTACCTTACAAGGGCAAGGTGAAATACGTACAACACATCATTACATAATTAACCATATATCATTACATCGTTAAACAAATGCAACATATACAAATGTAAACACATCTTAACATAGTTTAAAAAGTATTCTAAAACATACAAAAGTAAAATATTAAGTGTCTTTAAAATGTGGGTCAAATTTTCTCATTATTCCAGAGAGAAATCCAAGGCCAGACAGTAGATATTTAAGCACTGTAAAGTGTTTTATATTACCGAGATCCAACTGCCATTATAGCATGAGAAGAGATGGTTGCACAAATCAGCATATTTATGTTACTAAAACCTCAATTATTCAAAAGCATCTTATGACAAACTAAATCTGCCTGATGGATTGTAGATGTCACTCTGAATTAAACATTGTTTAATTCAAGCAGCTGTAGATATCATACATCCCAGGCCTGAAGATCTAGAAGGCGGTTTTGGCTAAATTTGTATTTTTAAAAATATATTTATTATTGAGGGGGAATTCACAATTATTGCTCTTCCAAACTGCACTCTAGAATCTAGACATAGCTAACTCAGCAACTCTCTATAAACATTAGAAAGATCTTAACTACAGGGTAGCAGCCATCTCCTATAAAATTGATAACCTACACAACCACAATCAGGAGATGAGGGAGTGTTGCTTTAACTAACTATATTTGGAAATAGTGTTCAATGAAGCAATTGATGAATTATAGAGTATACACACTTCTCAAAGCATTAAACAGGGAACATATATATGTCTTACTCCTATTGCCAGCAACATTCATGGCGGCTTAAGAGAACCAAAGGAACCAAAAGAATTATAACACTAGCTCTCAGAGAAGTTCACATTTCTCCCATTCAAGTACAATAATCAATAAGAACTTTTTAAAGCTGGGCATGGTAGAACATGTCTTTAATTCCAGCACTTGGAGAAAAGGTAGACAGATCCCTGATTTCAAGGCCAGCCTGTTCTAATAAGTATAGGGAGAGCCATGACTATGTATTTAGACCCTATATAACTATCTACTCTCAGCAAACACTAACTTTTCACTGTGAGTAAAAAAAAAAAATCAACTGCCAGAAAATTCTAGAAAAAAAATGCTAAATGAATATTTAACCATACATGTGTACACACATGCATGCACACATACACTCATACATACACAAATGCACACACGCATGCATGCCCACACAAGCACACACATACATGTATGCATGTGCACACACACACACACACACACACACACACACACGTGCATACACACCCTCATACCCACACACACACTGTGTTTTCTTTCAGTTCTTGTTGTTTGTTACTAGATTTTCTCCTTTGAACAATTTTCCTCATCACCTAGTCCTAGTGAGGCTTTTATTTTTTTATTTATTTTTTCCTGAGTCTGCTTCAACAGAAGCTATAGGTATGTGAGACTTGTGCCATTGCCGAAGTCCTTTGGCAGGCCTCCAGTCCTTTGAAATGCAGTTCTGTTCTTATGATGTCATAGTTTCCATTCTCAATCCTGCCTTCAGTATTTTGTCTTCTAAACATTTGATTGATGTTCTATTTTAAATGAATGTAAAACTTCATCCATTTACAAACAAGAAGATCACTGTGTACATATTAAAACCTAAAATGCATTTTTTGTCTGTGATTTTTAAATTAAATGTTGAGAAAGGCAAATGTTTCCTTCTTCTTCCTTTCCAATGATTAAAAATGACCTACTAATCTTATTAAAACATATTATATAAGCTATATAAATATTAAGTAACATAATCATCTACTAGAATTTTTATTTGTCCAACATACAGTCAATTGAGATTAATCCAATGTAGCTGAGTAATTTTAAGGCATGTTCCAGGAGGAGAAGAACAACAATACTACATTTCCAGTATTCCAGTATTCTCACTTGCCCCCCCCCCCTCAAAAATACTTTAAATGTCAGCTTCACAGACAAGGACTCAGACCATCAGTGCTGGATACACACTAGGAAGAAGCAATCTGGAATCAAATTCCATTAACTATTCAGTGTATAAATCATTTCATTGACCCATGATATATTCATGAGTTCAATCTTATATCTTGCATACTGTTTTTTTATTACTGAAAATGATTTCTTCATACAATATATTTTGATTATAGTTTTCTCTCCCAAAGCCCTCCAAGATCCTTATCCTATCCCCTCCCAATCAAATCTATACCCTTTGTTTCCATCCGTAGAAAACAGGCATCTAAAAATAATAATAAGCTAAAACAAAAATAAACAAATCAGAATAGAAGAAAACAAATAAATAAAGAGGTAAAAAGGAGCCAAAAAAAAAAAAAAAAAAAAAAAAGAAAGAAAGAAAAAGAAAAAAGAACAAGAAACACACATAGATGCAAAGACACATATGTCCATACACACACAAATTTCATTGAAATACAAGACCGGAGCTTTCCACTAGCAAATCATAGAAATCTGGAGGTCTCTACAGACAAGACTGGAAGTGAGGTAGCTAGACAGAAACAGGATATAAGCAGAGAGAAACAGGAAACTGCCCTCAGTCTGCTGAGAAACTAAGGAGGTAAGCTGTGGTGGCGGCTTGCTCGTTCTCTCTGATCTTTGAACATGTCCTTCTATATCTGACTCTGGGTTCTTATTATCTAGACAAATTAAGAACTCCATTTACATGTGGTGAGACAAATACCATGAAAACCATTGAGTTTGTTTTGTGTTACCCATCTACTGCTAGGCATGGGTCCTAATTAAGAGGGGTTTATATACCAAGAGAAGCTTAGTTGAAGAAAACTGAGTTTTACTTTGTGAGTGGTAATCAGTTTGGTTAGGGATTAGCATGTGTGTCCACTTACCCTCTCAGCTCTGGTACATGATTTCACTTAGACATGTGCAGGCCTTGTGTATTCTGCCAGTTTCTATGATTTCTTATGCACCTCTTTCTTGTATCTAGAAGGTCTTGTTACCTTGGTGTCCTCCATTCTGGTTGGCTCATAATCTTTCAACCTCCTCTTCCATGAATTTACTGAGCCCTGAGGGGAGGGAAGTGATCCAGACATCCTGTTTAGGACTGGGTGCTCCAAGTTCTCTCTTTCAGTCTATGCACACTGCCTAGTTGTGGGTCTCTGTATTTTTTCTACCTACAGCAGGAGGAAGTTTCTCTGATTATGGCTCAGCAAGGCACTGATGTTGTCAGGAGTTACTTTACTATTATGTCCGTTTCATTATGTTTCTTCATTTGATTTCCCCCAAGATCTCTGGCCCATCTAGTTACATGTTCCTGGCCACATGAGCAGTGTTGGTAATGGGTTCCATCTCATGGAATGGGCTTATTTCCAATCATAGTTAGTTAGTTAGTTAGTTAGTTAGTTAGTTAGTCAGTTAGTTAGTTCCACAAGCTTTGTGACACTTTTGCAGTAGCACATAGTGATGGGAGGTCATTCTGTATATGTTTCTCATACTGGTTAATGAATAAAGCACTGTTAGCCAATAGGAAAGGAAGATAGGAGGGACTAGGAGACAAGGAGGAAAGAGGAAGTAGTAAGGAGGAGCCAAGATGGAGAGAAGGGAGAGAACAGAATCGCTGGCCCCCGCTCTCTGGTAAGACCATGTGGAAATACATAGAAATGGGTTAATAATTAAGACAGAGCTAGCCGATAAGAAAATAGCACCTGGCCAACAGAATTATATCTAATACATAGTCTCTGTGTGTTATATGGGCTGGAGCAGTGGCAGGAGGAAAAAGCTTACTCCTTACAACATAGTGCAGCTATGTCACCACTGGAGACATAGCTAGGGTGCAGTGTGCATTTACCCTTTGGCAACATGCAGGGCAACTTCCAGTACCATGAACACTAGACAATAAGAGGTGAGGGCGAAGCACCAGCTTAGCTTCTCTGTGTTCACTGTGCTGTGGAGACATTGTCTTTAGCAGTAGGACCTCATTATCAGTTTTTGAAGAGTAACCAACAGCCTTGGCAATGGCTTGGGCTATTTGGGGATTCCCTTGCAGTACTTTTAGCCAAGAGCTCAATTAGACAGAACCCATTCCCAGATCTGGACATCAAGAGATGTTCATTTGGGGATTTTGTCTTCCACATTATTTGATGATTCCATTCACATTTCTTTCATATATTTATACAATTTAGGTAGCTTTAAGATTCACTTGTTTTGTTTTAGTTTATTATAGATAAATGGTCTGGGATTATAATAGGCAGATCCAGTGTGATATATTTTCTATATATTGAGGAAGTACTAAGCTAAGATGCCTCAATCAACCCTCAGACCTAAATCCTGTCTGTTTCTGTTTCATACACTCTTTCATAGTCTCAACTCTTTTATTTGAGTTGTTTGGTTTTGTAATCATAAACACTTTTGCTTTCAAAATGAAAAAAAAAAAGTTAATTTGGAGTTAGTGTATCCCAATATTATAAGATGAACCACACAGAAAACACCATTACTTATACAAGGAATGAACAGAAATTACAGCCAGGGAAACAAGGACATTGGGATTTAATGGTCAGTTAAAAAGACGAAATATCAAAAGTAAAAGAGCCAAGAAACCTGAATAGGAATTGAGTTACTATTTTAAGCAAACTCTTTATTCACAAGGAACAACTCTGAGGACAGCTTGGCTATACACAGGGTTTATATATAATTTGTATATATATTTATAGTAGCAGTAGCTTATGGATAAAATAAATTACCAGAAATTGTATATAATTAGAATTTATTTATCCAGAATTTTTGATTTTCGAATTTGTTCCAGTTTTATCTTTTGAAAATATCTACTCAGTTACTTCAGGTACTCATTCCTTTGGTCTACTCACTTACCATTTTCTTCATGGGACTGTGTTTAACTGAGATTAATTTTGTGGGATTTTTGCTTGTTTTTATTTATATTACAGCTTTGTCAATTCTATCACACTCATAATTATATCTTAGCAATTTAAAAATTAAGCTCTACCTTTCCCTATCGCGGTAAATAAGGATCAGGATAAACAAATAGGCCGAATAGATGTTTATTCAGGGAGAAATAACTTACAACCTAGACAGATGAACACCAGGAAATTCAACCCGATCCTCTCCTATCCCAGTCACGCCAGAAAGAGAGGCCTTCCTGGCCCCTTCCGACCTCCTTCCACAGGTCACTTCCGCCCATGGCTCCACCCCCCAATGGGCGTGGTCAGTGCTACAGAAGGACTATCTCACTACAATTCCCCTTTGTTATTGTAATGAAAAAGGGCACCACATAATAGTACCATTATACTCTGATAAATATTTGGGATGTAATTACTAATGTGTTATTAAAGATACAACATAAACATGGATTATTTTAGGAAGCCATAAATACTATCATTCTCAGACAATGATGTGAAACAAGCTGGTGACCACAGAAACTTATTTAATATTTTCCAGAGTTACTGTCATCTGTAGGACTGTACCAGTAACAATATACAACTCTTAGAATATTAAAGATTAAAATAATATAAGATATGTAATTATATGAAACAATATATAAAATTATGGTGCTTAAAACAGCACATATAATAATTAATTGTTCAGTAAATCATGGCAATACTTATTACTGTGATAATAAAGATGATATCTCAGTTCTCAATTTGGGACTTATGTCATATCTCAAATACATCTATGCTTTGTCTTTCAATCAAAAGAGAGTAGAAAGGAAAGAGTAAAAATAATTAAAGGATTAATGAAGAAGGGGAGAAGAAAAAATGAGGGAGGGTGGAATGCAGCTATTTAATACAATTGTTATTTCAAATATGCTCTCTTTTTGTTTGTTTATTTGCTTATGGTTTTTGAAGACAGAATTTCTCTATGTAGTCTTATAGACCAGTCTGCCCTTGAACTCAAAAGAGATTTGCCTGCCTCTGTCTCCTTTGTCCTGGCATTAGAGGTATGTACTACTACTGCCTGACTTCTTTTTAGTTTTAAACAAAATAGATTCAAAAAGTATTATTGCTAGACTACTTACAACAGGGTGAAATTTATATGGAAAAGGATAGATCTTTTATTTTTCCCATCAGTAATTGGCTTTAAGTAGTCAAAATGAACAAATGTTGGTTGAGTTTTTGTTTTCTAAAATGGATGAAAGATTTCTTCATGAAGTCATTGCATAATGAAACTTAATAACAGAGATGAGCAAATAGTTCCTCCATGACTGTGTCAAGATAGTTATAGAATATTCAGCAGTACTATGAAATAAATATTACAATAACATCATAATATCCAAACAGAAGAGAGAGGTAAATATTAATATTCAATACAAGTATTAAAATGTATACAAATGCCATTTGGATTCTGGCTTTTCTTCTCTGTTGACAGGAAATTAGCACCATTATAAGTAGGATGCCATGTTCAGCATGCATGCATACATGCATGCATACTTGCATGGAAGAGGGGCTTGGCCCTGTTTCAACCTATTGTGCCAGACTTTGTTGACTCCTCATGAGAGCCCTTACCCATGAAGGGGGGTGGACTGTGGGGGGGGGTGGTAGAACTATGGTTGGAATGTAAAATGAAATTTAAAAGAACAAAAAATTATAAAAAATAAGTATGATAATTACATACTTTTAGACGTAAGACTTTAAGAAAAATTGGCAGGAAAGGAATTAATACAACTTATAAAAATACAATTTTTAGTGTTCCACAACACACTTTCTGGAATCATCATAGTTAAATTGACCTGGGTTCATTCCAGTTTCCTTCCCATAAGATTATCTTAGGCAAAATCTTCCCTGTCCCTAGAATTTGCAAGATTCAAAGAATAATTCCTATCTTATGTTTACTTGAGTCTAAATAGTACTCCCATCAATGAGAACTTTCAATAATACTATATTGCTAGCTTTTTAGGGATCAAGGGTAGACCCCTATTGCTGAAGACAGTGCACACTTGTAGCTTTCATGGTTCCATGCAAGCAGCCAAGGGAAGGGAAAAATATACAGTGCTACCCACCTTCAAAACCTGTGAACTTCAAAGACAAACATGGCAAGATATGCATAAAGGTACAAAAAGTGACGCTCACGTGCCACAGACAACCAATAGATGGGTGTCTCATTAGACATAAACCCAACTTAAGAGGAGTGAAAACATGACTGGTTCTGAGCTAGTGAGATAAGGTCCCTTAGGGGGAAAAATCAACCACTCCTACTTTGTTAGAACAGGGCATTTCCTCACTAATTTCTAAACCTAATCCTTATACCTACAGATAAGTGTAGGGTAACTGTGCTAAAGAGGTACCTTATCAAAGAAGCCTATTTTTATAACAAATGAAGAATATTACAGAAAACCTTACAAAGTTGACACAATGTGGAAATCAATGTATCATGTAGAACCCAGCCATAGTGCAAATATCTATTTTACAGTTTCTGTATCTATGGCTCAAAGAACATTGTGGAAAAGGCACTGACTGTAAGATCCAGAATACCAGAAAATCTGGTGTGAGGCCGGCAGGCTTAGAGAGGGAGATGCAAAAACATGACTGGATGGATGACACTGTCAATGAGCATGTTAATGAGAACAGAGGAAAATTCCAGAGAGTCCCATCCATAGACTAAAAACTAAAGGCAGCACTTGGCTACTGGAGAAAGAGAATGTCTCCCTGGTATGAGCCTTCCCTATTTATCTTCCAAATATAATGGTTAGCTTTCATATATACACAAACAACAAAAACAGTACAGAAAAATAGTACAGAAGAATAATAGCACATAAAAAGAGCATATCAGCTTGAGAGGGAATGGGGATGGCTTGAGGGAAAACTTGGAGGGAGAAAAGGGAAGGAAAGGTGATGTAAACCTATTTATTTGTGTGTGTGTGTGTGTAATATTTAGAATAAATAATTATATATAATTTACAAACCATTGTTTATTATCTTCCCATTTTCCATTTAATAACAGAATGTATTACATTAGAATGTATAGAATCAAGGTTATTAAACATTATGAATTCCTGTGGTGCTTAATCAAATGTAATTTATCCAGAAAGATCAATACATGTAGAATGTCCCTCTCTCAGAAACCATAGGCAGTAAGAAACAGACTGTCTAGTTTACATTTTAAGACAATTATAGTGATCTGATGCTACAGTAAAACAATGTTTTACTTTTGTTTCTATTTTCTTTAAAAACATCTCATCTTTACCATTTTTAATGAACAATATAGAAAATACAGAGACTTACACAACTTCATAAAGGACTCAGTTTCTTGTGTCACTTGTAACCATTACACAAACCCTGGGAAGAAGGATTCTGTGATGTGGCAAATTGGCTCATGAGTAAACACTGACCAAGGATTTGGCCATTTCTTTCTTCTGTCTTCAGAAGACAGGCTCTGCCTTTTATGTTTTCACCCTTAAGCCACTCAGTTACTCTACAGCCACTCCTCTTGGCTTCTAACAACAAGAATATGTCATAAATCCCAAAGACTCAGCTGCACCTAGTTACTGTGCTGTAGGCATGGACACATATCAAGTCGACACCTAGTTAAGGAGTGAGATCATAAAGAACTCTCAAGTTCTGCGTTTGGAAATTTCTAAAATTAAATTGCTACTGTACTTCATATGTGCATCTGCTACATGTATCTGCATAACATGAGGAGGTCAGGAGAATGGAAGACACTGACTATGAACACAGACAGGCACATGCTAAATGGGAGAGTGATCCTGCTCCTCCATCCTACAAGGACCCAAAGAATAATAGCAAGGCAACACTGCAGCTTGTTAAGCATTTTCTCTAATAAATAAAAATTAGTTTTATTATAAAAGAAAATAAATTTCTGTGTCCTGGTTAAGTTCTGTGTCATCAAAATTTTTTGTTTTATTTTTTTGTTTGTTTGTTTTCAAATTATCCTAGTTAACTTAAAGCCGGATATTCCAATATGTCAGCTTTAGACACAAAAAGACTATTCACTAAGTCATGTATTTGCAGAACACTACAAGAAGCAAATGATCTTCATCACAATTTCCATAAAATGACCTTATAGGTAAAATATATATGAAATACAGAGTTCATGTATATTTGAATTTCATATAGTATTATAAACTATATATATATATGTAAATATATATATATAATTATTTTTATGTATTTACTATCACTACATTTGGAAAAAAATCTACTTGTTATTTGCTATTGGCTCTGAATTCTTTGTGGAATATATTCCTTATGTTCATTATAAAACCAAACTTAAGTCAAACCTTATTTCTTTTCAGTTTCCCAGCATTCCAACAGTAGATTCTATCTGTAGGCAAGCAAAAATCAAAACATGAAAGAATTACAACCATTTAATGTACAATAACATGGTGTTAGAGAAATTTTTTAATGATACCTTCTTCCCAGGCACCAAAGAAACACAAGATTATCTTTATTGACTCCAGATGTGCTGTCAAATCAGAAATATCCCTAGCATTACTCAATGTATGATTCACTACTTTTCCACATTTATCTAGCAGAACAAAACTTGACCTAGCATTATACAAGATGCCTTCTTTCTGAGATGTTAAAACCTTCAGCAGCTGCCTGTTAATGGATTTTATTTATTAAATATTTTATAGGCAAGAAATACACTGTCTGTACAGATCGAAGGAATGTTCCCAAGACTATCACATAAGCCTTTTGAGATAAGCTTCTTGACACATACTAGTATCCCAGGGAAAAGTTTCATCTTCTTGCTTAAAGTGGGGGTATACTTCTCCTGTAGTTATCTGTTTAGAAACTATTTGAATTAGAAGCATAAATTTATTTGACATTGCTTGTAAGTCTGTTGTAAGAACCAGTCTACTTGTGTCAGCACTTTTTTCTGAAACAGAAAAGAGAATGTATACTCCCACTTTGATAAGCCTCAGTTCTCCTAGGGAAGGAATGCAAAATATTTGTTAAAATCTCCAAAAATTACAACTGCTTGCCAAACTCCAAATGATACAGGCAGGAATGAACTGTTAGAAAAGTTTATCTGATCATTCCATTAGCAGGCAGAAAATGAGGGAAAGGACTTGATAATATCAAAGTTTAGAAACTGAGGTTAATCTCATAGTGGGTCATTAGAATCCTCATTGGCAAGGCAAAGGAGAATGAGAATATTATTTTATCAATGATTAATCACTTCAGGGTAATGCAATACTCTTTCTTATCTGCCTCATTTTAAAACAAATAACACTTTCCACAATATTATCTATTGCTGCTTTATGTATAATAAAATAAATTCAAAATTTATTGGTTGTTTATTATTTCCTCTTCAAAGATAGTATTTTTTAAAACTTAAATGTACTTTTAAAATCAAAAGTACAAATTACTATTTATAATCAGGAGGTAACCAGAAAAAAACAAAATGAAAAATAATAAAAAATAATAATGAAATTAGATCATTCTTAGAATTCCCATTTTACAGAGATTATAAAATGGACAAGCCACTATGACAAATTATTTGATAGCTCATGAATATTTTAAATGTAGAATTTCCATAAATCAGCAATAAATTTTATTAACAACTTGATTGCCTGAGAAACAACTAAGAAATTAATAAAGCACAACTCTAGTGTTACCCATGGCAACACTTTTCGAAATGATTAGTTCATAGAGGATCTGATCTTATGAATGAACTTATCATTTGATGAATTCATAATACAATAGCATTATTTTAGGGTGGAGCATAGTTGAAGGAGGTGGCTTACTGAGTTGTGCTCTTGAATATTACATCTCTCCCTGGCCTTTCCTGTACTCTTTTCTCTCTACTTCCCATCTGACAGATATATATATATCTGTCACTTACGATGTTCATCTTAAACTCTTAAAGCTAGTAACCACAAGCCAAATCCTTAAAAATAGTTAGCCAAAATAACTCTTTCATCCCCTAACTGGTTTATGAAAAGTCAATTAATAAGGCATAGGATTGAGCAATTCTATCTATACGTTTCTGTGTGACTTTTCCTTGGGACACATAAACAAATGTCTATTTCAGAGAGGGCATTGACTACAAACAAAAGAGATGATTCTATAAATACAGCTTAGTAAACAAACGACTTTATTGAGATTATTCACTTGGGGGTGGATGACAGGTTTCTTATAGAAACATGAATGACTCAGACAGTTGCATTACAGAAAATCCTACTCCAGCATGGGTGATAACTCATGAAGCCTGCATCTCTGAGGTTACCTGCACAACTTTTAGGCAGCTTAGCCACTTTTTTACCTGCTATTGGGACCCTTTTCCTCCTACTGGGTTGGCTAATCCAGTCATGATGTGATGTCTAATGCTGGCAAGGATGTGGAGCAAGGGGAACACTCCTCCATTGCTGGTAGGAGTACAAACTTGTACAACTACTAGGAAATCAACATGGCAGTTCCTTGGAAAACTGGGAATTAATGTAACTCAAGATCCAACTATACAATGCTCTTAGGCATATACCCAAGGACTGTCCATCCTACCATGAAGACTGTTACTCAGCTATGTTCAAAACTGCTTTATTCATAATGGTCAGAAACTGGAAACAATCTAGATATCTCTCAATTGAAAAAAAAGATAAAGAAAATCTTGTACATTTACACAATGGAGTATTATTTATCTGTTAAAAAATGACAACACAAAATTTGCAGGCAAATGGATAGAACTAGAAAAAATCATGCTGAATGAGGTAACTTGAGACCAGAAAGAAAAACATGGTATTTATTCACTTCTAAGTGGAAATTAGCTGTTAAATAAATGCAATCCACAAATCTAGAAAGGCTAAATAACAAGGAAGTCTCAAAGGGGGATTTTTTGATTTCCCTGGGAAAGTAAAGCAGAATAGATTTATCAGGTAGACTAGGGGTAGGTGGAAATGGAAACAGAGATCAAGTTCAGGGTAAGAAATGGGGAGAGAAAGACTATGAGGAGAGAGGTGACTGGAATTGGAGGGTAGTTGCAGAGCATGTTTGGCACAAATTTCCATGTAAAACTTGATGAGTACTTAAAAGGGGATTCTAAGCACAAGAGAACAGAATCAAATGGCTTCTTGGTACCAGTATTTTCTTGGATGGGAACTTTGGTAAAGGCAAGCACAAGCTCAGCTCTTTTAAGCGAGACTTCTTGACTGAGGATTAGCCACAAATACTTCAAGACTCCTTTAAGAGGCCCTGCTGCCAAACATTTAAATAGGGTTTATGAGCAACCAGCAGCATACTTCTTGATTGTGGCATGGACCTAGAACTCCACAGACTTGTGGCAATAAGCATGGCTCCCACCAGTAACTCTGACATGAAACTACACTCTCAGGAAGAAAAAGAATGTGGGGGGGGGGGGGGCAAGGGCAGCCTCTGCTTTAATCTTAGCCATGCTGTTTAGCAGAACAGACTCATAGTCAAAATTAAAAAAAAAGAGAGAGAGAGAGAGAGAGAGATATTCAGTAAAGACAGATTCAGAGGAGAAAACCTATAAACAGTTTACAATGTGTTTAAAAACATACATAAGCTTGGAAGAAAAAAGAAAAAGGATAGAGAGAGTCTTTAAAAGAAATAGAGTAGCTAGGTGTGGTGGTACAATCCTTTAATCCTAGCATTCAGGGCAGGAGGATCTATGATTTCAAGACCAGCATAGTCTATAGAGTGAGTTCCAGGACATCCAAAAGTATACAGTGAAACCCTGTTTCAAAAATCCAATAAATAAAAACTAAAAATAAAAGAAATAGAATAATAAAAAGGATCATATAAAGATGGAAAATATGCAGAGTCTGGATACTGTATATATTATGTTGTTTTTCAATTGTTTGATTGCTGAGGAAGTAGCTGCTAAAGTACATTTGATTATAAATGCTGCTGGATTAATCCAACCTATATATTTTAAAAATGTATTGTCTTCAAACTGTAAGTCTAAGGACATGTTATTTGTTCACCAATGTTCATTGCTGCTCTTTTCTTAATAGACAGAAATTAGAAGATTAGATGCCCACTAATAAATGAATGGATAATGAAAATGTGATACCTTTATATGACACTTTTTAGCTGTGAAAAAAAAATATCAGAAAACATAAAATCCACAGGTAAATGGATGGAGGTAGAGAAAAATCATCTTGATGAGGTAACCTAGACCCCAAAAGACAAATATGGTATGTATTTGTTAGCTCTCGAATATTTTCTGGGTTTACTATTATCCATATAACCACAGAGGCTAGATGTAGAGTAATAGATAATACAGGGCAGGGCAGGAACTCCTAATACAGTAGTAATATAAAATACAGATATTAAGAGACATGGGGGTTCAGGGAAACTAGAAAAAGAGTATTAAACAGAGAGGTAGAGGGAAGATGGAGATAAGAGAGGGAATGCGAGAGAGTCACGTAACTCTATGGACATTTGAGGGGCAGAAGTACCTTAAAATATATACATACATGAAAGGAATCTTAGATTAATCAACAAATAACAGGAGAGACAAAGCCCCAGTTGGACATCTCTTTTCCACCAAGTACAACCTCCAGTGCCAGGGATGTGT
This sequence comes from Phodopus roborovskii, assembly GCF_943737965.1. Classification (NCBI taxonomy): domain Eukaryota; kingdom Metazoa; phylum Chordata; class Mammalia; order Rodentia; family Cricetidae; genus Phodopus; species Phodopus roborovskii. The sequence continues at coordinate 28,133,714 of NW_026126459.1, read as the reverse complement.
TACAGATAATTGAGTTGTTGCCCAAGGGGTGCCATGGAATCCCCAAACAATGTGCACAGACTGAGCTATCTTGGAACACTCGGTTCTAAATGGGATGTCTTCATTACACAATGCCCTTCAGGGCTCAGAGAGCTGTATGAAGGAAGAGTAGCAAAGAGTGTAAGAGCCACTAGGGATGAAGACTGATGAAATGCTGCCTTCAAGGACAATAGCACTGATGCACAGAGGAACTCACACAGACTGCAGCAGCACCCAATGGGGCCTGCACAGGTACCAGATGTAGTTACAGCACTGAGAGAAGAAATGAACAAAGGGCTCCACCCCTAAACCAGAAGCTATCTCCAATTGGTTACCGCTCACACATTAAAAAAATGGTTTTGTCCAAGGAAGACTACATGGGTATTCAAACCACTCTTAAGGGCAGGCAGCCCAGTAGTAGAAGACCAACACAGAAACAGCTCAGTAACATTTTTGGAGATGTTTTATATCAAATTGCTTTGCATTGGCATTTTTTAAACCTTGCTTGTCTTTTGCTTAATTATCATAGTTTCTAAATTTTTTTGTTATTGTTAAACTGATTTTGTGTATATGTATGTGTGTATATTTCATTTTGCGCATTTTTTTTCTTTTTTATTCCTTCTGTTTCCTTTGGTTAATTCCGGTTTGTTTGTTGACCTGATTATCTTCTAGAGAAAGAGAGAAAGAAGGCATGGAGATGGATGGATTGGTAGGTGGAGTAGATATGGGGAGAGATGGGGGAGGGAAAGCCATGATCAAAATACACAGCAGGGAAAAATTATTTTCAATAAAAAGTGAAAATGATGTAAATAAATTCATTAAATGTAATAAACCTATAAAAAGCAAATAAATATTAAGAAAACCCATAGTAATTGTGAAAAAGGAGTACTTTGGAAAGTAATATGAAGAATAATAAAGAGGTTATGAGGGATTTATCTTTGTTTGCAGATCTATTTTATCTCCTTTATATTAATAAAATTCATATATAAAATCAGAAAATTATAGAGGAATCTGTTGTTGAAGCTTTATTTTCAAATATCAAGTTTGAATTTTGCTTCTACATTCTCAAGCAGTGAGCTTCATTAAGACAAAGTTCATGTGGGCTAATTTCCCTATTATGTAGCGTGAAAGCCAATCTCCACAGAGACACCAAAATGTTTGAATAGAAATGCACATGTTAGGATTACTTGTAATTTTTTAAAAAGATATTTAAAGTGTTATAAGGTACCTTCTAAGCATCTCCGCTCTTAATATGCAGCAAATTTAGGCATCAGAATTGTAAGAATACTGCGCTACACTTGATAATGTTAACTACAGCAATAAAAGCCGAGTCTGATTTAGGAACAAAAAAGGGGGGAGGGGACTTCTGATACCAAGTTTGAGTGAATGAAAAGTCCCTTTCGGAGTATCCCAAAACACTTGAGGTATCAAGGAAGCAGCATAAGAGAAAGAACGGAGGCATCTAAACCGCAAATAGTTTTTGGTGTTTAAAGTTTGAACATTTTTGCAATCTTCGAAGAACAATCCTTGTTTTATCTTCATCATCTATATATCCACTAAATTGTACACCTCTGGATTTTTGGCGTTCATACACGGCATAGGATACTCTCACACTATAGAATTTTAATGTAGCTTTTAAATCTCAAGTGCCTTAAAGACTGGGTTGGGTAATTTGAGGGGCAGATTGAGAAAGTGAACAAAAACACAAGTAATGTATTTTTAAAATCTGAAATTTAATAGATTCTAAAAGCCAAGGATTATTGGACATATATGTGTCCAACTTCTTTGTAATCCTGAAGTTGGAGCTTTTACTTTCATTCTCCTGTATCTACGGAATTCAACTGAGCCTATTAATACATGGCCATTCACCTCAAAGACTGCAACTTTCCAAGTCTTTCAAAGAGGAAATTAACATTTTTGTAACAAGTACAAAGTTAATCTCTAGTAGCAATATCACCATAACTTAGTTTTGTACATGTAAAAAAGTTTCATATGTCAAAATAAGTAAAATTACAAAGATCCCTAAAAACCAACTTCTGAATTTATGTTTTAAATTACTAATTGCTACTCTTTGTTTTAACAAAATAAAATTCATAAAAATATGTAAATAGTATTTAGATTGCACAATTAATGATTTTAAACCTTTAATGATTTATTCTTTTATAGAGAAAACAAACGTTCTATTCCTAGAGACTCATTCTAGTTGGCATTTTGTGTAATCTTCATCACATTTTTTGCCCTTCTTTGCCTTACAATACCTAATGAAAGTGCCAGTAACCATGATATATAAAAGAGGTTTTAAATGGTAAAGCAATGCTACCAATTGTAATCAAGCTAACATGTTTTCCTGACAGTATTTTTAAATTCCACTTAAAGAAATAAATCATAAACAGACTAAAGATGTGATGGGGAAGCTGGGTTAGACTAGAATGTTTATGTAATTATGCTATTTCCAGGTTAATGAAATCAACACCATTTTGAAATTTCCACATGTGTAATTGTTATCTGTTCCAGCAACTTGCTACAGCTATTGTTTAAATAAACTTATGCTCTCTCCAGAGCACACACTTTAAATGACTTGGTCTGTCAGTTAAGGGAAGTCTCCAGTTAAAAGAATTTTAAACACAAAAGAAATCCTTAAAACTAATTTAATGTGATTACCCACCCATAAAAATCTGATCACCAACAACATCTGAAAACATTGCAAGACATACATACCATGCAAGACTTAATGGAGTTTTAATTGTGTGTGTTATCTAAAAGCAGCATTCTAAAGTTATTGATAGCCATCATTGGTTTGTGTTTGTGTCCCTGAAATGTGATATTTAAATGTCAGGAACAGAAGGCAGGAGCAGGATATTCAGTTATCAGGATGTTCTGTGTCTCTTATACCAAGTGTTTTCTCAGTTGATAAAAAATGCTGAAACTGATAAAGGTCAGGAAGATGCAGGCTCTTCAGTGTTCATGCTGTTCATTCGGATGACCTAAGTAAGAACTCAGACCATTTGGCGCCTTATTGTAAACCAACATGTGGGCCCCTGCCCTGATCGGGTCTGAGAATGAGTGAAAAGTTTATGTCAGCATCTACTATAAAGCCTGTTTTATTCAAAATGAAATTAAATGAAACCACCTCAAATCCCACCATGAGCTTGGATATTAAGTATTTCTAGAGTGCTTATGGCTGCCTAGATTCCCAAGCTCAGGCTTTACTCTCTGGAGGACATCGAAATTCAGATCTTTATAGAATAAATACTGTTTGTGTAATCATAGTACATGGTAGAAATAGTTTATTTTCTAAAATAAATCACAGTGTTTCTACCCTTCCATAGTAATGACAATTGGACCTAAGACTTTATGTACTGTAGCCAAACAATATAAAATGAACTATATTCTTTGAATTCTTTGTTACTGTATTTTGAAAGAGGATCTTACAAAACAACTCATCCTGGTTGTCAGACCATTAGGGCCCAGGTGGGTCTTGACTTTGACATCCCTGTTTTGAGTAGCTGAGATTATGGTTAGCACCACACTTCAAATCTAGTTTGTGCTTTCCAGCTAATACCTTAGATTTGATACTTAGTGTTGTGGTACATATGATCACACTGTGAACCATGAATTACAGTTCCATTATTTGTTGGACAGAAGAAATTAACAAGCCAAATAGGAACTATAAAGACACTCCTCACAGTGAAGTCCTGTCTATTAGCATATTTCTAGGTTTTTAATTATCAGAAAATTCTTCTCAATGCAGGGAAAACCAGATCCCTATGCCATGATCCTAAACTATACAGTAGAAAACTTCACAGCATATTGTATTTGGAACAGAGCCAGAGGTTGATACTAGTGTTATAAGGAAACCAGAAACAGAAGATTATGCTGTAACCATGACAGTTTACCCCCTTAACAGGTCTTATGGTATTCACAGCCTACACTACTCATAAAACACCTGAGCACAAGAAGCACATAGAAAAGATTTGAATCACACATAATTAATTTTGTAATTTTTAAAAGTATGGTGTGAGTGAACAAGTAAAACAGTTGAAAGAGATATGAACATATTAAGTTGTATAATTTATTTTAATTCATACATTACAACCTATGGAAAAGTAATATTTTATGATATCACAGATATGCCTGCATTATCAAGTATGTAGTTCAGCACTGAATTTAAGCCTCTAAGACCCATTTTGGTAGATGATTTCCCCTCTATGCTATCTCTCATCTTGGTTTTCAATTTTATTTTCTTTTAAATAAATTTTATATGTACACTTAATTTCAATGGCTACATTTTTTATTATTTCTCATTTTCTATTTTTCCAAAAATATGTAACCCAGGATAACTCAAATGGTTATACTCATTCCTCCCTACACTTTGTGGTGAGTCTATTTGCTTATTTGCTCTTTCTTTTACATTTTTTCCTGTTTCATGTAGGATCTCATTGGTCTTGCTTTCAAACTTATATAAATAATTCTCTTAAAATATGAGTCAATTACATTCCTTATAGCACTGTGAGTTCATATTTAAGGTCAGTTACATCATCTTCAGTAAATGTATATGCTCACCATCAGGTGCTTGTTCCCCTCTATCCTGTGGTGATCTAAGAAGAGCAGTGGGCAAGAGAAAGATGCCATGAGAGTTTTTTGTTTGTTTTATTGTTTTGTTTTGTTTTTTAATTAGGGAAAGGGATTGTAAAAAGGGGAAAGGGAACATGGGCCTCCATGGATGGGACCTACAGCAGAAAGGAAAAGGGAGGGGAGGGACAATAAAGAAAGATGGGAAAACAGACGACAGAGAGAGAGAAAGAGAAAGAAAGACAGACAGAAAGACAGAAAGGAAGCAAGCAAGGAAGGAAGAGAGTGAGATAGAGATGGAGGATGGGAGGTGGGTAGAGCACTTTTAAAAGGGAACATAGTGAATGTGCAAAGGTGGTGCTCTTAGTGGCTGCAACTGAAGACATATCCTGTCACAACCCCAAGGACAGGCCAGGACAGAGGCTTGAATACTAACACTCCCTGCTTCTTTTCTACTGTCTCTGCCTGTCACTCTTCATTCTTATTTCAGTGTTTGTTTACTGCTCATTTTCTCTCTCTTCAAGACCTCATCTTTATGACAGAACAATCTATTAATCAAATTTGCTTAATTCCCAAGTCCTGCTATATTTATGATTACATAGGTGACAGTGAGTATTTGTTTGCTGATTAAATAAATGAAAACAGAATGGACAATGAAAAAAAGAAACATTTTAAAATATCCATACTATATTACCTGTTACAGAAATCATCACCATTGCAATAGGAGGGGAGGCCATATATCTCTAGTAGTTTTTTGTTTTCTTTTCTTTTTTAATGATGGTAAAAATAGCTTTGAACACTGGGCTTGGAGTGATCAACCAGGAACTGACCTAGAAACCTCCTCCTTGACAACTAGTCTTCATAGTGTCTGTATGTGCTATATGAATTGTCAAAAAAGGAAAAACAATCCATAGTCCTATCCTGTAAGGCCTATGAGCACAAAGATGACTGGCATACACATGTGTCTCCAGTGATGAACTTTTACTTGGAGTAACAAGCACTTGTCTAATTGGACTTAAGGCTATCTCAATAGGAAAGAATTCATGTCTTGTACTGTAAATAAGCCAACCACTCTTAGCTGGAAAGGTCATAGACACTAGAGGAAAACACATTACTTCCACTTTCCTAAATCAATATAGTTTCTAAGTATATTCTGAATACTTACCTTTAGACATAAAAGGAAACACAGCTCTCACCTTTAAGCAAAGGTTTCTTTTTGCAGCAGATGGAGAGTAAAACAGAGACCCATAACTTGTCAAAATATAGAGGATAAGTAACCATGGAGTGCTCAGGTTCACCTGATACTTAATACAACTCTTCCTCCTACAGCTCAGGAAACACCACAGATGAGGGGTGGAAAGATTGAGAGAGTTAGAGGATCAGGACACTGTTAGAAAATACTATATGACAGGGGAATATCCAAAAGCATCTCAATAATATCACTACTTAAACAAGTCCTGCATACTGACAACACTAATTGACATGCCAATGTGGACAGGAGACATTTCATATGGCTCCACTATTAGCTGAAGAGCAACAGGGAAACAATGGTGCCTGAGAGAAAGATAATCATTTTTTCCAAAGAAACGTGTTGCCTTAGTTGCTTTTCTATTGCCCTGATAAAAGACATTACCAATACAACTATAAACGAAAGTTTTAAAGGCTTACAGTTTTGAAGAGTCAGAGTCCATACAACCATCATGGTAGGGAACATGGCAACAGGAAGTCAGGCATGATGGTGGAGCAGTAGCTGAGAGCTCTCATCTTGCGACACAACCATCAGACAAAGAACGCTAACTGAGAATGCCGTGGGCTTTTGAATCTTTAATGTCTGCCTCTAGAGACACACTATCTCTAACAAGGCCACAACTTCTAATGATGGCCAAATAGTATCATCAACTGGGAGCAAGTATTCGGAGATGAGCATATGGTGAACATACCCATTTAAACTGCCACACGTGTTCATAGAAACAACTCTAAATGGATTCAGTAAGGTGTGTGTGTGTGTGTATGTGTGTGTGTGTGTGCGCGTGCGCACACACACACACACACAACCATGCATGCATACACATCCATGTGTGTGTAACAATATGATTATAAAAAAAAGGTGATGAGTTAAAGAAGTAGTTGAGGATATAGGAAGAATTATATGGAGAAAAGGAAGGTCTAGGAATGCTGTGAACACATTATTCACATATGAAATTCTCAAAAACTCGGTGACAAGTTATTCCTCTAAAGATTTACTTCTCCTTTAATATCACCACCCTATCTGGTAATTTTTTTATGAAAATGACACAGTGTTTCAGAATTTAGCTTATAATATGTTTTAAACACTAACCTACAACATTTTATATTTGTGAAAATCCTTTGATGAGAAATAGCCCTACATATGATTGAGAGAAAGTAAATTACATTGAGTTACCTCTTTCTTTCTGCACATCTTTCTTTACATTGTCACATCGTAATGAAGGATAAGAGATTCTAGTGATAGCTTAAAGAAAGCAGAGACACAACACTAAGGTAAATACAAAATGTTATATACAGCAGAAATCAAATAAAATTAGCCATTTATTCATAATGATCATGGAAAGAAAAGGACCTCTGTTCTCTCATGTAACTCACGTACAAAGTGCAATATGGCAGCTTTCCTGGGTCATGATAAAATACCTGAGAAACTCAACTTAAAAGGGGGCATTACAGAAGAGAAATGTACTGGGACATTGGAAAGAAGGGATAATACAGAGTTTCTGAGGACCTACCCCCTTTAACTTGTTCCTACTTCTAATAGCTTTTCAAATTATGAGACTTGTTCCTACTTCTAATAGCTTTTCAAATTATGAGACCATCAACATACCCATTTATTGATAAAATAGGTCAGAGCCCTCATGATTTAATGACCTCCTCAAAGGGCTACCTCTGAACATTGCTGCATTAGGGAACCTCATCACAGGGGTCTTTGGTGGGCATTCCAAATGAAAATAATAATATGCACAATACTTATTATCAGTTTTGATAACCAAGAATCTCTTTTTTAATTCTGTATCTTTATATATTTTTATTGTATGGTATATTTTGCATCCATGTATGTCTGTTTGCCACATGCATGTTTGATCCCTGTGGGTGGTCAGAAGAAAATATCAGATCCCCTGGAACAAGAGTTATAGGTGGCTTTGAGCTAATTTGTGGTGCTGGGAATTGAACCTAGGTAGACCTCTAAAAAAGCAGCCAGTGATCTTAACTGTTGAGTCATCTCTCTAGGCCTTATAACCAAAAACTTTTAATGTCAATTCTCTGCTTTTATTTTCTAACTCTTGATAGATAATTAGAGCTATACAGATGTAGATACACAATGGACAATAGGTTTATTTACAATAGATACATACTTTATCAGATGACATTATAGAATGATACAGAGTTGTCAAACCCAAATAACAATGAAACTGAAGCATCAATCTCCACTCATTTTTGAGGGCTCTATCAAGGGTATTCACTCAAAAATTCTGCTCTACCCCAAGAAGAATGGTGGAAGAATCCTGAGAGTAGCAGACTCTTGAAGTAACAGTTTAAGAAAATTTTGCCCAGAAAAATGGATAACAAGGATGATATATAATAAACATGTTTTACTTAGTGTATGTCTGCCTTTCACAATTTGGAATTATTTCTTGTTTTTAATAAATTATAAATATTTTGTAAAAGTTTTATCTTTAAATATATTTTATTCATATTCTTCTCCTCTCCCAAGTTCTTCCAAATCCCTCCCCCCACCCAATTTTAAGTTCTGTCTCAATAAACAAACAAACACCCAATACAAAAATCAAAACTCTCCTAAACAAAGGGGGAAAACCACCCAAAAGAAGGAGAACACAAAAGAAAACAAAGAACCTGCCGAGTCCATTATATGTTGTCAACCATTCCTGAGTTGCAGTTGCCCTGGAGTGGTAGATATATTCAATGTCACTTCACTGGAGAAAACTGATTTTCCTCTCCCAACAGTTATAAATGACAATTCCATTGATAATCTTTACTCTAGTGGCTAGATTTTCATTCATTCATTCATTCATTCATTCATTCATTCATTTTGAAAACAAAATAAAATATAAAACAACATAAAATACAAAACAAAAACTATTACATTAAAGTTGGATAAGACAAATCAACATAAGAGGAAAAGCCTCAGAGAAAGAAAGATAATCAGAGACCCATTCTTTTGTGCCCTCAGGGATACCATAAAATCACTAAACTAGAAACCATAATGTAAGTCCAGAGGACCTAGTTACAGACCTGTGTAGGCTCTGTGCTTGCTGCTTCAGACTCTGAGTTCATATGAAGTTTGCTTATGTTTACAGGGCCTTGTTTTCTTGATGTCTACTATCCCCTTGGCTCTTACACTCATTCTGCCTCCTCTTCTGAGGGGTTCTCTGAGTTCTGAGGGGAGGGATTTTATTGAGACATCCCATTTAGGGCTGAGTGTTCCAAGGTCTCTCCCCCTCTGGGTAATGTCTGGTTGTAGATCTCTATATTTGTTACCATCTGCTGCAGAAGGAAACTCCTCTAATGATGGCTGAACAAGGCACTGATCTATGAGTATAGTAGAATATCAATAATTAGCAGACACTTTATGACAACTTTTTTTCTTCTCTTTTTAGACCTGTATTATTTGGTTTTACCTTTGGTTTCTGGAAAATCTGGTCTCAGGTTCTTGGTACCCAAGCAATGTCAGCAAAGGGTTCCATTTCATAGAGTGGGACTTAAACCAAATCAGTTATAAGTTGGCTACTCCTACAAGCTTTGTGCCACCATTGCACTAGCATATCTCAGAGGCATTATACCAATGTACAGAAAAAGGTTTGTGAATGGCTTGGTGTTTATGTGTTTCATTTGGTATCCTGTAGAATTCCTTGATGTACAAAAGACAGTAGCTTGACATCTCCATCTAGAATGAGTTATGTAGGATTTGTCTTCAGCAATGGGGTCTTGGGGTCTTGTTTTGTTTGTGGAGAGCAACCTATAAGTATGGGTTGTTTGGGGATTTCCATAGGACCTCTTTGGCCAATAACTCAATTAGATGTAACACAATTCCAGTATTAGAAGCTGTTTGGTGACAAGAGATGATCAGCTGGGACTTTGTCTCCCCATAACTAGGAAGCTTAAAATAAATACTGTGACCTTAAAGTTGTCCCTCTGTACTCATACAAAAAAAAAAAAAAAAAAAAAAAAAAAAAAAAGCCCTGCCTATGAGATCAGAAAAGGAGGCTAAATGGGAGTTCAAACTTACACTCATTACTTTACTATTTGACTGGTAAGATTCTGTTTTAATTCTGGACAAAACCAAGTCAAAAATGGTATTTATAAGTCTGTAGTATCATCCTACCATATTCTTCCTTCATTCACACCACACTTTAGTCACCTGTTCCTTCTAGGCTATCTACATAGAAATCTATCAATCCTTAGGTGAAAAAATAATCCCGGGTTAGAATTAATTAGAAATTTATAGAGCTTCCCTTGCTTAAATCTCACATATGGTTTCTTAATTAAAATATCAAACATGCTAACTACCTAGTTATTCAGGTTCTTGTCTTAATTAATCCCATATGAATGGGGACAGTAAGATGACTAAACCTGAACAACTATTTGAGTTAAATTCCTTAACTCACTAGGTAGAAGGTGCAAGTATTATGGCTCTAGAGGGAAAGGTATCCTGACTGTTGGAAGTCAGGCAATATCTACAGCTGTGAAGGGAAGGTATCCTACAGCTGTGAAGGGAAGGTATCATGTATACCTACAGCTCTGAAGATAAAGGTACCCTGACTGTTGAAAGTCAAGCAACACCCACCGTTGAGAAGGGGAAATATCCTGAATACCTACAGGCTTGAGGGGAAAGGAATCCTGACTTCTCAGGAAATCAGGCTATACCTGCAGCTGGATTCCAGTGGGAGGTGGTTTCCCCAAAGGATATCTCAATCCTACTCTTCTCCAAGAGAGAGCCATTACAGCTGAGCCCTGCTCCACTCCCCTAAGGGAGTTTCCCAGCAGAAATTCTTCTCTGCTCCAGTGGAAGAAGGTCTCCACCCAAAACTCTTTCAAGAGATTTATGTGGAAAGGAGGAATCCAGGAGAGTGTCTGACACTGCCAGGTTAGAGAAGGGCAGCTCCCAACTGAACAGACATGAGGCTTATGTAGGGCTTCTTATGGCTGAAGTTCTTCTAGGGAGATTTTCAGGGGGGTAATTGATCAGATTTCAATCCCCTAAACTTGATTCATTCTCTCTTGTAGTTACTTTGGACTCCAGGAACAGAAAAGTCGTGTATCTTTGTAAAGAGTATGGTTTTTCCGCCCGCTGCCTGGTCTTGTCCCGCCACCGCGCCAGCCCCAATTAGCACACAGAGACTCTGTATTAAATATAATTCTGTTGGCCCGGTACTAGTTTCTTATTGGCTAGCTCTGTCTTAAGTATTAATCCATTTCTGCTGATCTATGTATTTCTCTTACTGGGAAGCCGGCCGGCATACTGCTTTCTCCAGACTCTCTATCTTGACCCCTCCTTACTCTTTCCTCTTTCTTCCTCCTCTCCTAGTCCCTCCTATCTTCCTTTCCTATTGGCCAACAGTGCTTTATTCATTAACCAGTATGAGAAACATATATACATAATGGCATCTCCCATCATCTCCTCTTTTCTGTGTAAATAAAAAGGGTTTTAACCTTAACATAGCAAAATACATTACACAACAGTTATCAAGTAAGAATCACAGTTAACAATATTTAGTCCATTAACATTTAGCAAGATTTAAGAAAATATTCCATCATCTATTTTATCTTTGTGAGTCTAAAGTCCTATATGTAACTTATCTTTAATTGTAACTAAGGAAAACTATAACCATAACTATCCGTCTTTAACTCCTTCAAAGACCACAGAAGGATAGTATATAAACTTTAGAAATGACAGAGGCATCTTGCCCTTGTCAGTCACCTGAAGTTCTTCTGTAATCTTCCATCTTCAGCCCATAGGCCATAGTGTGTCTAGCAGACTCTTCAGCAGAGCAGGAAACTTTAAACTGTCTTCTTGTATTGGCAGTTTGTCAGTCACTTTTCTCTGTGTCCTGCAGACTGTCTGGCAGACTCTTCGAGGAAGCACGAACTTTGTAGCAATGTCCATCTTGAATCAGCAGCCAATTTTCTGTGGGTCCTGCATTGTCCTGTTTATACAGCACAAAGTCAAACAGTCCAGACAAGAGCAATATCTTGTCCAAATGGCTAGTCTTGCCATATTGAAATCAAACTTCATAAAGAGTTTCTTTAATGTCCATCTTCCTTTCTGACTCAGATGGTGTTGCCAGGAGCAATTGTGCCTCATTGTCAAGAAAAACCCTAAACCATTTTAAATGCCATATTCTGTAGGTCTTTGAAAGGTTTGAAGAATGCCTATCTATCTCAAATACAGGCTGTATATAGTTACATTGTTTAAGTATTTGTTCCTGCTTTACTCAGGGAAGTTTCAGTTTTTTAGCTAAGTTCCTGAGTATTACAGGTTATCTCCACTCATGTTTCCTGTACCTATGAGATTAGTCAGATATAGATGCTTAATCTTCAATCACTTCATAGACATGCAGAACATTTAAATGTTTTAATATTAGTACTCCGTTGACATGAGACACTGTTGCTCCTGACAGCACCGTGCACTTTCCCGAAAATATGTTGGACACTGTTGTTGCTCCTGCTGGAGCTCATTCTCACCTCAGCTAATGGCCTGTTGGACAAAGTACTGCCACCACCTTGACCACTGATTTGGACATGCAGTCCTATGTGCTTGCAGGAGACAAATATAGAAGACTGCTTGACCTTGCCAAGTCAGGGTAAGACAGCCATTCTATTTCCCTGCTGTTGTTGTGGTCTGTCAAGTTCTCTTGGCCTTAACCAAAACTGGGTGTACCAACGTTGCTGTGAGACCTAGGGTGACTGTCCAGGTGGCTTGCTGTTTCTATCCTTGCTGCACCTTTTGGAAGTTGCCCATCCACATTTCCTGTCTACCCTAGTATCATTATTTTCCTTCTTAGGTCTTGATGAGATTGAAGATTAAACTATCACAACTATTATTCTCTCTTCCTAGTTAGATATATTAGGTACTAGACTTACGTTTTCCAGCTTAGGACAACTCTATTGTAAACTCCGTTATGCCTTCACCCTAGGACTAGATATGTAGGTCATTTTGTTCTCGATTTTCCTTTTCTTAGAGCACACTTGTTATTCACTGTTTTGTATATAGTTTTGTATTAAGCCTTAATCTTTTCTTTAGACTAATAGGGGAATTGTAGTGGGATAGTTACTTGGTCTCCTTCTGTGGCACTGACCATGCCCATTGGGGGGTGGAGCCATGGGAGGAAGTGACCTGTGGAAGGAGGTCTGAGAAAGAACCAGGAACGCTCTCTTGCTGGTGGGGCTTTGACAGAAGAGCATCCGGTGGAACTTGCTGGTGTTCATCTGTCTAGGTTGTAAGTTATTTTTCCCTGAATAAACATCTATTCGGCCTATTTGTTTATCCTGATCCTTATTTAACCACAATATATCTTAGGCGTGGCAAGGGTTGAACCTATATTAATTAGTAGCAACTTCCTCATTTTTGGCGAGATCTTGTGTTGAGACCATAACAAGCCAGATTATAGCCTTACCAATCATCTGCCTACAATCCATCCTGTGTCACTAAAGTAATATTTATCAGCCCCTAAGAAAAGCCAACTTCCAGTTACTGTCTAGACTGCTGGATTCTCACCACGTATGCCACATTTAATACAAATTCCTTTCCTATATTCACTACTATTCATCCCTTCAAATGTTCACCCAGTCCATTGAAATCAAGAATTGGGTGGCAGAAAAATAAAATAAAATAAAGTAAAATAAAATAAATCCACTTGGCAGTGGTGGTGCAAGCCTCAAATTCCAATACGTAGGATGTTGAGGCAGACAGATTTCAGTTAGTTTGAGGACAGACTGGTCTACAAGGCAAGTTTCAGGACAGCTAAGATTATTATGCAGAGAAACTCTGTCTCAAAACACACATACACAAAAAAATGGGTGGCCTAGGACTCTAAACTGTTGCTTCAGGTATTGGAATGAGTTCTTGACCAAGAGCTATTGGCAAAACTATCAGAAATGATTGCCTTTATGTCAAGTCCAGTCTTATAATGTAAGAGTCTTCCAGGTTCATTTATGTTTAATGTTTATATTCAGCTGAATGACAGAATGTTCTAAGATCCAAGAACCTTCTTTCTCCCCCAATCAAAGTTGAGGCAGAGTTTGCGTAATCTCAGTGTCAAATACTTTCTACCCCCCTCTCTCTGACAAAGTCAGGGGAAAAATCCTGTATGAGAACATTTCACATTTTAGACCTCCAGGAGTTTGGCCGCCAGCCCTAATGACTACAAGCAAAAAATAATGATGCATTTGGTTGTCTGCTGACCCCATTGCCTTTAGAACCCTGCCCTTCTTACAGGGATTTTTTTTGATCAGAAGTTAAATAAAGGCTTAAAAAATAAATGCCAACATAATAAGCTTTTCCTCAATTCTCTGGTCACTCTTCATTTATAGCCAAAGTCCTATGAGTAGAGCAAGGCCTTGTAGATCTAAGACCATGGCAGACTTCAAGAGACCTGCACTTCTGCATATGATACAATAAACAGATTTCATTATTTCCCTTTAGATAATAAGCATGTCCTGCATTCTCACTGAAACATTCCTAAAGCTATGCACTTTAAATTAGACAAAAGAAAAAGAGCATCTGCGTTCTCTTTAGACTTTCCTACTTATACACAGCTTTCTTAAACCTAGGCCCCCATCTCCCTGGCATCCTGACCCAGGTTATATTCCATATCTACAACCAGTCCTGCCCTAGAAAACTAAGACTCAGATATTTAGGTTCCTTCCTGCTATTGTCAGTGCCCTTGGCTTTGAGAATCTTAACTTGAAGTATTGGCTAGCATTTTAATTACCCTCAGGGTTCTCTCTTGTAGAATTGCTCATATGCCTTAAACCAGGCATGGAATAGATGGTTTGTAAACAGAAGGGTAACAACTAACAGATCCCACAGTCCATAACAAGAATTACAATGTAGAACCCTGGAGATGAGAGGGCTGATTTTGAGTTTCAAAGAGTTGGGATATGCCCTAGTTTGATGGCTCCACCATTGATTGTGGGCTATGTCATTCTTTCCTGGTGGTCAATGATGCCAACCACAAACATTACATGCCTCTGTAGTAATCACTTTTCTCTTCATCCTATTTTCTCAGATTTTCCAAGGCTTCTGGTTCATTCTAAAGTATAAGACAAAACTATAGATGAGAATCTAAAATAGATTCTCAATATCTAAATTTAAAATATGCCTGATGTAAATAAGCCCACCCTCTATTTCTTTTCTGCCTTATTCTTTAAGGAGCAATATAGAGAATGTGGGGTGTGTGTGTGTGTACGTACATGAATGCTCACATGCATGTGCATATGTATAAAATCAGAATGCAATTAGTTTGTATCAATTAGGGCAGTTATATTACTGAATATTCCATGTTAAAGAAATAGATAGTTTTGTTTAAGACAAATAGTTCAGAGACATTGTTATCAGGACTTTAACATCTTAAAAAAATCATGACATAACTAATGACTGGTGTATTTTCTTCTTTAAGTAAACATGACATGGGGAGTTGTTGAAATGTAAAGGATAAGGGGTGATCTAGATCAGCAATCGCTTGAAAGAGAGGTAAGGAAAACTGACATAATCAACATTTCTGCTATAATTTTAAAAGTATAGAAATCTCAGCAAGGGACATTCTATGGGGCATCTGGTAGTGGATCAGTATTTATCCCAAGGATAAGAATGGACTTTGGGAGCCCATTCTACATAGAAGGATACTTTCTCAGCCTAGACAAATGGTGGAGGGCTTAGGCCCTGCTTCAAATGATATGACAAACTTTGAAGACTCCCCATGTAAGTCCTTACCCTCTCTGGGGAGCAGAAAGGGGATGGGATAGGGGTTAGTAGGGAGACAGGGGAGGAGGGGAGGGTGAGAGAACTGGGATGGACATGTAAAACAAGCTTGTTGTTTAACAAAAAAAGATTATTAAAAAAATCTCAGCAAGATAAATATCATTGTGTTGAGCTAAATAAAGATTCTATACAGGGACATGATTGCCATGTTTGATCTTACTTGACCTTGAGTCAGCATATATTGACTATATTATCATTCACTTCATTTGAAACACATAGCTATATATCTCTGGGAAATATAGCACTTTATCATTTTACCTATACTGACAAATTCCCAACTCCTCATCATAGACTTTATTGGAATAAAATTATCAATGCCATACAAATATGCTCATAACAAACACACAAATAAAAGCCCTAGAATTATAATTATAAGAAATTCTGATCAGTTAATTTTTCTCTAAATATAACAAAATACTAGAATCTGGGTATATATGAAAAATAAGATTTATTTAGGTCACAATTATAATCGTACAAGAGTATAGCTATTGTTCCTCTTTGAATATGATAAGGGCCTCATAGACTATAAAGTCACAGTAAAACCAGAAGAGAGCACATGGAGAAACATGAAATCAGAGACCAAAACAAAACAGGTTAGACATTACTAAATCACTCTGCAATGACCTCTATGCCTTTCGATGGACAGCACTTCCAGTGACCCAGTTCTTGAAGATTCTGCCATCTTTAATACTCCTATATTGGGAACTAATTTTCTAATACATGTGTTTTTGTAGGGAACACCAAATACAAATTCAGAAAAGACCACACCAGTATGATTGTGTATTGTTGTTTTGTTTTTATAAAAAATAAATAAGAAAACTGGAAACAACTCTACTAATAGATAATTTACAAGATAACCATATGTATATAATTTAGATATATACTTACTATTGCACTGAAGTTTAACTCCACAATCTGAGAATAAATTCAGAGGGAATCTACCTAGCAACTGGGTTGTGATATAGTACTAAAGGGCCTTATTTATATTATGCACTCAAGGCCTCTTTGAAAATGAATTCTTAAAAGTAATCAAATTTATTCTCTAAAGCAATTTTCATTCTGTCATTAGAGATTCCAAGTTTTATCTCCTCTTTCACAGAACCACAATGACAAAAGTATTAGGAAGGTTACTTTGCCATTATGCTGTAGAAGACATTGGGTGTCATGGACTGAAGACAGTAATGTTCAAAGTTTTGTGCAAGAGGAAATATCATGTAAAAAGGAGATGAAAAGAAAAAATTGATGAAACTTTAGAATTATAGTATGCTGGATATTATTTGACATAGCTCAGAATCTACTTGAAAGAGAGAACCTGAAGTTAAGTAATTTCTCAGATCATATTGGCCAGTGGTCATGCTGAGAATAATTGTCTTGATTGTTTTGTGATGTGGGAGTAAATTTGTGTCACTCCTGGACAGGTAGTCCAGGTTTGTATAAGAAATCTGTCACACATACACACACACACACACACACACACACAGAGAGAGAGAGAGAGAGAGAGAGAGAGAGAGAGAGAGAGAGAGAGAGAGAGAGAGAGAACAAGGAGGCAGTATTACTTTATGGTAAGTTGTGTCACTCCTGTACAGGTATTCCTGGGTCATATGAAAGCTGGCAGAATAAAAGCAAGAGGGGGGGGGGGGTGTCCAGTAAGCAGTTTTACTCTATATTTCCTACCTCTGTACCTGTTTGAGTTCCTGATTTGATATTCTTTTCTCACAAGTTCCTATTTCTGTTTGTAACAGAAATAGTAAGCATAATAGAACAGAAATTGGTACCAGGAATGTGATTCTTGCTATAATGAATCTGACTATATTGTTTTAATGGAGAATTCTGGAGGATTTTATAGCTTTACGCCATAAAAAAAGCCATTTTATTATTAGAACTTAAAAGGCTATTCTATAGGAAATTAGAAAATAAAAGTGTTTGAAGAAGTGCAAAAGCTAGGGCCTAACTTGTGAAGTTTCAGAGGAAAGCAAAGACTCTGTTAGGGTCATTATTATGATATTTTAGGCTAAGAATCTGTAGAAGAGAAAACTTCTGTGCTCATTTAGTACATTGGAAGATGGTAATCTGGGCT
Source organism: Phodopus roborovskii (assembly GCF_943737965.1). Lineage (NCBI taxonomy): Eukaryota > Metazoa > Chordata > Mammalia > Rodentia > Cricetidae > Phodopus > Phodopus roborovskii. The sequence continues at coordinate 28,116,018 of NW_026126459.1, read as the reverse complement.
GAAAAATCAGCTGTAATTAGTGAGAGATTGGTATCATTGAAATGAACTGAGAAATACTTTTCGGCATTAGCACACAGAAGCTGTGGTTCAGGAATGTATAGGGTATACAACAAGTTACCAGCAGAATTTGACAAATGATATGTATGAAACTTTCATATGCATGAGGGGGCCATGGATAGCATCAGACTTGATACTGTGTGACAGGATTGAAGTTTCCACTGATAGGCTTAGAGAGGCTACTAGTAAGAGTGCAGCTTCAGGGGCATTAGAGACCCCAGAATATTGAGTATCTTATGGCCATGGGATGTCTACTAAGTGCATTGGTAGGTATGAGGCAGAGCCATCCTGAACTTATGAGATAAGCTATGTGTGCTATGGATAGAAGATCCAGAGAAATGGGCTCTCTAAGCCTTTGGTAGATCAGAATATTGAGTCTTAGATGCCAGACACTGAGATACAGGATTTTATTTATACTGCTGAGTACACCTATGCTTGGGTTTTCCCCTTTTAGCTTATTTAAGTGCATTTAAGTGTTTCACTCTCTCTTTCTCTCTCTTTCTCTCTCTCATTCTCTCTCTCATTTTACCAATGGCAACTGTTAAGAGGCTTTAGGATTTTAAAAGACAAATTGAATTTTTAAAGGGTTGAAATTCTAAAAGGTTGTGGGACTCATAACGTTGACTATATTACTTATTATGATAGAACATGAGATTGAAGACAAAAAGGAAAGGAAAGTTTATGACTTATTAGTGATGTGTTTGTGTATCAGTCTGATGAGTGATGAATTGTGTTGGTAAGGTTTTATTGTCAATTCAGCACAGCCTAGAGTCAATTATGAAGGTGATCATGAAGAATCTCACAGGATTCTAGCGCTCTCTGTTGAACTATCTGCAGATGGACTTTGGGGGAGACATCATTATTTTCATGTGTATACCTACTACAGAGCCCAACAGCTTTCAATGAATAGTTCTAAATCTATGGTAATGCAGATGACCCTGTTAATCTTAGTGGATCACAAAGTGAGTGAGAAAATAAATAAATAAATAAATGGAAAGGGACCTATAGAGAGAAGTAAGGGTAGAAAAGAAAGACAAAAAACAAACAAGAGTAGACATACAGTTCTAGCAATCAGAATGCCATTTTACATGAATGAAATTATCAAAGAATAAATTCAGTAAAAATTTAAAAATTCATTGTAAAAAGTGTACTTTAATTAAAATATAATAGTGTTTTCTATTTGAGCATGAAGTTGTCATTTAACTAAGATTTTATTGAATTAAATTTAAAAATTATTTGAAATTATATTTTTTGTATACAACAAAAACTTAACTCTCATAGACTAATTTTTAAAATATCCCACAACAAGAAATTTAGACACAGATCTATCAGGTGTCATGAAGGACCACAGGTTGTATTGAGGGACACAATATATGTTCTGTGATACTTTTAATATGTGGCTTTTATTCTCAGAGCACAAACTGGTGGAACATTATATTGACACCTGTGTTCTAAGAAGAAAAAACAAAACAACAGTAACAACATACCAAAAGAAAAGCAATTTTTAATGACTTTCCATTATATAACAGGGAATGTGGTAAAACTGATCATAAATGCTATAAAATAAGTACAAAGTGGTAATATTTTACTTAGCCACTTTGCTATTATAAATAAAGCTAGAGTTCTTTTAGCAAGGGAGGGAGGGATAATTAACATTTCTTTGGTTGTGTCTGCCACAACTCATTTTAATCTTGTAATTGCTTATAAATCATGTTTATTTTTAGCTTTTAACGAGAGCTCGAGATGATTACCATGTTTTTTTTTAATAAAAATCTTACATGTATCTATTTATTCATCATTGATATAGGCTTATCCAAGATAGTTTATAGCCATGTTTTATTTGTGTATTCATTGTCTAGATAGAGTGAAGGGGAAATGTAAGAAAATTTTCTTAAAGATTAGGCATGAGAACTATTTATCAAGTACTACTAACACAGATTACGAAGCCAGTGTCTGTGGCAGTGAGCTTAGCTTAAACCTATCTAATGTCAGATAAAGACAGTTTTAAAGGTCATACTGATCAATTTTGAACTTTGGGAATTATTTGGTAGTTCATTTAAAGTTTTGATTGGTCACAATTAAAATGGAGCTATTAAAACATTTGAACAAATGTTAGTGATGTTAAGACATAGAAAAGGAAAGCAAAAATCATAAAAACTACAAACCTATAGGGATGTTTGCAGGAATAATGCTTAAACAGAGTTTCCAAGAAAGTGAGACATGCCTAACTCTTAATAAATACCTCTCTGTGTGATTGTCAGGAGCTAGCCCTTTCATGTTAAGATTTCTGGAAAACTAGATTGATGAAGGCATGCATATATCTCACCAGATCCTTTCCAGTGAAAGCTTGGTTTTTATGAGAGAGACAGTTTGCACATATTTTATAATAGTTTTGTCTGAGGCTTAGATCAAAGCTGAAAGCCATGTTGAGTTCAGACTGTGCTTGAGTTTATCCAGAAACAACGGAAACATGATATCACTTCACATCAGGGAATGAAACAGAGTGGAAACAGCACAGTTGCAAAGAAGGGTTCAGTCTGTGGTCAAGTCCTGTAAGAAGAAGAGGAGGGAAAGCAAATTGTTCTGCTATTTTTTTGTTAAAATAAAATTCTGAGCCATCGGTCAGTGAGATTTTCTGAGAACAAGAAAGCCCAGCTCTTTAACATGTTGTGGACTGTGAGAGATTTTCTTTTGCAATGTGGGTTCTAAGAACTTTCACTTAAAACCTGACAAAAGCTTAAAAAGATATTTTAAACCAAAAACAGAGACAAGGCTTCTTGGTATTAGTATTTTTCTCAGGGAAGGCTCTGTTTTGCTAGAGACAAGCAAAGAGTCAAACTTTAAGGGAGGTTTCCTGACTCTGCATACCCTGAATAAACCTCAGAGCTCTTTTAAGAGGCCCTGCTAACAACTCAGTGATGTGTAGGAGCAGCTGACAGAGGCAGCATGCTGCTTGATGGCAGCATAGACACCTGCAGTGAGCACAGCTCTCAGTGCTGGTGGTGAATGTACTCCTGCTATATTGAAAAGCAATGTTGTTGTTTACCAGATAAAAGATTCATGGCCAAAAAGAAAAAAAAAAAAATTAAAGAACTACAGTAGAGACAGATCAAGATCAAGAACAACCTCTAAAGGTTTACAGTATATTTTAAAATATACATAGGCTTGGGAAAGTAAAAAAAAAAAAAAAAAAAAAAAAACAGGATAAAGTGGTTAAAAAAAAAAAAAAGACAGAAAGAAAGAGAGTAGCTGGGAGTGGTGGCACATGCCTTTAATCCTAGCACTCGGGAGGCAGAGGCAAGCAGATCTCTATGGTTTCAAGGCCAGTCTAGTGTACAGAGTGAATTCCAGCATACAGAAAAACCCTGTCTCAAAAAAAAAAAAAAAAAAAAAAAAAAAAACCCAAAAACAAAAACAAAACAAACAAACAAACAAAAAAAAACATAAAAGAAATAGAGTAATAAAAAGCCAACTAAAGATGGGAAATACATACAGATACATACAGAGTCTAGAGTCTGAATTGCTCAGTTGCTAAGGAAGAAATGACAACTGCTAAAATACACTTATTTATCAATACTGCTAAATTAATCTAATTTATATATTTTTAAAATGCTTTGACTTCAAAATTTAAGTTTAAGGACAGGTTACTGGGGAAAAGAATTTCTATTACACAGAAAATGAAAAGCTATTAATTCCTTCCAGAAACATGGTTTGATCAAGCAAGACCCCCTGAAACAGTGTTACCAGTGATCCAACATTCAAAACAGCTGTGACAAGGCAGCCTTCCTGGCTATAGCCAGAATTTCTGTGTCTTCTTAGGATTCCCATGGTATTACAGCATCTCCAACCAGCAGTAAGCAGTTTGGAAAGAAGGATGCCGAAATTCCCAAATACTGTCTATAAATGTTTGTTTTCAGTTAAATGGGGTTAGTTATAAATGGTTAATGATCACAACCAATTTTTTTTAAAAGTAAAACCAAAATAAAATAAAAAAGCAAAATTATTTATGTTGTCATTTTATGCAAACACATTCACTTTTATTAAAATCGAAGCCCACATTTGTTAATGAGATACCATGTGCTGATTGTCTCAATTCCTCTGTATGTAAAATTAATAAGGACAATACTTATTTCACCTCTTTCATTGGTTCAGCTTTATCATCAACACTGAAATGTTTGTGAGTACCATCATGCTCTTTTTTTCCTCCATGGTTGTTGGATACAATACACATGCAAATCAATGATAAAAAGAATTTTTGATAATTTGTTCTCAGTAGAAACATTTTTTAACTTTTAGGTAAAAGCTTTTAGATTGAAACAATTAATAAATTTAAATATATAAACTTTTAATTTTATAAATAAATCAACTTCAAGATTTTAATACTACAATAGACAAGTTAGTTAACAAATTCCCTTCTTCATTTTGGTGGCAGCAATGAATTGCCAATGATCAGAGGTCAGCAAGTTTATATGAAATTCAAATTTAATTTGATATAAACTTGTTTGTGGTTGGAAACGAAAAGGTAGAATCTAGAAATATTTCTAAATATGAATAAAAGTTAACATATATAAACAGCCTTTTATATGTTTCTTAGCATTTTCTAGAAACAATGAAAGAGAGTGAAAGTAAATAGTTTTCTTTAACACTTGCTTTTTCCCAGACATCTAATGTACTAGTCAAAAATTACCTTAGTGATACTTGTGAATGAATATCAGCATGCTACTGCTTAAATTATCATACATTGGGGCCCACAAATTTCTTTGCACGCATACCCTAATATGATGGTTAATATTAATTGTCAAGATGACAGATTCTAGACCCAATGGGTGGAAAAAAAATTCTCTGGGCATGCATAGGAGAATTTATTTTGTACCAGCTTTTATGGAAAGCTGCATACTGTGTGTGACATTATTCCCTAGCTATGAAAATAGTAACTGATTAGCAACAGGCACTCATTGCTCTCTGTTGCCAAGTGTGTGTGTGATATTATCAGATGTTTCAGGCTCTTACCAACATGACTTCCCACTATGATGGACTATTCTTAAGTAATAAACCAGAAGAAAAATTTCTTCTGCTGTCTTACTTTTTTTTCAGAATATTTTATCGCACTGACAGGAAGAGAAACCAAGACAGAAATTGGTACCAATAAGTGGAGCTGTTGTGTGAAAACATTTGGAATTTTGTGCTAGTAAGAAATTTTGCTCTTAGCCAAGGAAGTCTGCTTTCCCTTGGGCTTCTGGGTGGTGTGATAAGGCTCATTTCCTGTGTCCACTCACAGGTGCTGTCATAAACAGTCAAGAATGTGGCCTTTTGCCTACTCACTGCTAGGGGGCAGGGTCTAGGGAGAGCTAGGCTAAATTTTTCCATCCTTACATTATACTGACTCAGTAGGAAAGCTATCTAGAGGACAATATCCCACCCAACAAAGGATCCCACTTGTAAAGACCCAGATTTATGTTAAGGAACTATAAATACAAATCATGGTGAGTCATGCATGCTCCTTACAAACTGCATAGAACAGCATCAGAACACAAAAATGGTTGGAACTATAGTCTAAGAGGGCCAGGCTCCAACCAGAGCTGTCCCTGAGCTTGGCTGCATCATCTCTTTGAAACTAGCTTCCAAAGCATGAATGATGCAAGATAAGGAAGATTTAGATTTAAAATGGATGAGTATGGTATCATAGACTTATTTAAATGCAACAATTCCCAGACCAAGGTGATTCTGAAGGACAAAAGAGAAAAGTTAATGAAGGACTGACCTGGAAACCACTATCTATTCCTTGGAATTTGCTAGCTTCTTCTCACAAGGTCCTGAGATAAGAAGAATTCACACTGCCCCTCCTTTCTGCCCCTCCTTTCCTGTGAGTCAACAGGTGGTGGATAGGGTCCTTAGGAAACAAAGAGATAGCTGTAACTCTGGTTTGCCCAGACAGGATTAATTAGCACACCTGAGGCCCTAAGGTCTGCTGACCCTAATAGCAGACCATCAGGCCTCCAAGAGTCACGTACTCAATGGACAGAGGGTCCCACCCCCTCCCTAAGCTTGTGGGTTTGTCTTTAAAAACACCTGGGCCCAGGGGAGGGGGCTTCTCCCTAGCCTGCGTGCTGGAGGAGCCCGTTTGCGCAAACGTTTCCTGTTCATTAAAGCCTCTTGCGTTTTGCAGCAACTGGACTGGACATTGAGTTCTTGGGGTATCAACCGAACCTGGAAGACTCCTCATTCTGAGGGTCTTACAATTCCATTCTTTTACAGTTGTAGTAGTTTCTTTACCAAAATAGTTTACCATCATTTATATGTCAAGTAATTGACTTTGAGATATAAAAGAACAAATCTATTTCTTAATTTATGTTTGTCTCTGATTCTTAACTCAGTAGTTTAGGAATCAGGAGACAGTAGCTCCTGATTCTAAATAATTTAAAAGGAGTTTCTTTAATTTTTTTTTGTCATTCTTTTCCCCCCCACCCCACCCCCACACACATGCGCAATGACATGTATATGGAGGTCAAAGAAAAATCTGCTAGAGTTAGTTTTTTTTTTTCTACCATATGTTTCTCAGAACTGAACATAAATATATGTTGTCTTGGCAGCAAGTATGTTTACCTATTGAGTTATCTCTCCAGTCACTGTATAGAGTTTCTTGGTCCCTGAATCAACTTATTCACAAGTACCACTTTCATTATAATGTGGGCAATTGTTTTACTTTCCACCCAGGCCATGAAGTGCAAAAGCTGGACTAAGATCAATAAGGAAGATCAAAGAGAATCGTAGGATATCTACATCTAATGTCAGACCTGAGAAGTAGGCTTGAAAGCATCTGAGTACTGCTTGTTTATATTTCTCATGAATTAGTAAAAGCCTACACATTCCACAAGATAATACAGAAATGGAGAAATTGCTGAACAGAAGACATATGTCATAGGCCTTAAAGATTTAGATAAATAAAGCTTATGAGAAAATCTTCCAAACTGAGGACACATCCTAAGAGGCAGAAATAAGAAGTCTGTGTTTGTGGTTAGGGGATAGGAATCAAAGAAACTAGAAAACCTTAAAATAATATTTATTTGGCTTATCTTAAGAAATACCAAGGCTAGATATTTGAAATTTGGGTTATAGAGTTTCTGGAATGTTGGTGATTAGTGATCAATTGGTATTTAACAAAGTATTGCAAACTCAGTGATTTAACTCTGGCCCCATCTATTCCCATTGATTATTCCACTTTTTGTAGGTCAGAAGTCCACTCATGGCTTAGTTGGGTTCTCTGTCTCAAGTCAAGATTTTAGCTAAGGCTGCTATTTTATCTTTGAGACAGGGTGCCCCTCCCAACCCCATTCAACTTGTTAGTAGGATTTATCACCTTTTGGTGGTATGATTGGAATCCCATTTTCTTTCCAATTATCTGTGGGAAAGGCACTTAGCATTTGGAAGGATTTCATTTACATAACCTGTGAAGGCTTTGGAATTTATTGTTTCTTAGTGATCTACAGAAGAGGGTTTCTCTGATTTGTCTCAAGTCCCCCAAAATAATCTCAATTTTGAGTAACTAAAAATTAATTGATACATGCATGTAATAACAATTTATGTGTTAATCACAAAGACAGAACTAAGATGACTACTGACCCAACTCATCATGGACAAATTAATTAAATCAAGCAATTAATTAAAGTAAGTTTTAAAAATTCATATATATGGCCTGCCTCCTCCTAAAAAGGGGATAAGAGGTCAGCACTAGATTTGAGGAAGACAAGGTTTTCATAGCTCAGGGGTTTCCAAATGGGGAATTTGGCAGATAATGTGTTACAGAAGCAGAACATAGCATAACAAGTTAGTCATGAGGAACTTCTGAAAACACACATAATTGAAACAAAGGTAGGGTTGGAAGATGGTTATTAATTTTGAAACAGACACAATTGCCATTCCTGGAACAGGCGGTACAGAACCATTTGTAGTTAAGGTTACAAGAGGGGCATAGCTCAGTTCTTGAGAAATAGAGGTTTAATTATAAAGAGTGAAGAGACCAGCCCCCTGCCTTAGCAGCCATAACAGGCTGCAGAAAAGACATGCAGACCTCTAACTCAGCACTTGTCTGCACTTGCCTCTCTCCTGCTCTAGTCACCAGGAGGTCAGATACCCTCCTCCTGGCAAGGAACCAATCAGAAATTTACTGATGGGGCTTAGCTTTACAACTGTGCCTTGCATAGTATAGCAACTGCACCGGGCAGGCCTATAGGCCATAGCATCCAGTTAACCAATCAACACAAGAAAGGTTGTCCAAGTCTGGAAGCGCACCAATCCGGAGACTGTTGCATGCCCCTAGACACTCCCCTTGCTCTCTCTATATTTCCAGCCTCGTTTTTTTCTGGTTGTCCTCCAGCCATTCTCCTTGATGGGCCTGCGTTAATGAACAATAAAAGACTCTGCTTTTGTTTCAGAATGGGTCTCTTGGTGATTTTGGAGTTCAGACTTTGGGCGCAACAAGAGGAAGGAGTCTACTTTGTCTTTGCTATAAAATGGCTTTTAAGCCTAAAATGGAGGCAGGCTGTTTCTGCAGTTGAAAAAAAAAAAAAAAAAAAAAAAAAAAAAATGGAGTGACAAAGTTTGTAAGGCAGGGTTTGGAAGGTGAAAAGGGAAGGGAGAAAGGTTGTAATTAAAATACAATCTCAAAAATTAACAACAACAAAAAATTATCATTACCATAGTTTTGAAGGCCACCTCAATGAAAGGATTACAGAGGTTACATGCGCCACAACTTGTAAAACTTGTAGCACTAACCAATGAAAACAGGCCATTGAGGTTGGCAGGCAGCAAGAGCCTTTACCTGGGTAAGCCATCTTTCTGGTTGTCCTAAAAAGCTTACAGAGTTTAAAAGTGTATAAGAATATATTCATCTCTCTTCAGAATTGTTGATACCTATAATCTTTGGCAATAAAGCAATTCCTAGAGTTAAATTATAATATAATCAGCATGCTAAGCAAGGAAAACTGCTATGTTCCCCCCAAAATGTTTCAGGTTCTACATACTGACAAGAATTGTGAAAACATTTGAGTCAAGAGTAAAGAATGTTAAATTTGTGTAAGAAAAAAGATTCTGGTGTGGGCTCACTCTCCTGTGACACCTGGTTTCATTCTCTGAGAAGACAGTGCTGACAGACAAGAAAGGGATAATTTGTGCATAGTGAAACTGATGTGACAAGAGGGTGGTAGACACCGAAGGACTATATAGAAAGGGCCACAGAGGTGCTGTGAGAGTGCATGAATTACATAAGGTATAACTCACAAGTTTTATGCTTCATCTCACCCCCCCCAAAAAAAAAAAAACTATTTACAAAAATCAGGACAAAATATGCTTGGGTGAATGTAGCAGGACTTTTTTTTCCACCAGACCCCACATAATGACACAGAGACTTATTAATCATGAAAGCTCAGCTTTACCTTAGGCTTGTAAATAACTAACTTTTATAACTTAAATCAGCCCATTTCCATTAATCTATGTGCTGCCTTGTGGCTTATAGCTTTTACTTCTGCTGCATGCCCTGCTTCCTTCTGCCTTAGACTAGTGACTTTGCTTTTCTTCTTCCCCAAGACCTCACTGTCCCCAGAAATTCAGCCTAATATTTCCTGCCTAACTATTGGCAATTCTGCTTTTTATTAAAGCAAACACAGTGACATACTTTATAAAGTGTGAAGGCATATTCTGCAACACGTACAGGGTGACAGTACTGGTGAGGACAATCTATGGTACTGTTATATGTAGGCTGATAGTATTGGTTTTTAGAAATGTTACTATAGATACCCATGAGGATGATATAATCATATGACAGATGCCAATGCAAGAATCTAACCATCAGAAGAGAAGCACTGCAGTTCTTGTAAGGAGGCCAGAATGTAAGGCAGAGGTATTGACTTGAAACATGCTACAAATATGATTATCAAAATACACAATCTCCAGGGCCTGCACTGAAGGCTAGACAACAATAAATCAGTCTGCCTATAGAAATAGATATATATGGTATTGAGCAATCTTTATTCAAAAAATGCAAGATATATGATCAGCTGCTGCAACAAAAACATTATAGCTCATCTTGTTAGTTAGAATTGAGTAAATGTTCAGAGCTAGAGCTTAGATGAAAGCTAAAATACTTTTATCAGTAACACTCTACACCAAATATATATGGTAACACTATTCCTTGACTTTCTGCCAAAAGATTTATTGCCAATTACTCAAGTAAATGTTTTACAGGAGAAAAATGATTTCAAGAAATTTGAAAATAGCTGTTAAAAAATGTTATCATAATTCCTTTCAAAGAAAGAGTATTTGGAGCATTTCAAAAAATGAGCCTCTGGCCAAACTTCAACTTTCAATGAGTTATTTGAATTCTTGGGCATTTTTCTGGTATATAAATTTGCAAGTTATAACCAGACAAAATTATCAAGGTAGTCCTTGGAATGTAGAATGTAGATATTACAGTAGTAGAATCTAGCGAAACTATAGTCTTTCCAAGCAAGACAGTAAAATTATAAAAATTATACTGAACACCATGTGCAAATATGGCTATAATTATCTTCATTCTTAAAGAATCAAGGGATATAAGATTAATAAGCATATCAATCTCATTTACTTTCACAGTGTAACCTTTAAAAGATAGATTATAATAGATGTGTTGATTAAATGCTTCTTTCTGATCTGAAAAATAAATGGGTATTTTTCTATTCTATTGTCAAGTAAAACAATCATGATGGTAAATCCTTTGATATGTACCAGTTACATATTTTAAAGGACTGAACTTTGTTAATATATTTAAAGTAATATGATATTTGTTATTGATTATAAGACCTACAATATAGTAAAAACTATGGTTAAAAAAGGACAAGAAGCCTAGGTTTAAGGTGTATGGGTGGCACTATGGAATTGAACATGAAATGTGAAATATTTTAATATGTGCTAATATGTGCTCATATGTATGTGTCCATTAACCATCAGGAAGACAGGATGGCTTGGTGAAATAATGTTTTCAATGAGTACAATAGAGAGGCATGATGGCATGAGAGGAGGATGTGCATATGTCTCTCACATTCTAAGGCTCAGCTAGCTACTGTCACTGTGCAATGTCCAATATGTTAGTCACAGAGATCACCATTCCCATAAGGGAAAAAGTAGTATTTGCTGGGTTGTTTATTATTATTACTATTATTATTATTATTGATCTTTGCTCTTTTGGCTCTTTGGGGGGCCTAACACCCAGCTCCCAAATAATTCACACACAGTGTCTTATTATTAGTTATAAATGACCCCACTTTATTTTGGCTTGTTTCTAGTCAGCACATCTACCTTTTGCCTCTGGGCTTTTTCTTTCTCTTACTTCTGTATATCTTACTTTTACTCTTACTCCGTGACTGGCTGTACAGCTGGGTGGCTGGTTCCTAGCATCTTCTTCTCCTTGTTCTCTTGCTCCTCTTCTTCCAGATTTCTCCTATTTATTCTTTCTGCTTTCCAGCCCTGCCTATCCTTTCTCCTACCTCACTATTGACCATTCAGCTCTTTATTAGACCATCAAGTATTTTAGAATCACAGCTTCACAGAGTTAAACAAATGTAACATACAAGAATGCAACACATCTTTACATCACTAAACAAATGTTCCATAGCATAAACAAGTGTGACACACCTTAAAAAATTTTCAACAAGTATTAGAGGGCATATTAGTTATACTGAAACACTTCTACCTCAGCAAGGGTAATTTATTATCACAGAGATCAATTTATATTGGGAGTCCAATTTTACCTTCCTTATCTTATGAGATATCAGTGATTAAAGAAATTTGTTCTATTTCCTGGGTATTTCCCATGAGCATCCCACCATACCAATGTACTTACATTATCATGTAGAAAACGTAGTGCTGTACGTAACATTGGATTGAATCCATGAGTCCAAGTATTTCTCAGACTCCAAATGTAGTTCTACTTACATGTTAATCTTTTGACATCATGGAGAAAAATACCAATTTGGAGATGATTTTTTCTGAGCACTGAGAGTTACCCTTCAGGAAGTAGAATATTAGTCAATTATCATTAGCAATAGAATTTGATTTGTTGTTGTTATTCCTAAAACTATTGGCTTTGTGGCCTCAGAAGTCATAGTTCCTAGTGCTTCCATCCCCCAATTCCCACTACAGAAAACAATCACAATAAACTTAAATCAATTGGTGCGATCACTTACTTTGCTGTCTAAGAGATCTTTAGAAAAAGAAAGATGACACTACTAACTTGGCAGGAAGATTTTTATTCTGATCCCGAAGTGGAGATGAGGTTCCTGTTACATGTAAATAATGTGTGAGTAATTAATTGAAGCATTGCTTGGGCTTTTTACTCATATAGATTTCATGATAAATAGACATCAATAGTAGCTAAAGTCTAAATGGAAGATGAATCTTGAACTCCTAAGACACATAGTAGAATGGGTGAACATCAATATAAAGGAAACTTGGAATGGGTAGTAGTAGAAAGGGATGGTGACCATCACTTACCTTCTCAATATGAGCTTCAGTGATGGGGTTCACTAGATTTTCCATGTGAATATTTCCCTAGGAAAGAAAACCACGCAGAACGGTGGGAAAGTTTTCCAAGTAGTGCAATTAGCTCCACATCCCCCCATGAGGATGTTCAGAAGATAGTTACACACCACACTGACAGATTTTCGACATCTGAAGTCTGACAAATGAATTCTCCTCTCTTTTGTTAGGCTGATGTGTGCTTACTCACCCATTCTACTCTTTAGAACTACCAAAAGACTTTTCTCAGAAATATCTGAGCAGTTGTGACTCTATAGTTCCCTATTGAAGGCCATTACTATATGTCAGTAGTGTTCTATTCTCTATCCCAAAGAAATGTGATCACTAGGAATAATCCCAAATGAGTCACCAATATGTAAAGAGCCATTACAAAGTATTTACTAGGAAATTCATTCCAGGATATTATTCAATCTAAATTAATTTAGAATATTTAAACATTAAGCAGAAATTCTTTGAAATCAATTTGGTTCTCACCTCTCAATGCTCCATTTTTCAAAATGCAGGCTTTCCCATAGACTGAATCTTGGAGATACATTGGCCCTCTTGCCATGGGTTCTTCCTTATTCCCTGGCAGTGAAATCATTTCTTACATGGTTCATAGTTGTTCAAAGCTGCTGCTCTGCTTATCTTTTTGCATATTTAGATACTCATGAACTCCTCTTTAACTTTATAGCTCAAATGTCCCAAATTTAGCATCTTTTGTGAATATATTTTATTTTTCTTGTCTGTTCTGAAACCACGTCTTCTGGACAATGTATCCTTTTTAAAATTCATCTTTCCACAACTGCACTTAAGGTATCACTCCCTTAAGTAGATCTCACTGATTTTATTGCAGAAATATCTTAAAATGAACATTATGCAATTCCACCCAAGTCTAATTCCAGTCCGTGTTAGTAAGGTTATATGTTGTCTGACTTTTAACTATGTGTCTCTCATTACAATTAAACTCGATCGAATATTTATCTGGGTCAACCCTTAGATCATAGTTACTTTTTTAGAAAAAAAAATAGAGTTTTGTGAAAATGATAGCCAGAAAACCAAGAAGAAATCACAAGCAAAGGAACACGAAAATGAACTGATTGGCCAATACATGCACTTTTTACTTGTATTTAGTAAGCAACATCCTAGTAGATAGATAGGCATATGATATCCCATAAAATAGTAATAGAGTTCATCAGCATCAAGTAGAAAGGGGTGAGATCATTAGATGTGAGAGAAGGCTTAGCAATGAAAGACAAAGCCATCATAGTTGCAGTTAAGAGGTATGAGAGACTCACAGAAATAATTTTTCAAAGTGAGTAGACATGGAATGCAAACATTTATGTAGATTGTAATTATGTTCTTTGCAGTGTCCATCATGCTGAAGGAAGCAAAATTAGGCAGACACTTTGTCAGCAGTCACTTATACTTCAAAATTTCTGAGTTGCCTGAATACTCATATTTCCTAAGTGCTGTAGCCAAGTTTGGTTTTGGTTTGGATTCTTCCTTGAGATAAATTTCAAACCATAGCAAAAGTGCAGAGCTGTTGGCTTACCAGCAGGGCAAACTGAGTTGTATTTTGTGGGAATTTTATTTCTGTAGCGCAATGGCTTCTGGAAGATTCAGATCCCTTTCAAAAGTCACTCTAATGGCTTTGATGGTAGAATAGTCCCTTTCTGGAACAAGTATTTGTTTCCAATTATGTAGATCTTTTGACGATTTGCTTAGTTTTGGGCATCCACCCCTTTTCATTAAAGATACACTATAGAAAAAGCAGACAACTAAAATGTGAAAATGTTTCAAGAGCCACAGAAAATAAATTATTATTTCAAACAAATTAAAAAGAATATTTACTTATTATTAAATTAATGATATACAAAACAAATATAAAGTTAAATTTTTGTGTTATTGTTTTCTAAAACAAGTGAGTTATTAAGACAGCATAAGAGTACCTTTATATTTAGACATATATGTAGAATTTCTAATGAAAGTTACCATTAAACAAGTATCTAATTATAGATGCTTCACATATTCCCTTTTGTTGTGGGAATATGTTTGATATGGGAAGATATTTCTCTTATTGGTCAATGAATAAAATAATGTATGGCTAACAGAGGCAGGAAGGTAGGCAGGACTAGGAGACAAGGAGAATTCTGGGAAATGTAGGAAGAGAGGTGCCAAGGAGAAACACCATGTAGCTGAGAGAGGAGTAAGAGGTTCAGACCCTTCTCCAGTAAGCCAAGACCATGTGGAGGTACATAGAATAATAGAAATGGGTTAATAATTAAGATAGAGCCAGCCAATAAGAAGTCCTAGCCATCGGCCAACATTTAATAATTAATATATGTCTTCGTGTGTTTAGTGGGGCTGAGAAGGGCAGTGGGACCTGGTGGGACAAAAACCTCTAATAACACCCTTTCATGTCCGCATGGATTGCATGACTAAATGCTGCTTGAGTTCTACAGAAAAGGAGATGTATGTTGAAGATTGAAATGCTTTTTCTGAACTCATCAAACTGAGTATTAGAGTCATCAAATGTTATTTATATGATTAAATACCAACATTATGTGTTCTTCCCATTACCACCTGAATTGGTGGAGTGTGTGTGACTAACTTTGGCTTTTTATAGTAACTAGGTCCTTCTCCCAATGTGTGTTCAAAGTTATTTGACTGATAGTAATTCCAAAAGAACATCAGTCTCTAAGCACTTGATTTTTATAACTCATAATACTAGTAATCCTTTTTAAAATATGAAGCTGTTCATTGCAGATTTAGATTTATAGAAAAATAATAAAAATGGTAGAGGGGTCCCACATGTCTCATGCATATTTCCCCATTTCATAGTTCTATTTTGCATTCATTATAATCACCAAGATAATGTTGTTGTATTGTTAATAAATACCTATTTGTTAGAGATCTTCTCTATCAGCTTGTTCTAACTTCTTTTTCCTGGTTCAGCATCTATTCATTATGCTGACCACAGTAAACAGCCACAGTTCCTTGTGTTTCCATTGCTGTGACAGCCTTTCAGATAACCTTTACTTTGACAGTTTCTGCACTACAGGTCACCTTGACTGTGTATTATTCCTCTTCTGAGACCGGTGTGATAATGTTGTTTATCATTATACTGGGATTATGGTGTATAGTAAGTCAGCCATTGGGACTTATGCCATTTTTGTCTGCAGGTTTGTATGATGGATGAAGCTCCACTGTGACCTTTCCCACTGTCTGCCCCTTATGTGGATACTGACTGGCAGCTCATTCCTAAATGAGAAGTCATGACAGCAAAGTATCCACAGAAAGCACTTCTGTATGGGAGACTTAGTTTTTCTGCACAACTCACTCAGTGACTTTATAGCAACAGCAAGTCACAGCTGTTTGTTTTTATACTCAATTCTCTTTATTAAATTTTAATTTTTCCAGTGTTTTTTGGCATTGGAAGCTCTATCTATATTCTGCTGCTTTAGTATAGACCCAATCACAATATCATTTCCTTTACTGCATTTTGTTTTCATTTGTTGTAAAGAATTTCTTCCTTTCAGAAGCTATAAAATGTACTAAGCCCATTTCAAATAATTCCCTCCCAAAACCTGTGACCAGTTTTCTTCAGTAGGAACTCTGGTTCCTACAACTGAAGAATAGCATTAGAAGCCAAGATTTGAGGTAGCAGATACACATATTTCTATGGAAGTGTCATTGCATTTACATTAGATCAGAAGATAGGAATGATATGTTTGTGTATGGAAATTACATGCACATACATCTCTTTATAAACATTTACCCATATATGTATCTATAAACAACTAAATCTCCATTAAATAATCTAGGTTCTTATTGTTGCCTCTAAATTGATTCCATTTCCTTGTAGATGATTCTAGCTTTCACCTAGTGCTCATCTACAACTGTTGACACTGTTGACAATCATAGTTACTGCCACCTTCCTTTCAATTGCTTAATCCTTAAATCCAAAAGTACAAACAGCTGAAGCTTCTAATCTGGCAGATACTAATTAAGTCTAAATATTCATAGCTCATCATATTTATTTTTTCACTCTTAGTGTAGTTTAATTTTGATTTTTTTCTTTATACACATATGTGGGCATGTGGTATGTGTGTGTATCCTCTGTGTTTGGGTACATGTATATGTACAGGTGTACATGCGTGCACAATAAGTGTAGGGCCCCAAATGGTGTCAAGAATCTTCCTCAATTGCTCTTCCACTTTCTCCTTAGACACAGTCTCTCTCTCAATAAAACATAGACATTGTCATGATTACTATTCTTGCTAGCCGGCTATCTCCACTTGCTGAGGCTGGAATTACAGGTGAGTTGACACACCCACCAGGCATGCACATGAGCTCTGGGAATCTGAGCTCTACTCTTCTTGCTTGGGCAACATATGTTTTATTCACTGAGCTACCTCTTGAGCTGTAATATTCTCTGATTTTTAAAGAAATACATGGAATTAAGTACCTACTATGGAGTAACAAATAGTTTCAGTGTCATAGAAAATTCTCCTTTACCCTCAGGATGCATGGGAAGTGCTGATCACTTTACCATTGCATTGATTGCCTTGTACAGTGTGACATTCCAGGAATCATGCACCACACAATGCTTTCAAATTGCCTAACTTCTGTGATATTTGTGACTTCTTGAATGTGATGTCTCATTTCATTTTTGTATGAATAACACTGTATACAGATATTTCAGGACATAAAAGCCTTTTATACATCTATCACTTGGAAGATACTTTGGGGGCAATTATGAATATAATTATCATAAACACACAAGCATTTTGTGTGGATACTTTCAATTCAGTTAGGTAAATGCCTGGGAATCTGAATTTTTTACAAAATTACAGAGTATGTTTAGTCTTGTACGAAATCATGAAACTGTATTCTAAATTTTCAGCAACATTCTATGTATGGGTTTGTAACATCTCATTAAGTGAGTGAGAGTACTGTCCCTTATACTCAGAGCAGACAGGAAGATCAGGTGTTTGAAGCAGCTTGGGTTACATAGGGTCTCTCTCAAAGCACACAAACAAGCAAAAAAGAACTTTATGACAAAAAACTGGACAGTTCTTTCAAGTGTATTTGTGTTGGGAACTATCCATGTAGACATATCGCATCCAAAAAGAGTCTGCGAGCGAAGTTCACTCAATCAGAAGAGCAAAAATTAGATGTGCTCCACTTTCACTCAGCAACTGATGGTGTTTGAGACTAACATTGGAGAACTTACAAGACAAATGAAAGCCATGATGAAAGGCTGTTCAAGATCTTTACTTTAAAACCACATTCTTGTAATTGATACAAACTCTGCCATATTATGCTGATCTGTAGCTTTTGAAGCTGCATTTTTTTTTAATCCAAGTTGTTGGCATGAATTCTAGAGTAATGGTTTTGTTCTGGGAAAAGCTGTTGCCATTATTAGTGGTTTGACTGCAGTGTTTCCATATTGCTGCAGTGAGCAGCCACTGATGCACTTGCGGTTCATCCACAGACCAAAGAGTAGTCTGTGATGAGCACTGAGTGGAAAATACTGCTTGCCTTACAGTGGTCCTTTTGGTAACATAGGAATCTCAGTCTCTGTTAGGAGTCATAAATTTTAGCAATCAAAAATAAATATTGTCCTTTGCACAAATATTATTTGTGACATTTTCTCTTCTGAAGATTTTTATCTTTAAGAGTGGAAAATTTTAAACTATGCTCCCAATATGTTTTCAAAGTAAATATCTTAAACTCTGTGTATGTGACTTTCACCCAATTCAGAACCATATTTCTAGAAGATTCAATTATGTATTTGTCTTTCTCTCTTTCTTTAATAAGTAAATAGAATTTGCTGTTCTGCTGGTGGAAACATTCACTGGGAGATGCAGTCAAAGATTAAGAATTTCAATTATTCTGTCAGAATATGGACTGTTAGAGTACATGAGACTCAGTGGAAGACAGAGTAGATGCTTCCTCATTGTATCCTGCACCCATTCAAAATAGACAGGATATCATCACAGCAGTCTTTCACTGTAATGCATCTGATTTCCCCCTTAGATTCCATTTTAACCACTCTGTTGTATATTGTTTGCTCTCATCGGTTTGTGAATCAATGTATTTATTTAATAGCACTTAGTTATTCTTGAGAACAATCACAGTCCAACATACTCTTGGTTCCTGGTAATTGTAAAAATGGTACTGGTATTAGATGAGAATAAGAATCATACATTACTAGCTGAAATAATTACTAAAAGCTTTTAAAACATAAATTCAAAATGGTAAAACTTCTTCCTTTGGTTGTTTCATTTATTTTCATTTTGCTTGTTGTTAGACAATTTTCATGCAAAGGGTTTTTGTTTTTGAGATTTGTCCAATTTTCCTTTGACCTTCTAATTTTTAGTTAGGGAACAGTGCGGGAAACAATCTTGTTTTGATGCAAATCCAAAAGTTTTGGAGCATGTGTGTGTTCTAAATAAACTAAACTAGGTCATATGACTCATGGGCTTTCCATGGTCTCACTGACTTGATTTTCTGTCTAGAAACTGTACAATTACTATTTCTTGATCAGAGGGACATTCTTAAATGCAGCTTTTATAAAAAAGACAGTAAATATTTGCAAAGAATACTGTACTTTAAATTTCTTTTGTTACTTAGCAAACTATTTTCTAAAGATTTGTAGAATAGAAAAAAATTGAGTAACAGAATGAATATTTGAACCCCTTGAGGGTTCCAGGGCCAGCTGTTGTCTGGAGCTTCAGCTCGGTGATTAAGGCTAAGGAAGGACTGATGACAGTGACAGGAAATGTGCAGGTTCAGCCTTTGGGAAAGCTAACAGACATGCGGGAGGTTTATCTTTTCTTCTTTTTATTACATTGTAGGTAAAAAGCAAGAAAAACTTTGGTAAAACAGCTACTCCAGACAGTATATAACTTGACTCATCCAAATCACATTTTACTTGAATCCATCAAAAGAGAAACCTCTAATATCCAGTGACATCAACAGTCACATTCACATTTGTGAAACGTGGACACACACAGGGAGACTTGTAAAAAATTCACACTTGGAAAAAATTCAGCATCTATGAATTTCTGTCCATGTCAAGATTTAGTTTTGCTATTCCCTTGTTGCCTTGTCTTATGTGTTTTGTCATTTTGTTTTCAATTCATTGATACACATATCACTCACCTTCAGTCCCTGAAAATATAGCAAGCCATGAATGCTTGTGAAGAGAAGCCCAGGCTGTGTTTTCCAGTGTTGGGGCATTCTGAAATCTGCTTCTCAGCACATCCATGAAAATAAGCAACTGAGAAGCAGACAAACTTAGAATTGTGTTTCTTTATTTTCTATTTTGTCCACTAAGGACTAACACTCTGTATGATGTTTGCAACAAGACAAAATTAAACATAGGAAGCATATGTTTTTTCCAAGTCTTTTCTTAATCACTCATATTTAAGGGGATATTCGACTTCATTGTGCCCCAAATAGCTAACAGTTATTACATGATATCATGCAATATATAAACAGACATAATCTATTACATGATGTCATGTAATCATGGCCTAAATCCTGACATGATTTTAATGCCATAGCTCACACTAAGCCATAAGTAGAACTGCAGAGTTTCTAAGTTTAGTTCCATGTGTCCCTAAAGGTGCTACAGAAATTTTAAAACTCCAATGATGTTGAGGATGGCATCAGTGTTTTTTGTTTTGTTTTTTAAATTGATAGAAATCATGGCCAGATTATTTTCATGTATTCCAGTTTTCAATTATTTTTCTTACAAGAAAAACCTTCTGTGGGCATTATATGAAACAAGGAATCTGAGGAGTAGTCACTGTAGAAACATCCTTTCCTATGATTGTATCATTCATAGTATTTCCCTGGCCCCCAAACGATCCAACTTGTCCAGAAAATGAAATGGGTCAGCTATTTATGCAGTCATGTTGTTAGGTCTATGTTGACATCTCAGAAGATTTATGACTAGCCCTTCAATACCTGTCACCTCCTATCCTGTGTGCTGACACTGTCTAGTAAAACTCAATTTATCTTCCATTAAAGCAGCCAGTAAAAACAAATAGATGGTGATCTGAATAGCAAATGGACTGTGTGTGGAGGATATAGACTGGGGAATTCAAATTTTCTGAATATTTGTTAAAATCTCTGTACACACTCTGACATACTATTCAATAACTGTTTAATTACTTAGAGATTGATGGTAAACAACTTGATTCCAAAGTGTATTTAAAGTAAAATAAGTGGAAAACAGCCACAGTTCTCATTATGTCCCAGAACTATGGGCTTCCAGCTATTAGTAAATTCAGCCATAACAGTCCTTTCCTTTTTTTTTTTTTTTTTTTTTTTTTTTTTTTTTTTGTCTTCGGAAATGTAGCCAAGTGACAAACATCTGTCTCTGCTTTCTTTGCAAGAAAGAACCAGAACCTGGATTGCTTCCAGGCCATCCGGACAACAATTTCAACTGGAACAAGTGACCTTTGGAACAGACTTGAACATAAAAGCCTTTCCAGACTGAGGGGAGGGTGGAGTCAACTGGAAGTTCCCCAGCTTGTTCTCATGAAATTGCTTCTGAAGAGAATAGTGAAATGTTAACGGAAGATAACTTAAAAACAGTTATATCCAATGAAAAAGTATGTGCTCACAATACAGAATTCAAATGTAGTTAAGTTTTGAGTTTTAAACTATCAATATTTGATATATAGGCTCAACAAGTAAAGGTTGTTTGAGTACAGGAAATATGAATAGTTATGTAACTTTCATCATTTAGTATTCAGAAACTCTGGAGCTAAAGAACCATCCTTTTGTTTTCTTCTTTCAACTGGATAAGGATTCTTTGACCTGTAATTCCAATTCTTTGATCTATAATTCCATGATAGTAGCTGGATGCTTTCAGACAACTATAAAGTGTTTAACTGACAAGTTATCAGTGCAATCAAAGTTAAAGTGATGGCCAGGAGTGGTGGTGCATGTCCTTAATCTTGGCACTGGGCTGTCAGAGGCAAGCAGACCTCTGTAAATTCAAGGCCAACCTGATCTACAGAGTGAAATCCAGACTAGTCAGAGAGACTTTGTCTCCCTGGAAGAAAAGGTTTAAATTAATCTTGTATTAATTAACTTTGTTGTAGAGGATGAATGGTTATTTATCTTAATATTTATTAAGAAGGCATGAAATTATTTCTTACATAAGTGTGCATAAGAAACTGGCGTCTATACATTATCAAGGACGTGTTAAAAGACATAAATCTCATACTGAATGCTTATGAGTGAACTCTTGTGCTCAGCAGCAGAGAAGTTACAGAAATGGCAAGGCAACCTTCCTTCCTCATCCATATTTAGTGGGTCATCTGTATAACAGTTAACTGTCATCTGAAAAGTGTTGCTTACATGAAGATCTACAGGCAATTAAGGAATCCTGAGAGCAACAGAAATAGTTCTTCCCCAGGAAAAAAATAAATCAAATGGTCAGCCCTGAAAACATACACATGTTATACAGATCAGAGTATATTTAGAAATACATATTTATATACATGCTATGCATGTGTGTAACAATGAAAATAAGAGGGCATGAATTTGAAAGATAGCAAAGGAGTAGATGGAAGGGTTTGGAAGGAGGAAAGGGAAGAAAAGAATGATATAATCATAGTATAATCTCAAAAATAAATGAAATATAAATAAATACAATGTAATGTAAAATAATCAGTGTAGAAAAAGAAAGGCATCAGTCTAGTGTTAACATCCATATTTCATAAAAATTAATTTGAAGGAAGGTTGCAAGGAATTTAGGAATTAGTGTCTTTGCCTAAGTAGAAGATTTCACTTTGGATGAATTTAAAATGATTCAGTAGATAGAATTTTAGGACCAGGGTATCACGGTGAACATATAATAAAAAAAAATTGTTCCCCCATGGAATGCCTCACCCTCCTAGGGGAGCAGAAAGTGGATGGGATGGGGGTTAGGAGAGGGATGGGGGAGGAGGGGAGGGTGAGGGAACTGGAATTGACATGTAAGACAAGCTTGTTTCAAATTTAAATGAAAAAATATTATCAAAAATTGTTCATGATTAAGAATTATGTCTTGTATTATGTTCAACACATTTTATGGGAACTTGAGAACAAATGCTTCAGAGATTTGTCTTGAGTTATCTAGGAAGAAGACACTTCTCATAGAACACATGAGGGTGGAGGTGAATGTACACATGATAACATCAGTAGTGCCTTAGCTGTTTGCAAAGGGTGTAGTTTAGGTGGAATCTCAGATTTAGTTGTTAAAATTTAAAATTCAGTCCAAGACCCTACAAGTAATTTAACAGAGGCTGAAATCCAAAATCATGAGTAAATATTGAAGTTGGAATTAAAGATGGAAATACTGGCACAGAAAAATATTAACAGCCAATATTTTTCAGTTATGGAAAAATAAAAGTAAAACATAGTAGCATTTAGGAATTAAACATCATAAAAAATATCAAAATATATCTATCTTAGTATGAATTTCCACTATATGATTCAAGTTTTTTATAGTTCAACAATTAATTTTACATTATTGTGTGTATCTGTCTGTGTGGCAGGGGTAGGCACACATGTGCACAGCATATATGTGGAGATCAGAACACAGCTTGTAAGAGTCAACTCCCTTCTTCCAGTGAGATATCTAAATCAGGTCATCAATGTAGGTGGCAGACACATTTACATAAGAGCTATTTTCAGGTCCATCTGACATTTCATCTTTAAAATAAAAATCAAATATAAACTTCAAGGACTAAATATAAATGAGAGCAATCTTTTATTTTCTCTCCTGTTAAACTTCTCATAATATATCTGACACAAGTGCCCCGTGCAAAGTACTCATGTTTAAACATAGTCAAATGTACATGATCCAAGCAAAGTGATTGGCTCATGTGATTTTTTGATGTATACATTGTTTTTCATTTATTAACCCATATATTTCTTTTACTTTTATTTGAAATGAAGAATTCTGCCAAATTAATACTACATTAGCAAATTTCCTGGATATTTTCCCACCTACATTACATGTGTAAGGTAAAGTGATGATAAATACATTTTGTTGAATGAACTGATACATAATTCTGTGTGCAATGGCAGTATGTATGAGAACCATGTGTCCTCAAATGTTTAACATCATGTTGGGAGAAGATCAAAATTCTTCCCGACAGTACAGTTCAACAGTCCTGTTATCAAGTCCACTGAGAAGAGTGTCAACCAAGACACTCTAAAGGAACAATCAGCTTTGAATAGCAATATTTATATTATTATTACATCAGATGCTCTGGTAACAGGAACCAAATCATTACCTTTGCCATCATCAGCAATAAGTCCATGTTTGCACAACTGAGTGATATTTATTCATAAAAATGAAACGTGTGGGCTGAGAAAAATAGGTCAAAGGTTAAAGTCTCTCTCTGCCCAGCTCTAACTTATGAATACAAAAATTAAATATGTATCTTTAGGATGTATTTATAGATAATTAAATGAATATACCATATAGTTTAATTTATTTAAAATCTTTTATTCTCAGTAAAATCAAACATATCATTGAGTTTACATAGAAATACAATTTCCAATCATGTCTTCATAAAAATTCACTGGTGAAGTAAATGTTCATATTAATGACCAATTATGTACTATTTGATCATGCCAGTAGCAGAACCAATCACCATTAAAACTTGGTAAGTAACATATCTTAAATGTGCAAATATCATTTTAGTACTCTATTGTGTTACAATTGATAATAAATGTTTTCTAAATATATACCCAGTACATAAAGCTTTTTAAAGTACAATAAAAATACAAACTCTATCTGTTTAAAAAAAAAGCCAATTAGATGGCTTCTAAACATCCTCATTATACAAATTCCAAAATACTATCTGACAAATAGAACAGTAAGGACTTCCTGATGGAACACATATTACCCACTAATTAAGGTTTAACTTAGCAAGTATAACAGAATGTAAACAGAAAGGCACAGCTATACCACAAAACATGATAGTACAAATATAATGAGTATATTTGATTTCTGTTCCTAATGAAAACGTACTCTTAACAGCTGCATAAAACTCCATAAGTAAAAATCTAGTGTTGACAAATTTCCCATAGATAAGCCCAGAATTTTCTTACTTTATTTTCTTATATTGTGATAAATCACGTTAGAAATTTGACCATTTTAATATGCACTACTACCGTTAGTATTTTACAACATGGGCAAATATATTGGAAGCATATGTTTTCAAGGGTCAGGGTTCAACAACATAACAGAATGAGTACTAGAGAATTTTATTGCTCATATTCAAAATGAAACTTGTAGTGGGATATTCACTTTGTCTCCTTCTGTGGCACTGACCACGCCCATTGGGGGTGGAGCCAGGGGCGGAAGTGACCAGTGGAATTAGGTCCGAAAAGGAGCCAGGGATTGCTCTCTTGCTGGGGGATGCTGAGAAGAGAGCATCCTGTGGAACCTGCTGGTGTTCATCTGTCTAGGTTGTAAGTTATCTCTCCCTGAAATAAACATCTGTTCGGCCTAATTGTTTACCCTGATCCTTATTAAACCTCATTAGAAACTGAAGAGAAATTTCTGTGAAAAGTATATTCTGACTTTAACACAGCAAATTAAAATTTAAATTGTTAAATATTCTTAAATTTAAATAGAACACCTCTCAGAAATTTCAAAGTATCAAAACTAATGGAAGTTGTAATGTTGGTAAGAGAAATAACATATCACAGAATATCTGAAAAATATTGGTAAAATAAGAATAGACAGTAGGCATTACATCTATTGCAAGCATACATTTCATTTCTTAATGTATCAGATCAGATGTTGGCCCAATGTGATACTAATATGACAACACATTAGAAATAAAATTTTAAATTTTTCAGGGAAGGCATTTCCCCCCACAACTGTTACTTTAGAGACAAATTGAACATTTTTTAGAATATAATTTAAAAGACTGATGTTATTATTTCATATTTATTCATATTCTAAATATATTTTATATAATTACTATTGGAACTTATATTCTTACTTTATCAGGTAGAATTTCATAAGGTGGTAGCATAATAGCCAAATTTTAGATTTTCATGATGAGATGAACATTTTATACACAAAATGACATCTCTCTAATGACTGGTAGGCTGTTTACTGGTATCAAAATAGAATATGTATAGTTTGACATTTGTCTCTCTTTTCAGAAATTTGAAAGATATCAAAGTATGGCTTTGGGACAAGGGTAATGAACTAATGGACTGGAGAATGAACATAAATTTCAATTGATGATTATTTAGAACACAGACAAGTCAGATATTTAGAAAAAAATTGTCTTTCAATAAAATTCAGTCATAACACAAAAGAGAACATAAAAGTCCAATATACATTACACTAAGTTCTGCCTAAAGTAAGTAATAAATCAAGAGTGAAAGTAAGGAGATTTTTACTTCAACAGATTTAAAAACATTTAGATATTTAAAAATATATTGGCACAGTATGATAACTGTCTTAAACTAATGAATGATATACATAGGTATATAAACAAATTAAGTGTTAAGTCTGGATCACTCATTCTTGATGTCAGCACCTGCTGTCTAACGGGTCGAGACAAAATACCGTGCCTTCAAGGGTTAGTCCCATTTTGAACCCCTCCTGTAAAGCAGAATAAAATTGTTAAAGTAAAACACTAATGGGAAAAAAAATCCTATCACTAAGTAAAACAGAAATTAAATTCTTCATGATTTTAGTAAATGCAGATTTAGCTTTATCAAATATTTATACAGATGTAAATTACTGTGAGTTCTTTTATATTTAGTGACATTTTGCTATCTTAAGTATTTGAGTTGAATGTGTATAAGAAGCAGAAGAAAATGTCAGTCTAAGACATTGAATAGTTTTACAACTTATCCATTTCTTTTGTAGCAGACATTTTTAACATTCCATTTTACTTTAACTTGTTTACTAGTTCTTTAAAAGTTCTCTCTCTCTCTCTCTGTGTGTGTGTGTGTGTGTGTGTATGTGTGGTGTGTGTGTGTGGTGTGGTGGTGGTGGTGGTGTGTGTGTGTGTGTGTGTATGTATGTGTGTGTGTGTGTGTGTGTGTGTGTGTATGTTCAGAAGACCAGCAGAGGGAGATGCATCTCCTGGAGCCGGAGTTGTAGATAATTGTGAGGCATTCACCACAGGTTCTGGAAATTGAAGTTAAGTCCCCTGCAAGAGCAGTTCACTGCTGAGCTCTTTGTTCAGCCTCTCTATTGGGGCTTCAAGGTAGCCTGACGTATTAATAATATCATATTTTCTTTCTGGCTACCACAGTCCACATCCTTGGTCAAATACTTTTGTAAGGGCAGTGCTATATCCCAAACAGAATTCAGTATCAGGGACTACTACTATTCCATCTGAAAGCTGTCCATCAGTTCTGTTGTTGCTTTTCTTTTCCAAACATGTTTACTATTTTTTTTTATTTCTGAAATTATAATTATATCATTTCCTCCCTCCCTGTTCTTTTTCCAAAATCTCTCATATACTCTCTCTCTGTTCTACTTCAAATTTATGACCGCTTTTTTTGGTAATTGTTGATAAAGGCATATCATGCGTGTGTGTATGCGTATATATAGTTTCAACTTTGACTCTATCTCTTTGCATGCTTTAGAAAGTAAGATGCCATTTAGTTTTGAATGTTAAGTGAATAATTGTCAAGAAAGTTTTATGTATTTGAATTTAGGTTTGGCGTTCAAAGCTGATGACAATGGAGTTATGTTGTCCATATCAAGGTTTGACTAACCCTAACCCTTTTTGTTTTTGGTTTGGTTTGGTTTTTTTACGACAAAGGTTTCTCTGTGTAGTCCTGAAAATTCGCTTTTATAGACCAAGCTGGTCTCCAACTCAGAGCTCTGCCTGTCTCTGCCTACAAGGTGCCAGCTGGGATTAAAGCCATGCACCACAATGCCTAACTTCTACTTTTCAAAGAAACAATTTAATTATTACTTTTCTCAGATCCTCCAGTCTTTCTCCAATCTCATCATGCCCCTGGCTTACAAAGAGAAGCACAGATATGTGCTAATCAGTAGAAACAGAGGTAAGAATGTGGGTTTCCGTGAGAGGCATTGTGATATTACCCAATTATATTCATTTAAAATCAGCATTTAAATACATTTATATTTGTGAAAAGCAAATATTGTTATATACAGGAGGCAAGAGCTTTAAAGATGTAAACATATCTGTAGTCAACCTCATTACGTTTATTGCACACAGACTACATAGTATTGTCAGTACTGGAAAGGTATCCAAACTTATTTCCACAATTTAGATGAAAATTATATTCAACAGGGTAAAGATCATAGCAGTTATTAATAATTTTAAAAAGCCTGTATAACAATAAGAACTATTTGTTATGTGTATTTGTTAATAGTAAAATGCTTTTAAAAGTGAGTACTGAAAGTATTACTATCCCTTTTTACAAACATTTGGTTGCTATCTAAAGGCCTATACACTGATATCTTCTAGTATACTTTGAATAACAGATGATGATAAATGGATGATATTTAACATATAGATAACAGATAAGTAGCTGATATGATATAATATAATACAATATGGTCGAGGGACAATTTGATGCCACACAGCACTTTAAAATTTTTTCAATTCATTATAAAATTACATCAGCTATTATTTCATTATTCCTGAAAATGACAGTTATCAGGGCTGTCAGTACATGCTCATGGTATAAATCTACAAGAATAGAAACTTCTCTGTACATTCCTGACTACCCTTCAACAGTTTCAGTTTTGTTCTCTCAAATTTTTAAGCCTCTGATTAAAAATGAGGCTTATTCATTTAATGTAATGATGGGACGTATTACTAGCTAAATCACGAAAGAGTTACTCTATAATTAAAGCATTAATTGTATTTTCATATGAAACAATTTGCTGAACTATATTTTTCTATTTGAAAGTACATAGTAGAAAAAGAGACACTATGTTTAGTCCTTCTTTATATGTTCTTATGGAGTGTTCAAGTTCATGAGAACAAAGCTTTTCTTCATAGAATATGTTATATATAATTTTCTAGTATGTTGTATGTATTGTTTATCTAAAAAATAAATTTCCTGTTAAATAAAAATGACCCTTGAAGCTTTTTTAAAAATTATTAGTATGTTTGTTTTGGTTATACAGAGCACATTCACAAGTGGATTAGCCAACTGTGACCTTTTTGTGAACCTGGGCTTATTTTTGCTCTGTTCCTACAATTACAAAGATACCTGCAGGCGCACACAGGTTTGTGTGCATATGTATATGGATGAATGTGGAAGCTAGAGACCAGTTTGGCCATTGCTCCCTAGGAATGCCACCAACCTCTTTGAGATACTCGCCTGGAGGTATATTTCCTTCATACACAGCCCCTCCACCCAATTTTTAAACAGTTGAATTGATAGTTGTGCATAACTCTTTTATTTATACACTTGTCATTGTTTTAAAACATATCACATTGTTTTATGCATGTGTGTTTATATGTTTATGTATGTGTGTGCACTGGTGTATGTGTATATGCAAGTGTGGGTGTATACACACATGCATGTACACATATATGAGGCCAGAGATCATGTTCCAGCAATGTCTCCCATGTCCTTTGAAGCAGGGTTTTTCACTGGCTTTGAACTTCCTAGTTAGGTTACACTGGCCAATAAGCCCCTGGAAATGCCTGTCTTTGTCTCCCTAGTATTGCGATTACCATGCTTATGAATTGTAAGACTAAGGTGCTCATATTGGCATGGCTAGCATTTTACCAACTGAGCTAACCCCTTGACTCTATATTTCATTATTACAGTTCATTGAATATGTCCATGGCTATCAATATTATCCTATTCCTTTGTCTTACAGAAACACATGCCTTGTAGTTTAAATTCTTTCATCAAATAACTCCATGATTGATTTCAAATATATATTAAATTGTCCAATTATTTGAAATGAAATGTTGCTTAACATTTCTGCTTTAATTTGTACATGCACAAGATATTCTTAGAATTTCAAAGATAGCCTGTAACTCTTAGGAATAATTGAGTTTTAATCCTCTTTAAGAAAGAAGAAACCCCAAATACTTAGCTAAGAGGTTTATCACTAGCATCATATAGTGTTCACAGCTTAATACAGTATATTGGCATTTTATATAGCATGTAAAGATACAATAGCAATATGATATGTGTATATTAGTTAGTATAACAAGATTAATAACAAATTCATTATAGATTCAAATAAAGAATATATTTTACTAACTGTGTTAAAGTGGCCTTGCAAGTAATTCTTGAACTAACAGACACACATAAAGAAGTGAAGAATGAAATACTGACAATCACTGAAAATTTACTCTGAAGATCTGAGTTTGAAACCTCATTAAACACTCATCACACACTAGTCATATATATCCATCCGAAATTTGTTTGAGTAATTATTAAACAAGACATGCAAACAGAAAAATTTTACTTAAGAACATTTTGTTATCTCTTTAAATGATGAAAATGAGATACCAACCATCTCTGGCGCTACCCACATGAAAGCATGAGAATAAAAAGACATTAAGAAAATATTAGAAACATCAAACCCACAGCATCACACCCGAGTTTAATATTACCTGATCACCACATTGCTAAATCACTTCTTTATTTTCTCAGACTGGGTTCCTACAAAAGTCTGAAGGTTTATCTTTTAAAACCTATTGAGGTTTTGAGTTTAGAATTAAAAACAAAAGGCCTCCAGGAAAGACTTCATGATCTGCATCACCCTGAGACAGCTACTTCTCCTAGCTCCCATGCTCGTGTTCTACAGGCATTGTCCCAGATAGCTTATTCGAATTAGCACAGATGACAACAAAGGAAAGGAATTAATTCCAGAGAGGACACAGCATTATGTCTCATTAGCCAGCCTCATTTAAGTGCAGTTTTCAAAGAAATTGAGATATAAAGGTGAGAAATCACTGCCATCAGACATAATGCATTTTGAGAAGAACAGAAGTTTCATAGAGTGATCTTTGTTTCACCTCCCAAATGCTATACATCTTAATTTATTAAAGTTCTTAATGTGAACTTTTTTGATGCTATGATTCCTAATTATATAAAAGCATATAATTAGGAAATATATTACTATTAATTTTTTCAAGTTAAAAAAATTTAGTAAATTTTTAAGGCTCTAATGTTTTTGTGGTAAAGGAATTATAAGTGATTACATTTTGGAAATTTTAATATAGTCTTTGAAAACATCAAGGCATGTTTTAATAACTCAACCTTCTAAATTCAGACATATTACTAAACCTAGAACCAAAAAGATGCACACATAATAACTAGAAAATAAGGCTGGCAGCATGTCACTTATCCAAATTAAAGTATATTGATATTATTGTTTCAGGGAAAGGCACGTGTTTGCCACATTTAGAGCACAGTTTGTCCTCTGATTTGGGGGAGGGGGGTGTACCAGGGTGGTGAAACACAAGGAGCAAGCAGGTAAACCAAGACAACAAACAGGAACAACTCGAACACCTCACATTAGTGTCTCAACCATCTCATCTCAGTTGGTTCCAAGTAACTGGTGCTTTTCTGGATTTTATCAACTATGAAGCTTGTTATGTACAATATGACCCAAATGTGAAGGGTACATATAAAAAGAAGTCTTCATTCTAATCTAAATATGACTGCTTTTCCATCATTGCCCATTGTATGAAACTTTAAAAACCAATTTCTTACAACTTTCAGAAAAACCTAAAAAAAGGAGAGAATTAATTGACCATAATCCTAAAGAAGTTATCAGTGGAGTCTGCTTTCTCAGTAGTCCAGAACTCTTGAGGCACAGTTATAATATGCTTCTTTTCATAAATTTCTCTTCATCCAACCCCTTTAAGTTTGGAAATTCAGAACTATTAACACTGAGACAAAAAATTTTACAATTTCATGCCAATGACCTTTAAATTCCTGATTTAAAAAAAATCAGAATCTTGACATTTTGAATTAAAAAAATAAGCATCTACTTTCCATTGTATATTGAATCAATCAAAGAAATAAAGAAACAATTCTTAGCATGTGTAAGAGTTTTTAAGAGTAAGTGTTATTATTGTTAGTCTAACTTCATTAAATAAGCCTTTATAGCAACAAGGGATAGAGTTTTTGTATAAATATAAAATATAGAATGTGTGGTCCGGTCTGTTAAAATAATCACCTGCATCTCATCTAATTTGGACTGAATATCTGGAGGGAAGTCCCCTGCTCCACAGTTAAATGGGTCAAAAGGTTCAGCTCCAAAAAGGTCCCGTTCTATAATGAGAAAAAACATTTGGTGAGATGGTCAAACATTAGTTGAGGCATAACACAACCAGGGTTATGATTTAAAAGTATGAATTTAATTATAATAGCATAAGTATTTACATGATTGAATGAGCTACTGATTCTTATAATTTATGTTGGGTATTCTTGAACTAAGTAAGCAAAAATATCTTTTATGATATTAAATATTTCTGTCAAGATGGAATCAGTCATGTTCAGGATGGTATTAATTACCCTAGACAAATGTTAAGTTCTCATTCATATGTGAATTTTAGTGTCAAATATTTATAATTGTGTTTAACAGAGTATTTAGGAACTAGATTGGGATTATTGGTAAAGAAAGTGTAGGACGATCTAAGGGAGGCGAATAGTATAACATAGATGATATGAAGGGGAAAATGCAGAAGGGGGTTTAAGTAGAAAGAGGGGTGGAAGAGTAGGGCAGAGGATTGGAGAAGGCATAACCAACACTAATGATGCACAAAAATCATATAGAAACCTACTATTTTGACATGCTTCGTGTGTGTTTGTATGTTCATATAAAAGAGTTTAATTGCAGTTATGTAACACATAGGATAATGTTCCTCCCAGAAACCATAGGTTGGCAAATATAAAACCAAATATCAAATGTGGATATCTACTTTAGAGGTCGATCCAGGGTGTTCAATAGTCCCCACAAATAATAGAAGCCTTTGCTACAGTTCTTGGTGGCCAATCAGAACTTTATGGCAAGATTTTATTGTCAAAGACTACACACTTGGGTCACAGAATATGGAGAAATCAAGTTGGCACTAACCAGGAAGCTCTTTTCACTTTGGCCAGATTTCACAGGACTGTGGGTATTATTTAGGCTTGGCTACTCGAAGGAAAAAACCATTATGAAAAGACTTACCCAGTTTTGAAATCTGTGAGCTATGATAATGACTGATGTGGTAAGATAGGACTATGGATTCAGTAGTGGAGCATAAGTTAAGTGTCAGTGGAGTGCTCAGCAACAAATGGGATGTCTAAATCATTCACACCTCTAATTTAGGAACCATTTTGCAAGAGGAGCTAGAAAAATTGCAGGAGCCAGTGGTCAGGGTGGATAGGAGCAGAGCAGTGTCATGCAAATATATAGTCTCTGTTCTCATAAACTCATAGTAGCTGGGATGACCTGCCCAAGATCAAGCTACTCAACATTCTGGAGTGTAGTAGGAAGGAGCTCATGAGCTCCTGACCTCTAACTGAGGAACTTTTACAGCTATTGCATTCCAGGTATATGAAAGTCAGTGTTCTTTAAGGAAATGTGTAGCTCCTGCAAATAGACCCACACCCATGAGTACATGAACAACACAAATTAGGTTTGGTGAGTTATATAAGAAAGGGGTACATGAATTGGTCTTGGATCTGGGGAAAGTTATGGAGAGGAGGAGGTTGTATATATCAAAATGCATTGTACAAAATTTTCAAATAATTAATAAAACTAATTTTACAAAACATTTGGTCATGTGTTAATATATATAATACTGCTACTTGAGGGATAGGGATTCTAAAGAATTCAAGGTCAGTTTTGGCCATGAAGACAAAATGACTGTGGTCATGATAAGTTGCTTTCTAGAGAATTTTCTATGTCTTTAGTGAAACTATTTAACAACATTACCAATATTTTGTAATTGACCTATAACAACACTGATGTTTTATTGTAGAATCTAATGATATTATTGTAATCCCATATGAAATTTCTCTAACTCCATTTGTTGCTGCCTTACAACACAATGGCAAAGCAGTGTGTAGAATTTGTTAAGTTAGCAGTTTACTTGTAGTTTATAAATTTGTATCTCATTTTTACCAGGAGAAATTTTATGTTGTTTTGTCACGAACAGTATGA
This sequence comes from Phodopus roborovskii, assembly GCF_943737965.1. NCBI lineage: Eukaryota > Metazoa > Chordata > Mammalia > Rodentia > Cricetidae > Phodopus > Phodopus roborovskii. The sequence continues at coordinate 28,082,243 of NW_026126459.1, read as the reverse complement.
AATGATAGAATTTTCATAAACAACAATGAAACAAATTTTTAGCAAGAGTTCTAAACTGAAAAAAACAGATTTTTATTTAAAAAAATGATAAGGATGCACGTCAAAACAGTTTCTTAATATGCACAACTGGCTGTATTTATATATACATATATGTATAACAATAATTAAGAGGAAGGTCATGAATTTGAAGGGAGGTGGTTAGTGATGGGGAATGCTCCTCTGTATATGTTTGTCTTATTGGTTGATGACTAAAACACTGATTGATCAGGCAAGATGATAGGTAGGAATAGGAGACAAGGAGGATTCTTGGAATGTAGACAGAGAGGAGTCATCATGTGATCCCAGGAAGTGACATAGCTGGGCCGAAACTGCCACTAGCTAACCATAGAGGTTTGGGAGTCTATATAGACAGGGAGGAAGTGATGTAACTAGGAAGAATCAGAATATAAGCTAGGACAAATAGGAAATTGCTGTCTTCTCTGTGGAAATATAGCAGGCAATGGAGTTGCAGGTCTGACATTCCTGGTAAGCCAAGACCATGTGGAAATACTTAGATTGATAAAAATGAATTAGTATTTAAGGCAGAGCTAGTCAATAAGAAATGCTAGTCACTGGTCAACAGTTTCATAATTAATATAGCCCCTTCATGTTCATTTGGGGCTGAAGAGGAAGTAGGGCTTGCTAGGCCAGAAAAATCTCACCTTACAAGTTAGGCATTAAGAGTGAGGGGAAGACACAGACCCCAGTCTGGCGGCTTGGGAACCAGCATAGGACCGAGCCAGGCCCCCTAAATGTGGGTATCAGTTGAGAGGCCAGGGCATTCTATGGGGCCTTGGCAGTGTTACCCTGGGAGCCCATTCCCTATGGGGGTATACTCTCTCAGCCTAGATACACTGGGAAGGGTGTAGGAACTGCCCCAAATGATTAGATAGACTTTGATGATTCCCCCATGGGAGGCCTCACCCTTCCTCAGGAGTGGATGGGGTGGGGAAGGGATGAGGGGTTAGTTGGGGGAATGGGAGGACAGAAGGGAGAGGGAACCGAGATTGGTATGTAAAATAAGATTGTTTTTAATTTAAGCATAAAAAGAAAAACTGATGTAAGTACTGAACTCATGTATGAAATTCTCAAAAAAGTAAATATAGAAAAAACAGCTAGACATAGTGGTTCACATCTTTAACCCTAGCACTTGGGAAGCAGAAACAGTCAAGTTTGTAGCTGTGAGGTTGAGGCAAACCTGGTCTGGATAGCGAGTTATAGGACAGACAAAGCTACACAGTGAGATGCTGTCCTGGAAAAACAGAACAAAACTACAGAGGACCATGGAGTTGGCTGAGCTTAACTGCCTAGAGAGGTATGCATCATAGGTTTATCGGGTTAGAGTCCATGGATCCTGGGACACAATGCACCTTCCAGTTCTTTAGTGACCAGTGTACTCCATCAAGCAGTGAAGCATTTGAGCTGCTTTGTGTTTATCTGTATGTTTCCTTAGTAGTCACAGAAGCATGGAAGCTCGACAGGACAATTGGTCTTAGACATTAATCTTGTGTGCCCTGTATGGCTTGCAAACTGTATGGCAGGACAACTGTATTGATCATGGTTATTGCCATTATATCCTGTTCAGATAAAGGTATAAAAAGTCTGATTTCTCTCAATAAAATTGTCACAACCTCTGTTGTGTCCCCTCCAACCTGACTTGATTTCATTCCTCAAGGCCATATCAGGTCAACATGCCCTGTAAGTAAAAGAAGGAGCGTACACATAACAGAAACCAAGAAGCAAACAAACAAAAGCAAAACCAAATGAACACCCCAAAACTGGAGAAAGAACAACAGGCAACTAAGTAAGACTAAGAGTGGGAGAAGTAGTCTTCCTGAGGGATTAGCAAACCAATTGCTTATCCTGTACCAAATGATTAGTCCTGAAAACATATATGTAATACAGATGGGGAGGTTGTATTTATATATAGGACCATATGTATGTGTGTGCATGTATGAACATACACATGTAATATAATTAAATATGACAAAAATTTGAAAGAGAGCAAGGGGGTTTACATAGAGGGCTTAGGGGGGAAGGAAAGGAATGGGGAAACTTGTGTAATTATACTGTAATATAAAAATTATTAAAATTAAAAAAAATCACTCAGCCTCTATAGATACTTTAAACAGTTGCCTTCATGTACCTCACAAACACTTGAAAGTATGCATTCATTTTGTCAGAGAAGTATCCATGTTCCCTTGAAGAGGGGTAAGGCTACAATTATCTGTGGGTATAAGGACAAATGTTTAAAGATTTTTGTTAGGACTTATGTTGCTAATTTGGTAAATTAATAGTTGTAGATTCTCCTCCAACAACCATGACATCACCAGCTGAGTAGTTTGCTAAGTTTCAAAACTTCTCTTTGCAACAGACAGAGACCACTTCAGAAAACTACAACCAGTCAAAATGCTGAGTTATGGAGCCCAGTGTCAGTGAATGCATCTGTAAAACATTCACAACCAAGGCTCAGGGGACACTGTAGAAGAGGGGGCAGATACATTGTAAGAGCATACAGGATTTTACTCCTTGTAATGGCAGAAGCTACACCTATAAATTCTCACCAAACATGACTTCCCAAAAGTGAGCTGAAAAAGAATGACATCTATGAACATGAGAAACTGGATGAAGAAGAGTCCACAGGCCTCAACCCTACACACACACACACACACACACACACACACACACACACACACACACACACAAAACCAAACAAAACCCCAAAAAACAAATACTATAGGTAACCTAGTAAAGCTAGTAAAGGGGAAGCAGAAGAACTGATATTCCCCATAGAAGAGCACACCAACTGGTTGCTCAGTTCCAAACAGTCTGCCCTGTAAACATGATTCAAATATCATTTTAGGACACAAAAGGTTATATTTAGGAATTTTAATGCACATAATATACATATATGCATACAATGACAATTAGTGGAAAGAGGTCATGAAATTGAAGGAGAATGAGGAGGAATACATGGAAAGGTTTGGAGAAGGAAAAGAGATGGGAAAATGTTGCAATTAAATTAGAATCTCAAAATAATAAAAGTAGCAAAGTTAAAATAATGTTGGTGATTGATAAAAATTAAGAAATGTACTTCTTCAGAATAAATTAAATACAACAGTAAATTAAATAAAAATTATACAAGGAGTATGCATTTACACATTTATATTCCTACACTTCTCGGAACCTTATATTTCTAAATTCAGTACCATATAAGAAAGATTTATGTTACTCATCCTCTATCATAGTCTCTAAGTGGCTCAGTAGCTCAGTAGTTATTTGGGGCTGACGCAGCTGTGGGACAGGATGGTGGGAAAATTCTTGTAACAGGTTTGTTACATTATTTTCACAAAATGTAAAAGACTGAAATACACCCAAATATAGCAAGAATACTAATATATTTAGAGTGCTTACTGATCTCAGTAGATCTGCTGGGTACTGGTGGGAGCTGTGTGCCATTGCGAGCAGGGGTTGGAGACTGCTGTGATATTGGGGAAAATGGTACCATATCAAAGATGTCAGTGGAAGGAGACTTCACTGTCATATTGCTGGCCTGTAATGAAAACAGGAATCAGTGCAATGTCCCATGCAGGCATAATACTATCCTGAGAATGTCATATACATGTAAAACACACAAACACACAAACACAGCCCTGAAGTGAGTCAGATAACTTGCCATTCTGTAAGTGAAAAGTGGTTAATCATAGTTTCTTGTGGTTTAAACTAATACAGCAAATGCTCACTTAAAACAACAAAAATTTATCCTCAAAGCAGACAGCAACAATAGTGTGGACACTGTTGAAGATGGATAGGAAGGTATGTTGGGCTTTTTTTATATTTACAAACATTTGTCAACCCTGTCAAAAAATACCAAATACCTAGAAACTATTTGAATGAAACTGAAAGATTTAAAATTGACTTTGCATGAGGCTTTTAAAAGAAACAATCAAATGGAAGAAACTATTTCCTTAATTATAAATATTCAAATTTAATTAAAATACATTTTTGTATTTTTTTTATTGGTTTTATGAGACAGAGTTTCACTGTATAGCTTTGGAGTTTGTCCTGGAACTAACTTTTGTAGATGAGGCTGGCCTTGAACTCACAGAGACCGACCTACCTCTGCACTCCCAAGTGCTGGGTTTAAAGGTGTCTGCCACCAATACCATTTTTGTATTTTTAGAGGTAAAGCATATTAATTTGTATTTATAAGTACAAGAACAATTAGTTGATATTCATGGCAGCAATTTTTCCTGAATAATTTCATGTTTTCATAATAAACATCAACCTTGTAAAATAAATTAATAATCAACAAATGAATATCCAAAATATTAAATTATACTATGCAGGTCAGGACTGCAAAGATATATAGAAATATCAATATTCTCTGAAAATGCAGACAAAGATAGTGCAATATGGGAGAATTAACAATTTGTCAAGCAAGGTCAAATATAGGTATGGTCTTCAATGGAAACTGTCATAGCTGATTAGAGGATGAATTCTTTAGAAAGAATATGAAGAACTTTTGACTTCCTTATTAGACTATGCGTAGATTGCTCAGAGTGGCTCATTGTGAAAGTAGAGTTCTCAGAACAAAAAGAACAGGGGGCTGGTTATATATAGAGAGAGGTGGATTAGTTGTTCAGCTAAATTGTTAGTGGATTTTTCTGCATAATAGTTTTCATCATTTCCCCCTTCAACACCTTACATTATGCTCCTCACCCTTCTATATTTGGGAATGTTGTTCTCCTAATCTTCTGTCTTCCCTCACTTCTATATCTCTCCTTAGGACATAAAATTATTAAATCTTACTAGAAACCAGCTGTATTGCTTTTTCTCTCCTTGCTTCTGTACTGATCCCACAACATATTTTCAGTGTTTCTAAACTTCCAGGATTCTCTATTAAGCAGGAATTTAAGAAAATAAAAATATCCCATAAAAGCCCCAGGTCCCATCACAATAATTCAAGCTACACTTTTTGTTTTTGATTCGCTTTGTTTTGCTCTACATGAAAGTCACATTCTACAAGAATCTTTTGAAAGCGGTGAATGGATAGTAGAGTTTTTTTGCTCAGTAAGTTACATTAGGCCTTGGATTTCTGCACTCACTGGCTGGCTTCAGCAGGACACATTTAGAATGTAGTCGCACTAATAGTCTGAATGAAACCAAGTGAGTGACAGGAGAGACGGAAATGGAAGACATGGTTAGACAAGAAGATGGGTCATAACTATTGCTCCAGAAAGAGGATGGGCATCTCAGAAATGCACGTAGCACATGATCACACACTCTCTGTGGCAGTGTAAAGGGAACCAGAAGGAAAAACATGCTAAGGCGGAGAAAGAAAGCTTGGAGAAAATGAAGAGCAGGAACGAAGATTGTTTGGAAGAGAGTGGTGAAAATTTCAGGAGAAAGTTCACTAAATCAAAACACAGCTGAAGGTGAATATCCATACAAGATTTCACTGATTACTTTTAATTGAAATATTGTCATATTTCCATAGTTTTAACAGAATATTAGGATCACCAGGACTTCAGAGGAAGACAGTAGAGAAAAAAACTGAGAAAGCCTGTGATGTATACTCTAAGCTCTCAGTGATTGGATGTACAGTAGGATGAGCAGACATTAACATGGGAGAACTTCTGGTGAATCCTTAGTGATTGCAGAATTTTCTAATGTTAATATGCATTTTAGTAATCTTCCAGTCTTTGGAAGTATAACTGCAGCAATATTTACATTTTTCACAAGTAAAGTCCATGTGTTTGTAGGATATACAACTCTGTAAGCTCAGAAGCAAAGCCAAAATCTAAAAACTGTGACTCAGCTCCCCTGTCCATCCTGAAAGAAAGGTGTTCCCCATGGTAGACACCCCGGGAAAAGGAAGTTAACAAAGACATCATAGAAATTGGAGGTCATACGTAGCCAGCAAGTAGCATAGTAAACAGGGTCTGAGTATTAAGAATGGGGAGTCATTATTCTATCACAGACACTTCCTGCCAAGAGCTGAGTACCCTCCAGGTGTCAGATTCTGTAGTTTCTAATTATTGCAACAATAAAGGCTCCACAATTGAGCCTTTATTCATTTACTATGACACTATATGCAAGAAGCAGGAAAGAGGCAGCCTACTACATCCAATGGATTTTCCCTCATCAGAGGCCCTGGAAGGATGGAGGTATGGAATGAGGCACTATTTCATTGCTGAGAGAGCATGAACAACAACAAAAAGATTCCTCAAGATAAAAGCTTAGGTTTTCCTTATCTTTTGGTTTTGTAAGAGAGGGAGAAATGCTGGATACCGAATCAGAGAGTGTTGCAAAGACCCCCAGTATAAACAAAGCTAACAGCAACATTAAAGAGAGGTCTTAACCAAGAGTGCATCAAGGCTTGAAATGCACAGATTCATGAGCATGTGGCCAGATGGGAAGCTGAGAGCCTGACTCAACTCAAAACTGCCACAGGTATGCAGCTGTGTGGTAGGGTAAGATAGGCAGCCCTGTTCTCACTAGTTTCCAGATGTTGATTCATACTTCTAAAATTTAATTTTATGGTACTTCTCAATTTGCTTTTTTAAAAATTAAAACATAGTTATATCATTTACCCATTTCCCTTCCTCCCTCCAATCCCTCCCATATCCATTCCATGTAATTTCCTCATTCCCACTCGAACCCCTGGCCTTTTTCTCTTTAATTACTATTGCTGTATGTGTACATAAATGCATTAATATATAGGTACATCCTACAGAGCCCATTTGGAGTTACTTGTTCATATATGATCTCAGGGCCAAGTACTAGATAGCTCATTGGGGGCTCATGCATGGGGAAAACTAATTATTCCTCTCTCAGAGTTGTTAATTGCCTATGGCCCCTTTTTAACATCATGTTAAAAAAAAAATAACCCTTAAAACTAAAGAATCCTGTAATTTGAAACTTATATTACCAGGAAGTACTTTCAGATCTAAAGTGGGTTTATAATTTCTTAATTATGAGGCCTATTATCTTTTATTTCATTTCAAAATCATGTAAGTTAAATGACTGTGACTAGTTTAGCTACACATCCCGAAAAGAAACCTGAAACAAGGCTCAGTATTGTGAGAAGGCACTGTGTGGTGGAACTGCTTCCCATTCCATAGGCTTTGTCTCAGGATCATCTGTGTACAGCCAACAATTCTGAAGCTGGGAGCTAGTAATCATTTTCTGTGGGTACCAAATGTTCTTTACTGATGTTCATGTTTAAACTTTGTGCCTTTGTTTAGAGACTCACATTTGGCTTGTTGTGTAATTGAGAATTTTCATAATGTGTTCTTGTCTAGCTTGAATTCTAGTAGTTGAGAAAGTACTAGGTTTGTTTACCCACAAAGAGGTACACATTTTAGGTTGTAATTGTCTTATCGAGGCTAATCAGTGATTGCACAGTAAATTATACAAAATGAGAATTTTATACAACACTGGTTGATTGAAAGGCAGACACTTGTTTTACCCAGCAATAGACAGTCCAGTATTCATTGCAACTGTAATTTTATTTATTTAATTTTGGGGGAATATCTTGATTTCTGGACCTAGTAAAATAAAGTAAGCCCTCAGACATAAGAATCATGAGGAAAAATTTGATGTAACTTGGTGTGCCCACATTTTATAAAGGAACAATCTTTTGAAGGTGTTCATGAGGCCAAGAGGGCAGAATAAATGCTCTTTTCAAATATAAATATAAGTGACACTGCCATGTGAACATAATGAATGGAAATCAGCTTGCTCCTAGACGATTAGTCCCAAATGGCAGAAAACCAGCCTCTCATCTATTGCCAAACCACGAGAACACAGAACAAAGCAAAGTGTGGAGTCAAGGAGCAGAAATTTCTCAGTATATCTAAATGAGCACCACTTTTTAAAGCCAACAAAAAGATTTTCACAATCTCAACATAAGGAGATACCTATTATGCGTAATATCAAGACCAATTTCTTTTGTCAGAAAAGCAACCCATGACTTAGGCATCTGAGTGGAATTTAGGACTGGGAAAATCCTGTGATGGGATGTTCAGTAAAGAGGCCATCTGTTTGAGGGGTGCTCCGCTCAGCACAAACACTGAAAATTCATTAAGCATATGATGATAATTTAATTTGTGCATAAAACTCACACATATTATTATATGTGGGATCATTAATCAATTTCAGTATTTCTTCAACTACTATCTAGACCACTGACTCTACTTCTTTAACCAAACTGCTAGCAAGTTTGATCATTTTGTAAGCAGCTTATATTTTTATTCCTGAACTCAACACAAAAAGGTAAAATGTACTGCATGTACAGAATCTCAGTTCCAGAGTAGGCTGTGGGAATTCTGTGGAATGTTCGTTCTTAGCATGAACTTGAAGGTAACAATGAAGTTTCACAAGAACAGATGTAAGTTATCTCTAACATGACAGAAATGTGTTAACCTGAAATCACATGGAAAACCATTAAGGGATGCTTAATAGTTTAACCCATTCCAAATTGTTAAAAATGGATATCCATAAGCATGACTACTTCATATTAAGTAGTTGAGGGTAACAGATTCATTTTTAAAATTTTACTATAAGGAAGGTGGGAAATTATTTTTACAGTGATAAAGTAAATATAGCTGTACTTAGTACTATGCCAGCTTATTTCACTGCTGTGTAAAGAAAATAGAAGAAAAGCAAAAACATTTGTTAATAATCTCATCAAAAAAGCCCTGAAACCATGTACAGACAAACAATAAAACAGACTCAGTAGCTTGTACTTACATATTTGTGAAAATATATGCATAAATATATATGTATGTAACAATAATAATAAAAGAAAAAGAGGCTATCAATTTGGGAGTAGGGGGATGAGATATCCATGGAATAATTGGAATAAGGGTACCTGACAGGGGCTGGAGGGAGGTAAGACAAGGGGGAAATTGATGCCATTCTATTCAAAATAAAAATATATTGAAAAATAAAAAATAAAAGTAGGTCAACAAAAACCTATTAACAACATTTTCAAAACTATTGGCTCAGATGTGTCCTAATTCATAATTTTAGTAGTATTACTTAACTTTATCTAAACTTTAGAAGTCTGGAATACTTTTAAATTGACACTCATTTAATAACCAAAAGGCTTCTATGTTCTTTTTTGTACACCCATCATTTGCTTATTGTGAGAATAACCATTACACACTCGGGAAAAGTGGTTCTCACATTCAACTACCAAAAAGCCATGACCTTTTTGGTAGTTGAATGACCCTTTAACAGGTGTCACATATCAGGTATATCACATATCATATATTTATATTACAATTCGTGACAGTAGCAAAATCACAGTTATGAAGTAGGAACAAAAATAATATTATGGTTTGGGGTCACCACAACATGAGGAACTGTATTAAAGGGTCGCAGCGTGAGAAAGGTTGAGAACCACTGTTCTAGGAGGTGTCAGAACTGCAGTAAAATCCTTAAGTCTATTCCTCCTGCCTAAATGAAACTTTGCATTCTTTAACCAAAATCTTACTGTATTCAAAGCTCCAAAGCTCATCTATAGCCTCACCGGTGACTCCATCTTTTTTTAAAAAATTTATTATTTTTCTTATTTTACATATCAATCCCAGTTCCTTCTCTGTCCCTCCCTCCCTCTCTTCTACCCTCCCAGTTCCCCCAACCACCCTCCCATCCCACCCACCCCCTCCACATGTAGGATGATGCTTTTCTTGAGGGGTCATCTAAATCTGTCAAGTCATTCAGAGTAGGGACTAGGTCCTCCCTCCTGCCTCTAGGTTAAGGAAGTATCCCTCCATGGAGAATGTGCTGCCAAAGTCCTTTTCTGCACCAGGAAACATCCTGGCTCTACTGTCAGAGTTCCCTGGGACTGCTCAGGCTTTCTAACTGAGACTAGGGGTCTGAGTCTGTCCCATGCTGGATTCCCAGCTATCAGTCTGGGGAGACATTAGCTCCTCCTGCTTCAGGTCAGCTGCACTGACGCCACCTTTTCACAGGTACCCAGTGTTAGTGTATGGCAGTGTCTGCCTTGAGACAGGTTTACAAGATCTGCTGGGTGGGAACTGTTTGTGAATGTGTCCCAAATCCATTTGATCCTCCCAAACCTTCACCTTCAATGAAAAGGCCTCAGATTTCTGTCCTCAAAGAAAGGACATATGCAAATATTCTTTGGGTATGCACCCAAAGTTATGACACACTATTTTATTTTTTGACCACCCAAAGACTAAACCAAAGCACACGTGATGAAATCTAGAAACAACTACTTAAGACTTACTGGAAAAGCAGCCTCCCTGTGTTTCACAGCAAGACTTACAACAAGCATTTTAACATGGCTCAAAAGGGTGTGTGTTGCATTTTGCATTTTTGGATCCAAAGCAGAAGACAGAGCTGTTGTCCTGTATCTTGCGAAAAGGGAAACAAGCCAACGCAAAACAACCCAAAGCCCTTGAATGGAGCATAAAACGAAGGGAAAAAGTAAGAAGGATTATTATAAGAATGCTAGGATCAAAAGTCCACGAAGCATATTGTCTGCACTCAGGAGACTGCCACCCTGTTTCTGCTCAGTTATAGCAGCTGACTGTCCTAGTGCTATCAGCAATGGACATACCAACTCTTCCAGTACAGAGGATGAACAAACATGAGTTTAAAGTAAAAAGAAAAAAAAAAAGGTCAAATCCCAGGTCATGCTAGTTTGAAGCCCTAAGCCCAGTTCTCATAGAAGCACCCTTCATCATGATGACGACTGGTGATCCTTTATGATATTAAGTCTATAAAATTAAATGTTTCTAATTATATGTAAATACTATATATGAAAATTGTCAAAATTCTTCCAACAGTTTAGTTGTCTCACAATTGTGTTCGGGGCCACACAATCATGCTGTAAGTTAAATAGTGAAAATAAAATGTATTATGAAGATTATTAGTGGCACAGAGTATTAAACAGGGACAGTGTTCAGTATTAAATACATCTTTGCTAGAAGAAAATATAGCTTTAAATTACACCTCTCTCAAAAATAATCCCCTTTGCTAGACTCACTTAATAATGGCATCACCCTTGATATCAAGGAAAGGATTTCAAAACAGATCAGGTCAGACACAAATAATTTCATGACAAATGTTTGCACGATGTCTGAACAGAATCAGCCCATGTGTCTGAAGCAACGGCATCCAGTACATGGTCTTGTTCTCAGTCTGTTTCCTAAAGTGAAGGTCATTCCTGCAGGGCTAGACTGCATGGCCATTGTGTCTAACCCTAGTCAACAATAACCAACAGGAAAGAAGGGCAGGATTTGCCACAAAGGGAGAAAGTATATTAAACCTTAAGATCAAAGACAGGTTTAAAGTATTTTAGAAAACATGGGTGGAACAAAAAAAAGTAACCAGAAAAAGCATCATGCTCTGAGCTACCTACAGAATTTAAACATGAAAAAGCACTCTGCTGAGCAGTCTTCATCTCTATCCAGACGTAGTTTGGGTATTGAAACACAAAATATGATTTGAATTGGTGTGGGATTCGTGCTAAGGAGGTGTTTGACATTATAGACTCACCCACTACTTAATGTACTTACTGGAGAGGATGACACTTGAGTTATTCTCAACCGGTTTTCTAAATCTTGTACCTTATTTTTAAGTTCCATATTTTCTGTTTCTAAATCTTGGATCTAAAAAAAAAAATCAAAAGATTATTGAAAAATTTTCAGGATTTTTTTTTCTTGGAAAATATTGGCTCTTATCTCAGCTACATTTAGCAAATAACATTTTACTCTATTAAAATTCAAAAGTTCTCTTGTATACAAAGAAAATTAGTTGACAAAGCTAGGGAAATATCAGAATGTCATAGGCCACTGGAAAGACATTAAATTTTAAAACATATAATGTGTGTTATAAATGTTACGTTCCTAGTGCTCATTTCTTGGTTTTCTTGTTGAGCTGTACAATTTATACCCATGATCTTGGAGTTATAACCACAAATCAAAACCACGGCTTGTGAAGACTGTAGGGTGGAGAAGGGGCGTAATTGAATTACAAAGCAATCTGATCTGCATGGGAATCCACTTACCCAGCATCTGCTGCCTCTGCTGCTCTGATCCCCATGAGAAGCATCAGGAAGTGAAGCAAAGTCACATGAGAACACTAAGTTCTTGTGGGAATTCAATATAAAACAGTTAAAGACCATGCAGAGGCCCCAGGATGAAGAATTATAGGAATATGGTGATAGCAGCACCCGCTGTGTGAGGGACAATTAATGGCAGGCCTTCTCAGTTTGCTCGACCATAGGTGAACTTCCCTGTATGCATATCAGACAAATGTGAGGTCAGATGCTTAGGTTACTCACTCTTTTCTGCATTCCGGCAATCTGTTTTCTTGTTTCCACATCTTTACCTCCAGATTCTAGAAATTTCCTGTATGCCAGGTCAAATGCTTGGCCAATTGTTAATGTTATTTCTTCAGCCTTTATAAAAATCATACAATGAAGATCTGCATATTAGTAACAATATATCAATCTGTTTTTACCCCCACCACCCCCCAAAAAAACAAACAACCCAGAAGTCTTTGGAAACATTACTAGGAAATGCTCTGCACTGGCATAAGTACCTGATGTCCCCTCAGCCTCCAGAGTAAAGTCAAGTGTAGAAAAGAAGGCCACCAGTGAGCAGCTCTTCAAGTTAGAGAGTGATGTAGGCTCCTGACAGCCTGGATTCTGTTTAATTGAAGAGCTTTATGCAGAGCTGTTTGGGGCCCTTTCTTAAATACTTAGTACCAATTAAATGCAATCATCGAATTGAGTGGTTTCTCCTGCTGTTTTGTTACTGTTTCTTTCCTAAGGAGAAGGGGTTTTAAACTCTGGGCGGGTAACTTGAATAAAGGCACATGGGGGTGGGGGTGGGGTGGTGGAGGGTCCACGGAAAATTCCAGGGAAGACCTCTCTAGACAGTACAGCTAGGTCCAGGTGGTTCATTGTTTCTCACAGAACTAAGTAGTTTCAAACAGCGTCACATCTTAAATATAGGAGATTAGAGAACAAATATGAAATGCTACATGAGGACTTCTAATTTTCAGTGGTGTGAACAGTTCCCACTTTTGTAAGATGATGATAATTGAACAAAGTGTAACTGTCATCTAAATTGAACTCAGCATACATTCCACCAAGAAGAAGCAACTATAGACCCCCAAGTCCACTGCCCCTGTTCCTTCTTCATCTGAACCTCCACAAGTTCATTTGCATAAAGCATTCATGAATATGCATTCACTTAATTAACCCGAAGAGTCTTAATAAGGCATTAATTGATTAAGTGCACAGGCAAATGGTCATAATAAGAGGAATTCCTATTTTTAGTGATAGGAAAATAGTGGTAAAATTAAATATTGAAAAAATCCCACTTTAACAAACTGAATTTGTAATAGATTTTAAGTATTATGAACTACCTAAGACAAAACATTTTTCTTAAAACTTAGATATTTAATTGACACTGTCATTTCATTAAAGGAGGGCTTTGCTATACAAAATAAGAATAAAATGTAGGCTGTTTCAAATATTAAAGTATGACATATGACTATAAGAACTTATAAATGTTTCTACATATTAGGTGCACTGGATTCCTTCTATATTATTGATGCAAGTGTGTCTTGACAATAACCCAATTTACTACAGAGAATTAGTGGAAGTTGTATTAATGTTAAATTTTAGTAACATGGATCACTTAGACCAGGAAAGGGACCTGCAGTCCATTGTACAGCACAAGGGGTCTTCATCTAAATTAGAAACAAACAGAAAATGTGTGGTTATTTGAAGCAGAGTCACATTGTATAGCCCTGGCTGGCCTGTAATTCACCCTGTGGACAAGGCTGGACTTGAACTCACAGAGATCTGCCTGCTTCTTCCTCCTACGTGCTGGAACTAAAGGTATGCACAACTGTATACATTCTGTACCTGCTTTGAAGCTCTGCTGCCATCAGTAGATATCTAGGCTTGTATTCACTTAAAGTAAGGGGAATGTCTGGCTTCAAATAGGCCTTCACTTTTTTTGTGTTTGTTTTTGTTGTGGGATATTTGTACATTGTGAAGATGTACTGCTGTGAATGGTATAATAAAAATCTGAACCGCCAATAGCTAGGCAGGGAGGATAGGTGGCTTTCCAAGGGGAGAGAGGAAGAGGAGGAGGAATCTAGGCATATTAAATGAATTATGCCAATGAGACACCAAGGAGACAGGGAGAAAGTTACATATACAGATGAAATAAAGGTCAAAAGCCACATGGTAAAATGCAGATTAATAGAAGCAGATTAATTTAAGTTATAAGAGCTAGTGGGACAAGCCTAAGCATAGGCTGAGCTTTCAAAATTAATAAGTTTCCTTGTTATTATTTGGGAGCTGGTTGGCAGGACAGCAAAAGACTGCTTACATGTTTTAGATTTACCTTCAGTTGCAAGAATTTGCATAGAGAGGTCTTCTTAACATTGTTTCCTGCTCTTTCCAATAGTACCAAGTCTCAAAGCTACAAACCAAATCACAGCTGGGATATGGATAATACGGCCAAAGCACAGAAAATTTCATGACAACAATCCTTCACCTTGTTGTATTCCTTTTCCAACCTATTCTCACCTTCTCACACCATCTGCAAACATCACCTGGTTAGGTTTCTATGATTTTGTCTGTTTTGGACTACTACAGATTGTGGAACACCATGCCCTGCTACTGGTCTTTTCTCTTATCTGGAGAGCCATTGGACTGCTGTATGCATTGACAGCTCAGTCCTTGGTAAGTAGTGTTCTGGGGTTGGAATGTATGAAAGGGTGTTTATTCACCTATTTTTTTTTAGGGTTTTTAGGATTGTAGATTGGGGCTATTAGCAATAAGCTAAACTCATCCAAATAAATATGTATGCACATTTGTAAATATTGTCAGGTTATTTTTCTGTGAATATTTTAAGCTTTGATTCCTGTGTTGTGAATTTCCAAATTGTTCATACAAGAGTTGCATGTTAAGTTTCTTAAAAGACTCACAAACTGTTTACCCTGAGTGGCTTTAACATTTAGTGTTCCCAGAAGCTATGCATGAGTCATGCAGTTCCCACATTCTCATCAGCATTTGGAGGTTTAGTTGTAACCTTTTAGGTAGCTGTGGGGGGTGATGTCTCAGTTTAATTTATAAGCTGAATTTTCCTAATAACTACTACCATGTAGTGTCATTCTTGTGCAAATTTGTCATCTATTATCCTCCTCTTCTATGAAATTCTCTAACGTGATTGACTTTATACTGTAGAACACTTAAGGTTCTTAAAACTCGTCCTGTCTCCTCTGAGGTTTTCGAACACCTGTTTCCAGGCTTAGTTTGCTTCCTCATCTCCATAAGAGTCTTTAGCACAATAGCAACCTTCACATTATCTAACAGAAAACAATGGATGGGCCTAGACTCATCAGCTGCTCTCACTTCATTGCTATGGTGGCTTTTTTTTCTTCCAAGCATCTGGCAGTTACACAACATGGTGTGACTTCATTTAAGCAAGTTAAATATCCAAGAACATTTGGCTTTGGGATTTTGAAGGTGGAGTCATATTTGTTTTCTACAGCAACACAAAGAAGTGGCAGAGCGATGAGCACACTATAGCGAATTCCAAACAAACTGAAGACCTGAACTTGTAACTTCTATTGTTTTAATTTAAAACTATGTGAATTTGACATTTACTTATTTAATTGTGGAAGTTATTTTACAAAGCTAAATTTAAGCAATATTTATGGGGAAGATAATTCCTTATTAACTATTGAAATACCATTAAAATTCTTAAAATTGAAACATTTATGTAAATAGTCTTTGAAAAGAGGTCTGAAAGACTTAGTCTAGTTTTTATCTTTAAATGATATCAAGACTTAAGTCTGGGTTGATGTTGTACAAAGATCATGTGACTTCAGTAGAAATATATTCTCAGATAGTTTATGATAGAATAGAATGTTACAAAATGGGTGCAAAGCGAAAGCCTATCTAAACTGGGAGGTAGAAAGTGTAAGTTTTCTTTCTTTTTTCCCCTTTCCTTCTTTTGTTTTAAATCATAAAAGGTAGTTTATAATCATTCAACGTACCAGTTTAATGCTGCACTTTTCTTACCTTTGAAGCATGCTCTGTAAACTTCACAAATGTCATTGAGTGACATTCTCTTGAATGGTTTTAGCATATTTTACTATTGCCAGCCCTTTTAGCATTTACATTTCTAGCATTTTCTTATGGTTCTTCTCTTATATTTGATAGCATTCATTTAAGATACTTTATCAGAAAGATAATTTCTATGTCAAATGATGTAAACAGTGCATGCTGCTAAATCATCTGTATGGGCCACATCCACAATAGCATTCATTAATCAACCGCACTTACCAGCTACATTCCTGGAACAGTGGTGGTGATCACTATTGTTATTGTCATTATTGTCTTTGTATTGGGGTGGGTGTTTAATACTAAATACTTAATGAATGTCCTATGGATAGTTAAAAATGTTTATTTTGCTTACCAGGTAAAAAACATTATGGTAAATGTATATGGACCATCAAATTTATTACTCATTCTTGATTGCTGTGGAGAATACCTGAGAATCTCATGGTCCAGTGCACTCATGTAAGAAGTGCCCAGTAAGACAGCACTTTTACCTGTCAGAATGCTTTCTCTGCACTTGTGGAGTTGCCTGTTTCTCCTTGCATTTCTCAAAGTACTTCATTGAATATTGTGAGGTTTCTGTTACTTGCATAAAGAATCATAGTTTTTCCATGAACTATTGTTTTTTCAATGTCTAAAACTTGTCTTTCTTTCAAATACTGCTTTTCTTGTTGACTTCTAGTTTGACTGCTTTTAAATATTTCCAAGCCTGAAAGAAAGAGGTTTTTTTTTTTTTTTTGTTTTTTTTGGAGGGGGATACTTTTAATAAAATACAAGTTTTCTTTTCATCCATTTATAGATCATGATTTGATTGCAAAATCTAAAAAACTCTTTACATAACTCGACTTTCCTGCTTTTGTTTTCCCCTAAATGTTTTACAGTTGTATATTTTATAACTTATTTCATAGTGGGTTTTCAATAAATGTGTATATAAGGTTTGAAGTTTAGGTCAAAGTGCATTTTATTGGCACGAGCTGACCATATGGACCCACAGTTTGTGTCAAAATGTTATTTTGCAGGAGCAATACACTGCAGACAGGGGCAGGAAGAATACATTCAAGACCAACTTGGAATAACTGCTGAGTTCCAGGCTAACCGGCCAAAGAGTGAAACCTTGTCTTAGCAATAAAAATAAACAAAACGTGTCTTTATTATTGTACTTTTGAACCATTAGTAAAAATCAGGGAAGCATGTATTTGTGTGTTTTCTTTCTGTGTTCTATATTCTGCTCTATGGCCTTGGATGTCTCTCACAAAACTGTAAAGAAACCTCTGTATAAGGTAGATTAAAGCCTTGCTTGTTATGCTATTTTTCACAATTGTTTGAACAATCCCAGTTATTTTGCATTAATGAAAATTTCTAATAATTTTGTCTATAGCTACAAAAGCTCTTACTGTGAGTCAAAGAATTCAATAAAACCCATAACAAACTTTACATAGAAACATGCAAACACAGAGCACCGAACGTTCTAATCTGTGAACACGGTGTGCCTGTCTAGTTAAATATACAGTCTGTCATTTCCTTCATAAATTATTTATAGTTTCCAGCCTATAAATATTGTACAAAGTTAATTTTATACATTTTTAAAAGCAATGGAGCAATGGTAAATTTTTTATGTGTCTTTCATTTGTCAAACTTCAAGGTCTGAATCTTTTATATTCCATATTTTTGAATTGGTTACCTCCCTCCTTCCCTCTCTCACTCACTCTCTCTCTTCCTCTCTCTTCTCTCTGCCCACCTTCCTTCTTTCTTTCTTTCTTTCTTTCTTTCTTTCCTTCCTTCCTTCCTTCCTTTCTTATTTTGGCAAGGTTTTTCTGTGTAGTCCTGGCTATTTTGGAGCTCATTGTGTAAACCAGGCTGGCCTTAAACTCAGAGATCCATCTGCCTCTGCATCCTGAGTGCTGGGATTACAGATGTGTGCCTTAACCACCCAGCTGGATTAGCTATTTTTATTCTTTAATAAAAATTGAATTATTAAAATTGTGTTCATACTTTCTGGGTTTTTATTTTGAGATGGTTGGTTTTTCTAAGTCTCTATTTTAAAATTCAGCAAGGATGCTACTTCCTAGACTTAGATTTCTCCATCACTGTGTTGCTAAATATCACACTGGGAAACAATCCCTGCAGTCTTGATTTTTCTTTCTTCCTTTTTTCTTTTTCTTGAGAACTTGTTCTATCAATAAGGGTAAAATTCATTCTTCCATTTCAATATTCCATGACTAATTAATTACAATAATTAATATTATCAATTATTGTTAATTCGAAAGGGTGGTAAATCACAATTTGTGCAAATACATAAAGTCAAGCTTACATGCATGTTCATGTAAGCATTAGAGTTATGCTTAAGCATGTAGTAAAAAAATACAGTGCAACTGAGGAAACAGTTTCTCTGTGAGCTCAGGAAAGCAGGCCTGCTCCTAGAAAGGTGGGCTCACTGAGATACCACATCTTCCTTTCCCAGAATTTTAGACCCCTGTGCGATAGCTTACTGGACCACAACACGCAGCTTTGTAAGTCAGCTCCTTTTCTTAGTTACCCCCCCAAAGCATTAATATTTTCCAGTTTCTTTTTATCTTTTAAAGCAACCATTCTTCAATATGTTGGGTTCCCTTATTCTTTCTCTGCTATCCTCTTCCTCCATGTGGCAAGTAATTCAAATGGGGGTGGGGTGGGGTGGGAGGTTATCTCTTCATCTTTGATTCTCTTTCTCCAGACAACTGTTGAGATTTATAACTTGCCTTCCATATAAGTTCAACAATTAAACTAAAATAAAATTGTCCTTAAGTTTAAAAAAGAAGGTATATCCTTTTTTTTTTTTTTTTAAAGAAACATACTTTTGCTTTATGATGTGATAGCTTTAGATGGGTATCAAGGGAAGATTATAAAGTAGAATGGTGATACTTATTATGAATTTGAATTATGAACTATTCAGAGGATTCCAAGAAAGTACATTTACATGTTCATGGCATGGGTGAAAGAAAACTGAGTTCATTGCTTTGGTGCAAAAAAAAAAAAAAGTATTATATCTTAAAAGAGAAATTATTTTAGGAATAACAGCTTTAATCTCAATTACACAAACAAAATCATCTGCAAACAACATGAGAAAGCATAGAAATATGCAACTATGGTACATTTGTGAAATGGGATAAAAATAATGTGCGTTCCATATAAAGTTCCTTCTTGTCTGTTGAATGTTGACTTGCAATGATAAGCATATTTTTTAGAGGAGATGTTCCATAATGTTTACAAAATTCCAAGTAGATCTTATGGTGCCATATAGCCACCATATGAACTTGCTTTTTAAGAGCTATAAAATTTAAAAGATGTAGGAAATAACTTAGCTAATTTGGGTAAATTTCAACAATGTATTTTCCAGCAAGAAAGAAAAAAAAGAAACTTACTAGGTATCTGTTATCCACTTGATGTAAGAAATAGGTATGAATTCTCAAATAGGTATTTAGGAATTTATTCTCAGAAAATCCATATGGAAAAAAACCCAGAGAAATAAACCACCTAATCATGATATTAGTAATTTTCTATTTTTGAGAACAAGGAAAAAATAGAATCTAAATGAGTTTAGTTCTACTTCCATTTTAATCCAACAGTGTTGAGGTTGGATTGTTTTCCATTGACGCCATCAATGGCTACAATATGTGCTCAGAAATCACATCTTAGGTTTTATAACAGAACTCAGACTTGGCTATGAACATTAGCTTACATTTGTAAGCAAGACACACGGTTTTCCTTAAGATGTTGGATGATTAAGGATTGTTGCATGACTCAGAATTTCCTAAACATCCTTACATGCTAAGAACTTCAGAGACCATTCATAGTACACACACACACGCACGCACACACACACACACACACACACACACAGAGAGAGAGAGAGAGAGAGAGAGAAAGAGAGAGAGAGAGAGGGAAGGGGGCTCAACACCACTACTTAAGTTAAGTGTTATGAATAATATACATCAAAACCCAACTTTCAAAGAATTGGAAACATTTTAAGGAGCTATAGAGCATGTATTCCTCAGCTTAAAATATTTGCTTTCCCTAAATACATCATATTCCAGGAAAAACTCATTGTTCCTCTTTGCAACATGAAGACACTAGTCAATAACTAGAAACAACATAGGACTGAACCAGGATCCATGAATGTGTCAGCTGAGAGGCCTGGACAGTCTATGGAGCCTCTAGCAGTGGAACCAGGATGTATCCACAATGTACAAATTGTACATTTGGGAGCCCATTCCATGGAGAGATACTCTCTTAGCCTAGATGCATGGGAGAGGGCCTAGGCCCTGCCCCAAATTGACATGACAGTGATCCCTCATGAAGGCCTCACCCTCCCTGGGGAATGGATGGGGGATGAGAAGGAGAACAGTGAGGGCCATGGGAGGTTAGAAGGGAGAGGGACCTGGGATTGATATCTAAAATGGGATTGTTACTAATTCAAATAAAATTTATAGAAAGCTAAAAAAATTGAAAAACTTCAGAATAAACTAAATTATGTTGAGATTAATACAAAAAGCATCCATGATGCTCTAATAAAAGAAATTTGCATGCATACTTTTGCTAATGAACATAAGCAGTTAGTTAGGATGAAATCCTGAAGCCTGTTCTCACGACAGGATGAATCTATTAGTGCAGTTAAGTGTTCGCATGCCTTATTCATTTCCAAATACTTGGTTAATGCCGGAAACAAGACAATCCCTGGCTTGTAAAAGAGAACAAACCCTAAAACATGTGGCATACTTACACACTTTTCGCTGTCAAATACATAACACAAATGTTTATTTGACTCGGAATCTTTGCATATGAAAGTGAATATCCTCTTGTCAGTTTTATCATCTGCGCAAAATGATATTCTATGAAGCTGGCAGTTGTGTTGAACTTCCTGTGAACATGAATGGAAATAAATGTAGTTGATTCTATTTTCTTCCACATTCTGAAATGTCAGCTGTGTTAATAATACATCTTACATTTTGAAAGTGCAGCAATCACCTGTCAAGTCTTACTCTTGCAGTTGCAAATGCCTCAAATTTAAATAAATACACACATAATGGAGATGGAACTCCTGACTCAAGGTCTAAACAAGACATTCACATAATAGTGCACACACCAGTACATGCTGGAAAAAGGAGGGTCAGTGGTTCACGGGGATCTTTAAAAACTATGTTCTTTCAAGCTTGAACATTTACATAAGAGGATACTGAGCCCCAAAATGTTAAAACATTTTCTAAGGTTTATAGAAAAAGAACAAAGTCTGCCAAATTCTTTGCATTTGGTGCAATTGAAAATAATTGGCACTGTAGTCTAGAACAGAACCACCTCTGTACAAGTTCCCACAAGCCCCCATAACAACTCATCCATAGTTCTTTCATTAAATATCAGGTCTCAATGGGTATTCACTTACTCCTGGGCATTTTCTGTCCAAGTAGGTCATCCTTGCAACTTTGGTAGCTTAGGGCTGTTAACACGACAGCCTGCAGATGAAAGAATTAGGGCTTCTAATAGGCGGAAAGACAACTAATCAACTAGACAGAGTAGCAGCATGGGTACACATGCACACATGTATGCATGCATGCATACACACACACACACACACACACCCTGAATTATGATGAATTATAAAACTCAGGATCATCGTCAATATTATCTATTTATCGCCATAGTTTTCTGAAACATATTCAGGTTAGAAAAATCTTATACTTTACTTAATTAGAACTGATGAAAATAAAATATATCAATCATTCTGTTGCCTACTCTATATGCATCCTTTATTTCAAAGTGCATTATAACACACAATGTCAGTCAGACTTTGGTCATCCCAATATTTGGTGAGTGTTGTAAAAGTTTAATGATTGAGCTATTATAGTTTTATCCAAGGCTGAAATTTCCAATTTTAAACATGAGAGTGTGTGCTATGAACATTTTCTTGTATTTATTGTAGTTGAATCAGAAACTCAAAAATTGTCATCAACATCATTAAGGATACAATAGAATCAAATCTTTTTGCATTTTGCATGCATGCTTGATTTGAATTAATCTACCAGTCTTATTTCTACTTTGTTTAACAGATGGAAAATGGGAATGTAGCTGTCTTATATAATAAATGCTAAGAGAATTTATATATAGCATATACATTATCCCCTGGGTATCAGCTCAATCAAGCATTTGCTGGATGAGCTTAACTATGAAATCGGAAAGATACTGTATAAACATTCCTGACCTATATGTGTCCACAGAAGAGAAGGGTAGTGCTAGAAAGAGTAGTATGTAGGCTTTCCCAACTAGTGCATGTTAACTGTAAAGAATAATTGGTTTCATTGTGACATTCCATACACACATGGAACATATTTTAATCATATCTAGTTCATTGCGACCTAATCCTTTCTCTTCTCTAAAAGTCTTCCTTCTATATTCATATTCTTCATCATTTTGTTAATAGGCTATTAATAAGGGCATCTTCTCTTTTGCTCTTAAAGTTTGATAAACAATGACAGCGTATATCTTAGATTCTTTCCTATATTTTTCCTGGTAGTGCAATCAATTGCTTCACATTTACACATATTTTTGTTTTAATATAGTCAATCAAATAACATCTCTGTGTCATACTGTAGTTTCTGAATAATGATAGCTAGTATATATCATTAATAACTATATAATCATGCTTATGATACATTTCGTTGTCATAGTTAAATAGTTCAGAAAAATGAAAATGCAACTGTAGAATTACTGTTATACAGTTCAAAAATGATTTATTATTTCTACTTATTTATACAATAAGCACATCATTTCTATAACTAGTGATGGAATGTGCTATCTTTCCTCCACCGAACAATGAGTATGGTCAACAGCATTTGTTTGCAATCAGTTCCTTGTTATCCTACTATTTGTTTATATTGGTGTGATGGTTCATATGAACTGTCACCTTGAGATAGGCCCAGAATCACACTAGGAAACAGGCCTTTGGGCATATCAGTAGGTGATTATGTTGATTATACTAACTGATGCATTGACGTGTAAAGACCCACTTTAGTTGTGAGTGGGACCACTCCCTGGGCAGGATATTCTAGAATGCATAAAGTAGAGAAGGAAGCTAAGAGTTAACATGCCTTCATCATTGTCTTCTGTCTGAGGATATAATGTCATTGGATGCCTCAACAAATGTTGTCTTGACTTTTTAGGCCTTGCCTTTTCTTGCATTATGGACTGTAACAGGAATCTTTCTTACAGACTTTTGTTATAGTATTTTACCGCAGAAAGCATAAAATGAATTAAGGCAGTTAGCAAAGTCATCTTCTTACAAAAAGAGAATAGAGCTGAGGACTATAACTTCATTCTCTTGCGATATCTTTTTTATTTTTTGCTTTGATTTTTGTATTAGGTACTGGGGATTGTATTTAAGCATAACTTTTTCTGTATAAAGTCAGACAGTCTACCTTGTGATAAAATTCACGTATATTAAACCTAGGACTAACTGTGAGATGTGATAAAGAGATATGGGAACACTGGAAACAAAACACACAGCAAGGAAACACATATTTATAATCAATACCTTTCATTATAGCAGAAATAAAAAGATCAATGTGTCTCTCTCTGTAGCCCCTGTTTCCATAACCACACATTTAATTTTACAGAGCAACTAAGGGAGTGGGAATGAGAAAAGCACTAACTACTACAGAGGTTGCATTTATTTCAACTTTACACACCCAACTGGGAGAGAAACAGTTTCTGTAAAGAAAGGCCATTCTTGATTAATAGTGTATGTAAAAATCCACCTCTTACATTAGATCTATCTATAAAAAATTTAAGAGCCTCAGGTTTAATTGATCTTTTCCATAAATTCCAACTTACATAAAGTGATTTTTATGATTAGATTCATTTATTTCTCTTGATGTAGTAGTTTCTAAATTTGTGTGTCAGAGTTTCCTGTGAAATGTATTACTTCTCTCCTTTCCCCTCATCTCCTTTCTCTCAAAATACCATGACTGACTTCTTATAAGAACTGATTCTCAGAGGCACAAGATGACTCCAGACATTAACATTCTGACAGTGTCCTGACGACCCTGGTGTTTAATAGAGCATATAACTAACTCCTTGCTTTAAGTGGCTTTTATTTTTTTCAGTGGAATGAAAACATGACACTTTCTATACATGCATTTAGTCAAGTATTCCTGCACATGCACACAGTCAAGTCATCTTCCTGCACATGTTCAGTCATGTATTCCTGTACGCTCACAAATAAGTCTTTCTGTATGCATACCAAGCCTTCATGTACATTCACACAGCACACACACCCAGTCAAGGCTTACAGGTTCCTATGAAGCACAGAAGTGAATGTCATTTGTTGTACTGCCATATGCAATAAAATTGTAATTGAAACATAGTATCAGAGGTTTTTTTGTTTTTGTTTTTTGTTTTCTTTCTTTTTTGTTTGTTTTAAATTCCAAGATAATTTTTCAGACCAGGGAAGGATAAAACTGGAAATATTCTTCCCCATGAGCAGCTATAAAACTTGCTTTTGAGGAGAGCACACTATGGAATCTTTGTATGAAGGATTATTCAGCATAGGAAGCTGAAGGTCTGGGACGAGGACTGACATTGTTATCACTCACTGATCTGAGTAAAGCTGTCAGGAACGATCAAAAGCTAATTCTCTAATTATGTTCTATCAAATCCTGTTGCCCTGATATTTTGCTTATAGTGTTTACTTGTGAAAAGCATATACTTTGATAATAACAGTTGAGGAGACAGAATGACAAGTAGGCAATGAGAGACATTCATTCATTCATTGGCAAAATTCTGAAAACAGGGTTATCCAATAAGAACAAGATCAGGTGAACATCATCCAACCTCTTTCCCCTCTTGCCTTTACTCTGTCTTTCACAAATCACAGGCCTGTTCTACACTAAAACTAATTTTAAAGGCTATTCAGAATGTATTATTTTGGTGGACAATAACCATCGATTAGGCCCCTCTTTTCTTTATTTTTTTCCTCTTTAGTTTTTTAATTTTCCCCCCTTTAAAAAAGAGTTCTATTCTCTTATTTAAAAGTTAAGGAAAAATGTCTCTGCATCCCAAGGTAAAAAATGAAAAACTAATGAAGCAGCTGAGACCAACTGTAACTTACTTACTGGGCTTAATTTTGAAGGTTTCACCAAGCGGTCAAAAAGCCAAGAAAGAGAAGAAAAACATAAAATATCTGAACTACTTGTTGGGGTCCATTAGAGAACTTTTCACCACTGTTCACCTACAGAAATACTCTCCTGTAAAGGGCACATTAAAGTCATGCAGCATATACCAGGTTAAATAAAGAGCTGCACAGCCACAGCTTCCTCAACTACTACTGATGGCACAGGTCCTCACACATCCTTCCTCAGCCTCACACAGAGACAGATCTCTCACATTTATATTACTGGGACCAACATGGAATGTCTTAAGTATTTATATGTTGTACCTATTTAAAAAAAAAAAAACAAGTTAGGATTCTTTAGACAATGTGGAGCCTTAGACCTTATGTTTACAATTCTGTTAGATAAATTCAATGTAACTGTTCCAAGAACTATCCTTTCTTCTGCCCAAAGATCTCATGATAAACTATAATTGTAAGAGAAAGGTTTAATGAAATAAGCAGGATCTTATTAATTTGAGGCTTCCTGCCTATTTCATTTCTTACCAAACAAACTGCAAAGCCAAGGACATGAACAGCCTAACTTTATATATAACAAAAAGTGCAGCTTCATCCAATTACATATAGCTGGGTTTTAACCAATCACCAGCAGCCAGCTCACTACACTTTGTCTAAATAAGGCAGACATCTAGCCATAGCCAATTAGAAAAATCCCCCTACCATATTTATGTTTGGCCTTTAAGCCTCATTTTTCATGTTGGTGGATGATTCTTAATACTGCCTGACATATGACATCATCATTGGGGTGGCAAGAATTAAATGTGAAAGGTTGTTTTGTAGGGAGATGGAAGAAACAAAGGGGTTGGGGTGATTAACTAAGACTAACAATGTATGAATAAATTCCAAAGGAAGACTGATAATTGGTATGATAGTTTAAAAGTTGTAAAAAAAAAATTTAAATGGAAGGATCCTGTATAGCTAAATAAAACTTCTCCTGGGAAACAGGAAACATAAGTCATTAAATGAAAACCCCTGTGTCAGAGGTAGGCTACCCCCCTGTGAGTTGTTGGTCAAGGATTCCCCTGAGAACCCCAAATAAAGTGGTCATTGTCATTGTTTGTGGACCATCAGAAATACATGGCAAGACCCCTAAGGCTGAAAATGCCGTGTCAGCCACAAGACATGGAGAAATAAAGTTGAATTTTGGCTGGGAGCTTTCTTCCTACTGGTTTGACCTCAGTGCCAGGAGATGCGATGCAGGTTGCCAAGGAAGAATTGCTATGCGGTCTTACACAGCCCAATTCTTTCATGCTATGCTGTCAACTGGAAGGGAAAGATGATCCCACTGGTACAATTGTGGCAAGTCTATATTAAAGGGAAAAGCAACTACTTTCTGATCGAATTTCAAGTCTGCACCAGAGGAGATAATTCCTGTCTGGCATCATAGATACGGTCAATGCCCATAGCCACAGAGGTACTACGTCCTTAAGGAAATTACTGCTATTTTTTACTAAATGGACATAATGTGTCACCAAATTGCCCCCTAAATAACTACATTCATGTCCATAAACTAGAGCTGTCAATTTGGGTCACAAAAGCTTCTTTTTGCAGTGCAGTGGTAGCTGCATGGATTTGTGATAGCTGAAATGATGAGGAATAGTAATTGCTGAGTTCTCATCTGTAAGTTACACATCCCTTTTACTCCCTGAAGGACTCATAAAGACTCACAGAATATGAAATGATGGGATGGAGAGATGTGAGATACCGGTTTCTGGGTATGACATGCCTGTAGCATTCTGAACTCAATGCAGCTGTAATTATCTACACAAGACCTGCA
Organism: Phodopus roborovskii; assembly: GCF_943737965.1. Taxonomy (NCBI): domain Eukaryota; kingdom Metazoa; phylum Chordata; class Mammalia; order Rodentia; family Cricetidae; genus Phodopus; species Phodopus roborovskii. The sequence goes on along the minus strand of NW_026126459.1, from coordinate 28,055,099 downwards.
CGAGCTTAGTCCTAACACAATCTTGTAATCAGTGAAAAGAGGAACTCAAATCCCACCACTTCAAGAGAATCTTTGATGAGGCTATGATGAAGAGAGAGATCTTTTCTTCAGGTGGATAGCAAACAATAAAGTGAATAATCCTCACCATGTTCCTATAGGCAATATTAATAAAACTCATTGGGTGAAAAAGGAAGATGGAAGCAGACAAGGGACTGGTTGGGGCAGACAATGGAACTATTGGGAGTAAGAAGAAAACACAAAAAAAGGCAATTTTAAAAACTATAATCAAAATACATTGTATACATGTATGGCAATGTTATAATGAAACCCATTTTTGTGTATCACTAATATATGTTGATACAAATATGAAACTTTATCGTAAGGTAGGCTTTTAATTGGAGATAAGGTATTTATACAGGTAATTCAGTTAATATGAAGGCATTTCATGATCTTTAAGTCAATCTGGTGTTCTTATTAAAAGTAACATAAACAAAGTAATAAATAAAACCCAAACATACAAAAATTCTGAAAAGTATGTGCTAGTGAAGATACAGTAGCCAACCAATTGTGCCAAGGGAGAAGGCTATGGAGAAAAGTGAGTTTGTGGACATATGGATATTGAGATTCAAGGCTCATAACTACAAGAGAAATAAATTTTTATTGTTTAAGTTATACAGTCTTTGGCATTTTGTTATAGGAGCACCAGAAAACTTACACATATCAATTGCATTTACAAGAAAGGACATTTTAACACACTACACACCTTTCTTCTTTTATACCCAGCAAACTATACCATATATACCTTGCACATGAAGTGAATAGAAATCTCTAAATATAGGTACTACGAGTACTGAATATACTTTGTATTAGTTGTTAAGTGTGGAGCATAGGTTGCAGAGTAGACAACTCAAGATTCTAAGTTTCCCTTTCCCAAATTCCTATACACATTTAAATAAATCACCAAGAACCAAATATTTAAAGTTGGTAATAAGTTTTAAATATCCATGAAAATGTAATTGTTACAGGTTGAAAAATAGGGCAACATGACTTTCAAAAAAACAAGCCTTACCTTGCTTTTGGGTTCGAGGATCTTTACTCCATATATTGATATTTGCAACTCAACTTTAGGAATCTTCTGGCCTTCAGATTTCTTGATGTGTCTTGCAAACTAGAAATGACAAAGAAATCCACAATGTTATGGTTTCATTCTTATAGAAAATGAATATAAACGTACAGTTGGAATTTGTATCTGTAGCAGACATTTCTAAATTCAGGTAGTACCCATTACACAGCGTCTCATAGAAATGGTTTTGCTCAGTGACTGACTCTGTCTGACACTATAATTCAGATTCATTTGCAGTGACTTACTTTGTCTTTTTCCTTTGGTTTTTGTTCACTTGCTTGGCTTTTCTTTTTGAGATAAGCTTTTCCTTTGCACTCCATGCCAGCGAAGAAATCAATATGTAGATCCAAGCTGCGCTCAAATTTATAACAATCCACTGCCCTAGCCTCTCAAGTGATATGATTACAGGTATGAGCCACCATGCTGATCGTAATTATTAAACAACAACAACCTCCCCAAATACACAAAATTTTGATTTTCATACATTTTTGACATGATATTTAAAAGGCTGAATGTGTACCAACCAACAAAGAAAGCAATGAGGGATGGTAGGTAGACATTACTTTATTTCAAGGTAATTTTATTTTAATACAGTCTCAGAATTTGCTGTTCACCTGCTGTGGAGTGATACCTACTTAGTTGTGTATACTGTCCTATCAGCCGAACCAACAAAGACAAGACTGACTGATATATCTAAACCAAAGCTAAGAGCTCCAGTCCTTTTACACATAATGACTCCTGTGTGGAGTCAGGGTGGTTAGAGTCACATATACAGCATCTTGGAGGCACAGTGGTTTCTCCCTACTTTCATAGCTGTCTTTGTAAAATCTTAAAGAAAATCAGAGCAGTTCTGCTCTCAGGTGGAAGATTTAGTGGAAGAAAAATTTTAAGATTCAATTGAATTTGAGTATTAAATAGTACATATGTCTACAAACTTTTAATATTAGTATAGATTCAAAGGTTTACCTATGCACATATATACAACATATATGTGTTATTAGAGTAAGTATGTCCTAGGCAGTATTTTGTAATCCTTTTTAGTTTAGTTGCTACTTACCTGAATCCATGGTTCACTGGGTGTCTCAGTTTCTGCCCAACTCCCTATTGTCTTAGTTCACTGGACACTGGATGTTCTGGTTTCTGCTGGCAACCCCTCTGATTCCCTACTTCTTTCTTAGCTCCTTCCCTCCATATGACTTTTTTTTTTTAAGAGGAAAAAGAAGGAGACTTTTAAAGTAGTAGAATTGCTCACCCCACTCCCAGGATTTTCTACAACTCGTTTTCAGCATAGGGAAAGGCCTCTGAACTTGATTCAAATGGATCAGATGGAGGTCGGGCAGGGCTCCAGGGCTCTTGTGTGTCCTATTTATTTGCATTGTGAAATTCACTCTAATTTAGGACAGATGTGAGCATGCATGGTCCAGTTGTTCCTGGGGCAGAGTGTTCAAAGCCTTATTTCACGTCTTTGCACTACCACAGAGAAGAACGTAATTAATGCCTACAGGAGTGCCTTGAAGTGTCTGCCTTCGAATCCCAGCTGGTGCTGTTTGTTATACTCCACTTTGGGTGGCATAATTTTTCAGCCTGCTCTTTCCTGCATCCCTTTGAACATAAGCTGCTTACTTATTTTTTTTTCTTTTTTCTATAAGTCTTACAGTGTGCACATGATATGCAACATGTGCCAAATACTTTTAGGTCTTTATGAAACATGTTTTGCTCCCATGAAACCCAAAAGTTATTGCAGATCTCTCTCAAAGAATGTATATTAGCTTTCTTTTCCACTCGTGGTATTCTTTTGCCTTAGCATAATTAAGCAATTGTGAGGTTTCCATGCAGGATGCATTAACAGTACCAGCTGTTCTGTGTTCTTTACCTACGGAAGGCCACCTGAGAAAAGCCACCCTGTGCTGCTTGAAGGGCCATGCAGTGGCTTCCAAGGCCTTTTCACCATCTTGAAACAGTAATCCCTGTGACCTCCAACAAGAATTATATAACCTTCTATTTTATGAAAATCTTGCTATAAAACACTCAGTAATTTAAAACTATTTTGTTTAGAAAGAATAAAAAGAATGGAAGAAATGAAGGAAAGAGTGTTACACATGGGTACACACACACATGCACGTACACACACATGCACACACCCACACATGCACACACTCACACACACCAGAGGAGGAGGGCTGGAAAAAGGGGAGTCACAAGAAAGGGAGTATGAGCAGAGTAGAAAAAGAACTAAACAGCTGATGGATCCTCTGGCATCCTTCTTCTGCCTCATGTCAAGACGAAGCTAACAGTGCAAACAAGCATTGAGTCCTCTGTTCCCATCCAAGCCAAACTCCATTTCCTAATGTCCTTCAACATCCCCAACAGTGAAATGGGCTGGTAACAAGCAGCCTGGAAGCTACACTTGCACCCTGGCACTCAGATCTTTTTCTTTTAACATTATATTTTCTATATTTAAAAGAATAAATATATTCTTCCATTCCTGTTTCATGTATATCAAGGACTCCCATTAGTTTTTTGATATAATGACATAAGTCTTGTATCTAGAATATCTAGAATTAGACTCACTCAGCTTTATATCTTAATATCTTAAATAATTTGATAATCTCTGCTTTTTTTTTCTTTTTTTTGTAAAGGTCAAGCTCACTGCTCACAAGACTTTGCATGTTCCCATCTTAATTCTCCTTGATTTTCTTACTTGTGGATTTCTTAACTGTGTTCCAAAACTCTTCAAATTCAGGAGTGATGAAATACAGTGCAAGACATGATGCTTTCTTATCCTTGGCTATATTCTTTTTCATGTCTGTTATTTTAATGTAAATGCTTGAAAAACCTTGTTCACAAAGCCCTCTCAATTCACTTTACTTTATAGATCTGCACAGATAGATATTCCTTGTAACTTGAACATAATAATCAGATCCAATAGAAAGGTTCAAATAATGTGAAAGATAAACATTCTATATACTATTACACTACAGCATCAAAGCACAGCCTTTGTACCCATGAAATAATGAAAAAATGAAATGCTATTTGAAATTATAAAGTCAGCTAAACATGACTTACCTCTATTTAGAGTTTGTAATGAAAATTTAAAGAGCATTAACTTTTGATGCCGTCATTACACAACTTCCACATGTCTTTCAAATGATACTTAAAAATGAAATATAACTCCATTATTAATGGGATAAATGTAGTGGGCAAGAAAATTAATGTATTACTGTGGCCCTATTATTTGGCAACCCTATGTTACTTTGTGTGCGTGTGTGTGTGTTTTATTGAAGATGGATTCTTTTCTCATACAATACATCCTGATTATAGCCCCCCTCTCTCTACTCCTCCCAGTTCTTTCCCACCTAACCTCTGCTCCAGATACACTTCCTTTCTGTTTCTTAGTAGGGAAGAATAGGTTTCTAAAAGATAACAATCAGATATGACAAAATAAAAGATAATATGATCAAGTAAGAACTATCATATTGAAGTTGGACACAGCAACTCCGTATGAGGAAAAGAGTCACAAGAGCAGGCACAAGAATCCACTAGTTCTCACTGTCAGGAGTCCCATTAAAAATGTAAGCTAATAGTTCTAGTGTATACGCAGAAGATCTGATGCAGACCTATACAGGCCTTGTGATTGCTGCCCCATTGTCAGTGAGCTCATATGGGCTTTTCTTAATTGATTCAGAGGATCTTACTCCCTGGTGTCCTCCATCCTCTCTGACTCATAACCATTCTATCTCCCCTTCCGCAGGATTTCTTGTGATCTGAATGGAGGAGTTTAATGGAGACCTCCAATTTAGATGCTCCCTCTACATAAAGTCTGGCTCTGGGTCTTGCTTGGGATCTGTTCTTTTCTGCCACTGGAGGAAGCATCTCTGATAATGGCTGGATAAAACACTGTTCTATGCGTGTAGCAGATTATCATTCATTAGGAATTGTTGTATTGATTTCTTTTTCTTAGATGAATAGAGTTTGTTTTTACCTTAAGTATCTCTGGGCTATCTTTTCTCTGGTTCGTAGTCACCCAAGAATTCTCAGGTATGGGTTTCTTCTTATTAAGTAGGTCTTAAGTCAGGTTAGACATTAGATGGCTACTCCCATAAGTTCTGTGCCACCATTGCCCTAGTATATTTTTCAGGCTGGACAGATTGTAGTTCAGAGGTTTTGTGGCTAGGTTGGTGTCCATGTTTCTCTTTCTGGAGCCTATAGAGTACATTCCCAGACCAAAGAGTCTAGAACATAGGGATAAGGGCTCCATCTAGGCCCTATTATGACATCTCCAAATTCACTGAGGAGTATAAGTGTTGTCCTTGGCAATGGGGTTCTGTTGTCAGTTTGCAGACAGAAATCCTCTGTCTTAGCAACAGCCTGTGCTGTATGGGACTCCCTTAGCCAACAATTCAATTGAATGCAACTTACTATGTCCACTTGAAACTTTTTGACTACGAGAGGGCCAGTTGAGACTCTATATACCCCATTACTAGGAGTTCATATTAGGATCACTTTCAGATATTCCAGAAAATTTCCACTGTAGTAGGTTTCTATACCATCACCCAAAATGCTTTTCAATTCAAGTCTTCTCTTCTTGAACTTCCCTTTCCACCCCATCTCATCCTAACATGATCCCCCACTCCTGTCCCCACTTTCCCCATGTCTGATCATAAAATCAAGTCTACTTCCTCCTCCCAAGGAAGTCTCTGTAGCTTTCAGATACTTCCACTTTACCTAACCTCTATGGATCTATTGATTGTAGCTTGGTTATCACTAATTTTATACTTAATATCCACTCATCAGTAAATATATACCGTATCTGTCTTTCTGGGTCTGGGTTACCCCACTTAGGATGATTTTTCTTCTAGTTCTATTCATTTGCAAGCAAATTCCATTATGTCATTTAAAAAATAAAAACAGGTGAAGAATATTTCATTGTATAAATGTACTGCATTTTCCTTATAATTCTTCTGCTGAGCGACATTTACAAGGAACATTGTTGATTAAATGTGATGAAGAATCCTTTGTGTATATGTTCAAGAGTTGATGGGAGATGTCATTCTGTATATGTTTCTTATACTGGTTAATGAATAAAGCACTGTTGGCCAATAGGAAAGCAAGATAGGCGGGACTAGGAGACAAGGAGGAAGTAGTAAGGGGAGCCAAGATGGAGAGTCGGGAGAAAGCAGTATGCGGGCCGGCTCCCTGGTAAGAGAAATACATAGATCAGCAGAAATGGGTTAATAATTAAGGCAGAGCTAGCCGATAAGAAACAAGTAACCAGGCCAAAAGAATTATATCTAATACAGAGTCTCAGTGTGTTATTTGGGGCTGGGGCGGCGGCGGGACAAGACCAGCGGCGGCAGGCAGAAGAACCATATGCCTTACAAAGAGTGGCATAGCTGAATCTTGAGGTACATCTAAGGAACTGCCACATTGATTTCTATAGTGGTTGTACAAGTTTGCACAATAGAATTATGTGACACAATGAAATCCAATGATGGAGACCTAAGATGATGACGATGTTTTGGCAGTGACTTCCAAGGCTGTATTATGTTGAAGCAGCCTCATGCATTTGAGTGGAGCCTTTTTTTATGAGGACATAATCCCTTTAAACAGGGGCCAAAAGATTCCATCTCTACTTATGTCTCGGGGAGGCAGTTGAGTTAATTTCTATGTCCCAGTGTGTATTCATATTAAAACATAACAAATTGTGAACACATATTAAGTTCTGGTGGTTGAACTGATTGGGTTGTAACAGACCTTTTCTGAAAATGAAATTCATAACAGTGCCGAGTTTTATAGTTTCACACTCTTAGATACTTACTGCTTCTTTAAATATCAGGCTAAGGTATGATTAAGAAATAGAAAAATGGCATGCTGTTTTGATAAACAGAGTATGAAAGTACTTTCCTTTTCATACAAATTACTTTAAAATTTATAAACAATGAATTCTCTATAGTCACAAAATAGCAAAATAAACAAATCGCTAAGAGCATCTTGTTAAAACTCAAGCAGACGTCATGAAGTACGGGAGTATGAAAATACCATTACTTAAAATTCTCTAAGATTTTCATCAACCTGCATTATGCATACATTTCTAATTCTTACCTAATGTCAGAAGCCAATACATTTAAAATGCACTTAGAAAAGGAAGTAAATATAAATAACATTTTTAACTACATGAGAAAAAAATCTAAGCACAACACTACAATATATTTACTAAAATTGTCAGAACACATGTTTGGGGAAAATAAGCACAAAATCTAAATGGGGCCACGGACATTTGGCAGTTTCTATTTCTAATGGAACCACAGCGCCACCCTATGGCCATATCTATATGATATCAAAATTAAAATTATTTGTAAATATTAATACATTTTATTGTAGATTTTTGACTTCTGACACAGCATAAAAGAAACAATTTGCAACAAACAGTTAAAACGACTGTCTTACTCAGGTTGGCTATTACAATATTCTCATATATATACATATACATATATATTTTTCTGAAAAACAAAAACAAAATTTTCAACTAATATAATTTATTTATCAAGTGCATATTAATTGTGAAAGACACACATTTAATAAAAGCTACTATCCATTAACTATATTTTTAACTATCTTGATATTCTCCATTATACCCAATAAGAGTTCATTTCCAAGTATGAAGCTATATAGAAATGACATATAAAATCTCACAAAATACATATAAACTAGTCATAGTTTTAGAAGCTATTTAAGTCCAAATATCTCTTTGGCATAGTCATAATACAATTGGACCATTTTATTTTCATATTTGAGATACTGAATGAAGAATTCCCAAGGTATAAAGAAATATTGCCAATGTTGTTGTTCTTTTAAGATATATTCCGGTTGTAATAAAGTATGCTCAACCCAGGATTTAGATCACTATTAAAGCAATAAATACAGTTGTATTTTGAATGTTTCCACAAACTACAAGGTGTTTAAATAAAATCCTCTATTAGGGATTAAAGAGGTTGCTCAGACAAAGGCTACCCTGAATCATCACCTAACGAATACTGGAAAGAAATGGTTAATGAGCATATTTTCCCCAAATATGAGTGATATTAACTCGAGGCTACACAGAATGTTTATTTCCAGGACTTGTGTCAAATAGTCACAAGAGTGAATACATGAGGGCACAGCCTACTTCATTTCTTTATTCCGAATACAAATCTCATTCTGACCTTTTCCCTCAATTTAAACTTTGTAAATACTTCATCTGACCTTCTCAAAACACAGTGGTATTTTCCAGTGTTCATGATTCTGTCTAGAACAAACCACAGGACCTAATAGTCCTGTGGAATGAGCATATGATCTAGAACCAAAGTCACAGAAAGTTGTCCCACATCCATCAATTGGTGAGAGCAACCACAGAAAAAAACAGCTAACTTTTTAAATAAAGTAGTGGTCTATAGATCCTCTTACAACATGAACTGCATGCCCTCTTGAAGGAGTTTTTCCAACTGAAATCTCAGTGAGGCTGACTTTGGACAGCTGGACTATTACATAAAGGTGTTTGTGGTGTCTAGTGGCAAGATTTTATCAGGAAACTTACGGAACATGAAATCATGAGGCTTCATAAATTTTTCTCGAGAAATGTATTACCCATGAACATTTAGGTCTTTTAATAAATATTTTCTTCTGCTCTTTTAATCACACAATCTCCCCTAAACCTGCTCATAGACATGGCCCACTGGGATATCCTTAATGCATATCATCACTATAAAAGTCTACTTTGGAATCAATTGTAATCATCTTTTCAAATGTTAGATATAATAATTTAACTATAAAATGTTTCTATGATGCTACTCCTAGTTTTGAGTAAAAGCGTGGGTTCATATTATCCAACAAATATAAAGGCTGACACTGAATATAAACACTTATGGAGTTCAGCCTTAAAAGCTTTTAAGAAATTATACTTTATAAAAATATGTAGTATGTGCATCAAAATGACTGTATGAATGTGTTTGTAATTGAAAATATCTCCTTGAACAGGCGATAGCTATTTAATGTTAATTTAATGAGAGTGGCCCTATACCTACCACAGTTATCCATATTTTGGCTTCCATCCATCTGCTGATGATATGAGACCAATGCACTGGCCATTTTTTCTGAGGGCTTTTCCTTACCTTCAGCTTCCTCACAGCATCTCTCACAACTTCTGTTCCCTTCGGCTGCTCCACTTCGGTACTGCCAAGAAACTGAACATGAACATTCGTGAGACATGTGCTTCACTAAGCCCCATCATCTAATGACCTAGAGCTATATGCTGCATAAGGAAAAGCTAGGCAGAAATTCAAACACAAATCCTGATTAAGGAGAGCAATTGTTAGCCAATTTGTGTATAACATATGGAAATACATCATTTGACCATTTACAGTTCCTAGTTTTCAAAAGACTTTTCAAAAACATATTTTACTTGAAGATTCTACTGGAAGGAACACTGAAATAATTTCACTGTCTCCCTTAATCTCAACAGTTAAAAGTTAGTGAGTATGTTAAGTCATTGTTACTATCCTGTTAACATAATGGCTTCATGTTATAATCAATGACTTTCTCAAGGATAAAATATGTTCACATTGACAAGTATTATTGAAAGTTTAAATTCATAGGAAATACATACTGATATTGGTTACTATATTAAACTGTAATAGCATGTTTAACATTTATAATTTCAAATCTGTTTTCCAATTATTAAACTCCTGTGGCATGTAGAATCCAAAAATCATACTTTATAAAGTATTCAATTTACACTTTCAGTAGTGTATGTGTACATATGACCTATAATTTCACTATTTTTAAAAATAACCCTGAAGTTGCTGGTTTTGTTAAAACTTGGAAACAATCCCCCAGTGTAAATATTGTAATGATTATGACCTTGTCAACCAGTCCCTATGTGGTAGAACATTACTTCTCCAAACATAACCCATCAAGTCTGTAATTTATATTCTTGAAGCGCTTTATATGAATAATTATTAATCATTAAACCCTTCAAGCATATAAAATTTCTCAAAGACAGTTTTGTTCTTGTCATACACCACAGATCATACTACCAAAGTGTCATCACTTCTGATAGAGTGTGTGCTCATCTTAGAGGAAGTGATTAAGTAGGGTATCTTCATATGATTCTATGTGTTAATGTGCAGAATGGAAGAGAGTAGTAAGGTCACAAAATCTCATTTTATTTACTTCAGTTTTGAAAAATGAACTACTTAATTAATGTAGAGCCTCATTTTTCTTCTTAAATTTTATGTGTATGTGTGTGTTGCCTCCATGTATGCCTCTACTAGAGTGGGTGTCCTTCTGGAACTAAAGTTACAGATGGGTGTGAACTACCCATGGTTGTTGGGTATTGAACTTGGAACCTCTGTGAGAACAGGTAGTACTTTGAAACACTAAGCCATCTCTTTAGCTCCTTACAATTTAAAGTATGTTTTCTGTGCTACTGTCTTGAGAACTACTGTGATAGGAAATTAAAAATAAAATATGAAATTTCTTTATCAAATATATCAGAGTCTCTAGGGATAAATCTAGGAAATTATTTTCCTGAGGGTGACACTTTGCACTGGTCTACAAGCATCTGGAATAGAGCAGGTTATAGGAAGTAGATGGCAGACAAAAAGGTGAGCTGAAAACCCTGTTTCTCTTCCTCTAAAGAGCTCTCAAGAAAGAAAGTAAAGTGTCTTTGTACTGAGATCAAGACTAAATTATGTGAGACACAACACACTGTTTTTCTAATTAAGACACCAGGATTATGTCAACTATTCCTGAGGCTTCTATGTTCCTCAGAAGACACCACTGTTACAAAGAACTTGGGTGATTACCCAGAAAAAGATGACAAGAGGAAATAGAATATAAAGTCATCAACACCACAAAGGAACCAGAGTTAGTGATACTGGTTGCAGGATGCTGATGCTGGTTGCAACATAAAGGTCCATTTATTGTAACTTACTGACCTAAACTAAAAATGTTTGGTGCATCCTTAGTCTGTATTGAAAAGTGTGGCAATGTGGTATATGTTTTCCTCATGATTTACAAACCATACCTTCTCTTTTTTTATGTTTCTAAATTCCAGATATTTGTAATTTTATATTCCACACAAAGAATGAAATGCATGCATTTCTTGGTTCAATGTATGGAAAACATATAGTCTAGGAAAGCTTATACTCTAACTAGCATTTTCCAGTCTATAGTCTATTGAAATTGAAAATATGAAAATGTCCATTAATCTTGCTAGTATATTAAAGATGATATTAAAATATGTTATATTAGATTAATTTTATCAAATACTCATAATTATATCAATGATTTAAAGTGGTACAATCTCAGTGAGCTCATTCCTTATCCTTTTATTTCCATTGATTCATTCATACTGCTATATTCATAATAATCGCTTTTCAAAAGTATGGAAATGTTTGAGAACTCCACCTTTGTTTTCAAATGTTACTCAAATGAACCTTTGGAAGTTTGTGTTCCGCTTTGCTTCCTTACCAGCAGAGAGCAGTGTTGCACAGCATTACATTTAAACTGCTTTGCTTGTTGTCAGATTATTTAACAATCACTTCAGAAATAATGAAGGCATAAAACAAAAGGTAAATAAGTTAACATTAAAAAAATAATTAAGTAACTAAGGGTTTATCCAGTCTCCTATAAAATGTGTTAATAGGTAACATAGCAAGTACTTAATTTATAACCAAAATATGAGATATATATTTTGCTTATATCAAATTCAAAACATCCCACTTTATTATGTACATTTGCTGTACAACTGCTTTAAAATGTTAAGAAAAAACACCTTAAGATATAAAAAAAATCTTAAAGACAAAGATCAATAAAGAATATTGGTGGCATATTAACAATGAAAATCTGATTAGAGAACAATAGACAAATGGGAATGTCCTTGTAACCAACAACACAGACTATAAATATAATAGGATGACTTTTCTAAGTCAAATCAACATTAATATGATTTTTAAAAAGTGCTTTTTAACCCTTTTGCTTCACAATAAATTAGTAGATTAGCTGTATACAAGAAAGCCAATTTAATTTACAGATTTTATTTGGCTGACTTACCATGCTATGGGTCAAACAATATAGGAAAAGCCATTTTCAAAGTGCATCACAATTGCTATTTGCTAAAGAAAGGTCAGATTCAATTAGATTTAAACCTATTAACTGATTACCAAAACTATAAGCCTGAGAAAATAAATTAAAATAGACCCACCAAAAAGAGAAGTCTAATTTAAACTTTAACTGATCTAACAGGTACCTTTTAAAACAGGTCCAAGATGTTTGATAGAGTATTAAAACCAAGCTTAGCATTAAAGAGTTTATTTACCTTTTATATTCAGTTTAAAATTTCTCATTTTATTTCAATATTTTCTATGAAATCATATGTTCTTATTATAGACAGATATGGGGTGTTTCAGTAGACTCATGCTTTTAAGGGAACATTAGGAAAAGTAGGCTCTAACAAACCTGTTTCCTGCAAACAAGAGCTTATACAGTGTGTCCAGTGGCTCCCACTGAGCTTGAAGTCCATTCAAGCAGGAAGCATTCTTCAGTCTCAGGAGTTGCATAGCCCGAGCCCTTCAATGTGGGGCTCGGGCAGCTGGAATGAACTCCAGGCATCCACTTGTATAAATGTTAAAGGAGTGCGAGAGACTCCTATAAAATGAACATTTACAGAAAACGAAAAGCAGGGACTTCACAATCCATTTCTCAAAGAGAATCACATGACTGTAAAAATGCAGAGACTATGGAGGTTCTCCAATCCCATCTCGTCATTTTAAAGAGGGAATCTGGGCATTAAGGAGGTGAAGGGACTTTCTGAGGCCACAAAGATTGTTAGATGAATCCCAGCCCTTCAAACTCTCTTTCTCACGTGCTGCTATTTATTACTGTTCCCTGAAGCAAAATGGAAAAGAATGGAAAGTGACATGGCCCATTAGATCTGGCTAATAGTTGGAATTACAGGACTCTCTTTATCACATACACTTTAGCTAAGTCTTAGGCTATATATTCTCTCATAAAATACATGGAGCATGGTAGGAAGTCCAACAGGATTTTGGTTGTTCTTCAATGAATTGAATTCAAGAATTCCATGATGTAAGAAGTAAAATTCTCATTATCTGTTTTCTCATTCATAAATGAGAAAACTCAATGCTGTAAAAAGTTGTATGGTGTTTTCAGCATAGCATAGGCAATCAATGAAGCTAATATAGACTAAATGATTAAATAGAGTAGTCACAAGAAGAAAATAAGAACAAACCATTACTACTCTAAGAAATATTAATCCTAGTTCTAGACAGTTTAACACACTATTTAAAAATATGCTGGTATATAATTATTAGTAAAAGAAGATTCTTTTTATTTTTGACATTATTGCCATTGTAATATTCTTTGTTATTGTATTAGCTGCAAAACAACACTGAACACAGTGCTAGTCATCACTCATCCATGCTGGTTCCTTTTACGTCAGTTTGATCCAAGCTACAGTCATTTGGGAAGAGAGAACCTCAACTGAAACAAGGGGAGCCAAAGGATGGGCCTGTGGACAAGCCTGTAAAGCAAAATCTTCGTTGATAACATCTTTGGGGAGACCAGCTCACTGTGGGAAGCATCATCCCCAACTCTGATCTTGGGTGCTATAAGAAACAGACTGGGCAACACATGAGGGCATTCCAGTAACAGCACTTCTCCATGACCTCTGTTCCTGTTCCTGGCTCCCAGGGTCCTGCTCTGATTTCCTGCCCTAGCTTCCCTCCATGATGAACTTTAAACTGTAAACTGAAATAAACACTTTCCCCAGTGTGTTTTATCAGAGCAATAGAAATCCCAGTTAAGACACTACATTAACCTCAATTTTCCTTAATCCTACTATTTTGATGATTCAGTATGTGATATAGTGCTCTGCTCTGGGTTTAAACTTCTATCAAGCACCCTCCCAATCCCAGATATTACACTACATCTCAAATGCATTCATTTGAAGAACCTTTACTATTTCTAGTGCTCTGTCCAAACTCCTGGGATCACTATGACCCTTTCCCATCCTTTTTGACTAAAATTTCCAGAAATACCCTTACTCCTTCCTATTAGATAATTTTATAAGTATTTTTCAGAAAAGATACTACACTATCATGATAATTGTTAGTGTGATCATTAGTTTTGTTTCCATATCCTAATACATTTCCTTAAAAATTGATTGTGTGTTATCTGTGAGCCAGTTGTATTCTAGGATTTAGAGACATAGCAATGAGTGAAACAGATGTAAATTCCTGATGGAGAAAAAAGAAAAGCCCAAATAAATATGTGTTTAAAAAGAAAAAATATCTAAGCTTTAAAATAAAATAATCCAATTGATTTTTTTGACTTAACATCTTTTTGTTTTATAAATTAAAATTTTCATTTATTTTAAATCCCAGCCTCAGTTTCTCCTCCCTCCTCTACTACCACACTCTCCCCTCCCTCAACCAATCTACTCCTCTGCTTCCCTTCAGAAAGGGGCAGGCCTTACATGGGAGTCAACAAAGCATGCCATAACAAGTTGAGGTAGGCTCAAGCTCTGCCCTCTGTAATAAGGGTGGGCAAGGCAACTCAGTATGAGGGTTCTTGGAAGCCAGTCAAAGCTTTAGGGATAGGTTTTGCTTACCCCACTACAAGTAGATCAAGCCAGACAACCATCACACATACATAGACGGCCTAAGTTGGTTACTTGCAGGCTCCCCAACTGTCGGATGAGAGTCTATGAGCTTTTATGATCCCAGGTTAACTATTCCTGAGGTTTACCTGTGATGACCTTAACCCCTCTACCCTGGCCATGGGCTCATACAATCTTTTCTCTCTCTCTTCAACAGTCTTCCCCAAGCTTAGCCGAGTGCTTGGCTGTAGATCTCTGCATCTGTTTCTATTAGTCACTGGATGAAGGCTCTCTAATGGCAATTGGAGTAGTTACCAATCTGATTATAGGAGATGGCCAGTTCAGGCTACCTATCTGCTATTGCCAAGAGTCTTAGGTGGGGTCATCCTTGTAGGTTCCTGTAAATTTCCCTTGTACCAAGTTTCTACCTGACCCCAACATGTCCCCCATCAAGACCTCTCTTTCATTACTCTCCCACTCCATCCAATCACCACCCAACGCAATCCTGCATGTTCCCATCCCTGCCAACCTCCAGTCTACCCAGAAGATCTCTTCTATTTCTCCTCCCCAGGGAAAGCCATGCATCCTCATCCCCCTTTGTGCCCTCCTTGTTACCTAGCTTCTCTGGAGCTGTGGGTTGTGGTCTGGTTGTCCTTTGCTTTACATCTAGTATCCACTTAGGAGTGAGTACATCTCATGTTTGTCTTTCTGGGTCTGGGTTAACTTACTCCGGATGATTGCTTCCAGTTCTACCCACTTTCCTTCACATTTCCTAATGCCATTATTTTTTAACAGCTGATTAATACTTCATTATGTAAATGCACCACATTTTCTTTACCCATTCTTCAGTTGTGGGGCATCTAGGTTGCTTCCAGGTTCTTGTTATTACAAACAATGCTTCTGTGAACATAGTTGAGCAAGTGCCCTTGTGAAATGATAGAGTATCCTTTGGATATATGCCCAAGAGTTGTACAGCTGGGTCTTGAGGTTGATCAATTCCCAACTTTCTTAGAAACCTGTATATTGATTTCAGAATGGCTGTACAAATTTTCACTCCCACCAGCAGTGGAGGAGTGTTCTCCTTGCTTCACATCCTTCCCAGCATAAGCTGTCATTAGAGGTATAAGGCATTTACTTATTTGAAACAAGGATCTGTATTGTGTCTATGGATCACAACAGTTGCTCCCTTTTACAGATGGGGTTGAGAGAACTAGACTTTTAGCTGTCAAGATGAAACACTAGCTGGACATCAGAGTAAGCTCTCAGTAAACCCTTCATGCCAGGACATGGGTTTTCTGTGATGGGCTCAAGGCTGCACTATTTTGAGTTAGATCTCAGAGTGATGCTATAATAGGATCTATAGGCTTTATTCCTTGAAATAAGGGTCAGAATCATCTTTTCACAAAATCAACACAATTATCTAAGCCCAAAAGCTTCAAGGAGTAAATAAGTCTGGTAGGAAGCTATCATTGGAATGGTAGGTAGCAGATGGGAAAATCGAAGCTCTGAGGAAAATTGCCAAAGTGAATTTAGAAGTATATAGTATTTGCCTAATTGGAACAAGAACCTGAATTGTGTCCTGGCAAGCAGACCATTCTGCTTCTGCATGGTCAATTGGGTCCACCTCCCTCTATCGAGGCTGCCTTGTAATCAGCTGAAGACATGCTGAAGCATGGTGTTTCCCTTCTCGAGCTAATAGCCCAGTTCTCTCATCCCCATTTGTAAAAGTGAGTCACAGTCACAATTCAGGTCATTGTTCCAATTAGGCAAATACTATAGACTTCTAACGTCAATTTGGCAATTATCCTTAAAGCTCAGACACTTTTCTTTTTAAAGTCAGTTTTATTTAGGCATTTTCCTCCTCAACACTCGACAGCACTCATCACTAATTAGCATTATTTAGTCTTCACTGTAATGCTTAATTGGTTTTGTTTGACTCTACTGTATGCTGGTTTTTACTGACCTTTAAAATTATCAATTATTACATATGCCAGGGCAGCTCCTGAGTGTCTTTTTCAGCTACCTTTTGAGACTTCTAATCCTGGTATTAACAGAGACCTTTATGCTTTTATTAAAATATATCTAAAAATTCAGGAACTTGTCTAGCGACGGTAATTCGAAATTTAAAAAGAATTTCATGTTTTTCCATACAGAACTGTACTGCAGCATCAAAAGGAGATAAATTTCTACTACCCATTACATGCTTGATTAATATGTCACAATATTCAGGCTGACTGCTGTCAGGTACCAGAACTAGATTTTGAGATGCATCTTACGATGCCCACTTCCATTTATTACTGGAGCTGTGAACCAAGCACTTGGAAAACATATGAATTATTAGTGAAGTATCATGCCTGAAGATTAGAGTATATATTTTGAACTTTTAAAAAGATTTATTTTAGTTTTACTTACATGCATGCATAAGTCTTTGTCATGTGAACATGAGTGCCCAAGGAGCCCAGGAGAGGGCATTGCAGCCTCTGGAGCTGGAGTTTCAAGTGGGTGTGGCTGCTGAGAACTGAATTTGGTCCTCTGGAGAAGCTCTCAGCACTCCTGACCAATGAACTGTCTCTCCAGCTCCATATATTTAATTTAAACATCTTTGATGTGCTTACATTGGTTTCTTGCCCATCAGGTTTACCATGAAATTCATATCTAACTTAGTCTTGAAAATAACTTCATGTTGTTCAGCTGAAAGTGGACAAAGGCTGATCAGGGGAGAGGTCTCAGTAGGCAACTGTGCTTAATTGCCTAAACCTGATGATCTGAGTTTGGGTCTCTGGAATTCGTAAAAAAAAGCCTGGCCTGGTAGTATGCATGGTTGTTGCTT
This sequence comes from Phodopus roborovskii, assembly GCF_943737965.1. Lineage (NCBI taxonomy): Eukaryota > Metazoa > Chordata > Mammalia > Rodentia > Cricetidae > Phodopus > Phodopus roborovskii. The sequence goes on along the minus strand of NW_026126459.1, from coordinate 28,037,489 downwards.
AATTGCATCAATTCTAAGAGAAGATGCAAGGCTGAGACAGGAGAATGGCATGAAATTTGGAAGTCATCTATGCTGGAATATACAACGCTGCAGCAACAAACAAGAGAGACCTTTCCTCAAAGGAGGCAGATGGTGAGAATGGACTGCTGAAAGCTTTCCTCTGGCTTCCACACTGTTCTGGGACAATAATGTGCTATACACGAGTGAAGCAAGGATAGACTAGCATTAGAATCACGGCACGTATCTGCACCCCATTTCAGAACTTACATTGCACACCTTTCAAAACAATATATGTGGGGCCCATAGAGGTGGCTCTGTTCCATCTTGACTTAAGATCAGAAATTTAAACTTATTCTTGCTCCTTCAAGACCTAACAATTGGATGTTTAGTCAAAGGTATGGCTATTGGATGTCTTGACCCTCAAGACTTAAGGTGTGGTTGCTTGATGTTTTGGGTATTAAGGAGGTACTTGTATATATTTGTTTCTTGTATCACAGTAAGGAAGTATTTGCCCTCCCCCTTGATTGGGGTATATAAGAACTATAAGTAGTAAACTTCAGGGTTTTTGTTATAGTATTCACTGCAAGCCCTCCTGATTCTATTTTCTATCACTCATCTATTTCTTTCCTCAAGTCACACTCCTCAGGAACATACGAACAAGTTAGCTGCACTCAGCAATATATGGCCATAGAAGTTATAAATGCTACTTACTATATTGAAGAAGTTATGAATAAGTGGTATTTTACTCTGCTCTAAAAACTGGTCAATCATAAATACTGAGGTTGAAACAACCTTGCAAATGCAAGACTCACTGTCAAACAAAGCTCAAAGAAACTAAATTCAATGAAATGTAATAGAGCCTCTGAGATTTGTTATCATATTAACACGATTGTTTATCTGAAGGTAGATAGCATTTCATAAAGCTAGCAAGTTGGCAATGATTTTGTGGAGTCATTGATGACACCCTCTTGGAGATGGGGGAGCCTCCATTACTGGGAGCTCATCAGCCCAGCTATGGCTATGAAAACCCTACAGGAAGGAATAAAACACGTTTGGGTTGTTGGAAAATGCCTAGAGTAACTACAAAATGAGGCAGGGCAAGTGACTGTATTAACAGTTTTATTATACTGTAAAATAGATTCAGAGAGCTGTTAAGGTTGTGGTAGGTTCTGCTCCACTTAGGTTGAATATTCAGAGATTTATTAATATGAAAAATTTACTACTTAACCACATAAATTGTGTAAAATACAAATCTCTGTAAGCACTAGAGTCAAAAGCATTGCATTTGTTAACCATTGACATCTGGCTTTTTATTGTACAACAAAGTTTAACTTTATCTGCAGGGAAGGAAAGCATATCTATGGCCCCATGGAGGTCAGGATTTGAATCTTCATTCTATACATGAATCAATTTATCATCTTGTGTCCCATAATTGTGTGCAAATGGATCATGCCTCAATTATTTTAGAAATAATATCTTCCTAAATGAACATCCTGGCTGTGCTTTGGTGACTCTGTTGTCTAGATGTACGACTCTATAAATGTCAGTAGCAATGCATCTGAGCAAAACACCCAATTACTGCTCAGGACACTGAAGCAATACAACTTTATTTAATAAATTAGTATTTCATAGATTTGTCACATTGAAAAGGGATGATGAAAACTATTTTATAAATAAAAGTCTTATAGTCTCCTTAATTAAATTGTTTTAGACTAAATAATTGAAGATTTGGGAAACAACTGTTATTAAATTTTTCTGGCTTCTCTACTGCTAAATATAAAGGAGAAAGGTCATTTATAAAAGGCAACCTTACTGGTTATTTTCATGCCCTTACTATAATTTCAAGAATCTAATAGTTGGAAATCTGATATTTCAAAGAGACTATAAAATACAAATATATATCAGCAATATAGTTGAACACAGAGTGTTATTTATGAAATGTTAGATTTCAAAACCTTCACTAAACATAACATTAAATGATCAGGTGATAATTATATTGCATTTTATCATTTATTCTGAAACTTCTTTTCCAAATTTAATAACCTGACTAATGTATAAGGTTACTGTAATTATCTTTAGTAGAAGTATGTAGGTGAACTCTGGGCATGTTGACCCCCTTAATAAGATCATGCAGTTGGTTATATATGGTACAGAAGAGGTTGCTCTGGGATATTAAAAAACACAATAGTTCAGCAAATGTAATTTGTTTAAAACTTAAAGCTTTGCTTAGTTGAAACACCTGGTTCATGCAAGTGAAGGCACAGTTTTAAGAAATATGACAGAAAACCATTTCAATGCCCTTAATTTATATGTATATATTCCAATACATTGGTAAATGGATAGACAGATTTACTAAATTAAGGCAAGGCATTTTACCTCTTTGTTATAATTTTTTCACATTAATAATGTTTCATTAACCACTGTGGTGATAGATTGTTTATGATCTAATAAAGTCACTGAAGATTAAAACAGTCAGCCTATTGCTCTTACCTTTACGAAGCTGAAATGGAGATCCTGTCTTCCCAGTGACTGGAAACAAAATCTCACATGAGACCCTTTGCTTCTTCCTTATATACCTTTCTAGAACTGGGATTAAAGGCATGAGCTCTTTTAGACTGATTCACTCTCATGTATCCCAGGGTGGTCTTTGACTCACAGAGATTAATTTTCCTCTGTTTCCTGAGTACTGGGATTAAAGGTGCATACCATCACCACCCAGATTCTATAGCTAACTAGTGTGGCTGGCTTTGCATTCTGATTTCCAGTGGCTTTATTAGATTATAAACAATATATCACCACAAACCTCTACTCAGTTAGAAATGTCCATTGAAAAATGATATTTGGGCCACATAGGAAGACCTGGCACATGATGTCATGATGTTTGACATTATTTATTGACAGGTACATCATTACCACATAAGAGCATCTGATCCTGCATTATCAGGGAATAAGCTGTCATAGACTATAGATTAAAATGTGTTTCCTACTATGGAATTATTTGGGATAGAATGACTATGAGTTAAAATGCTGAACATATGAGCAAGTGACTCAGGGGAAGTAAATGGTTCCAATAACGAGAGAAAGGTGATATAGATTATTGATAAAAGATCTGAACTCTTAGAAATTTAGGGAGAAGAAAGGGGAAAAGACCAGAGGCACCTGTCCTGCTTGGTGCCAGGGGGAGGTGCAAGGAGGAACACCCATCATGGAGAAGCACTTACGCTTTGAGGCAAGAAACAGAATGGAGGTTCAGATGACAGGGTAAGTTCATTAAGTTTTATATTAAGTTTCTATGTGGCCAAGCATTTCCCTTCAAAGAAAAGATATAGCCCATGATTAAAACAAACTAGCAAAGAACAACAAAAATAAAACAATACTACTTCATACCAAAAAAATATCTAAAGTAGCTTAAATTCATGGGTTCTTAAAGTCATGAATTAAAAAAATATAGGGAAAAATTGAGGCAAAGAAAGTAAAGACAAAACATAGAAATTGGTTTAAAACACAAAGCCATATGATCCTGTGTAGCGCTAGAAGCAATTCCTAAAGTAAGACGTTACTTTATTCAGTACCATAAACCATGGGATTCGATCCTGAGTGAAATTTAAAAGCTGTATTATGCATGCAAAAGGACTTTCAATAGCCACCATATATGTAGAAGTGTTTGACAGCCATTAAGTGTTAACCTCCTAGATATTAATATTTGTTTTATGTTTATAATTTCTGTGAAGATAAAATCAGTTTCTTTGTTACTGGTGTTTGTTGAATCACATCATCTTTTGCATTTTCAAGTTCTTTGGAGATACAGTTATCAGTTTTAATCAAAGAGAAAAGCATTTACTACTTTTGTCATTACATTTTATTATTTGCCTGTATGAATAATATTCCACGTAATTGTTAGATAAATATAAGTAATTCAATTATGAGTTAAGTTTTGGATACAAAGTGTACATTGGGGCATTACAGATGTATACACACACATATACGTATGTTCACAATATATAGGGAAGGATATGGATGCTAGATAGAACTGAAGGCTTAATTTAAAATGGTTCCCTTTTGTTTACAGTTCCATATCCAGATGAAGGCAGAGCTTTTAAAAGTCCAAAGAATTTTCTAGAACCACTTAAGACATTTAAAATGTACAAATCATAACATCCTTTGTCAGTTTTCTTTTTCAGAATATAAGCACTTATTAGAATTTTCCTATCTCTGTATTATTAACATTGGAAATTGGATGTCACTGCATTTTCTTCTATTGTACATGGTAGTGACAGCTGAATTATTGCGGCTGCTTGGATCTCTGAAGTGTTATTGTTGGTGTGACTTTAGAGATACTCTGCTGTACTGAATCAAATGAAAGGAATTATTGGGGGAAAATGCACTGCACCAGTTGAATTCAACATCTTAAAAACAGAGTTGTCAAGCCTTTATTTTAATGCTTATGCTTAGACATACATATAATTAGTTCACCAATTTGAACTAGTCTGACAGTTCAGTACTTAAAGGTATGTAAACTGAGGACCTGAGTTCAATCCCTGCAGCCCACAAGGTGGCAGGCAAGAGCAGAAGAGTGTCTCTAACTTAAACATGCATGCAGCAGCATGAATGCTGGGCTATATAACAAGATCTCACTGTAAACAAGAACAAAGAAGTGATCTCTGAGCCTGTTTTGGTATTAGGGCTTTGACCACATAAATGGTGCACATTCAAGGCAACTCCTGGCATGCCACCTCTCCTGAATAAGAACACAGTGTTTTTTCTTACTGGAGAATGCCAAGTTCAAGGTGTATCTTAGAAGTCACCAATCCTGCACCAGACACCAAACATCTGAATCCTTGGCATTGGCCTTTCTACCCTAAGACTTCAGAAATGATAAATTACAGTGTTGTGGACTTTTACTTATTGCAACACTAATGGACTAAGACTTAGTAGGAGCATTTTATTAATATACCCTTTATAGCTACTGTTATTATGGTGGTTTAGCTTTGTGAGAAAGGGTCTCATGAAACCCAGGCTGGCCTTGAACTCACTATGTAACCCTGGTGGGCCTCTACATTCCCAGTCCTCCTGCTTTTGTCCCATTACTGCTAGAATTACAGCCACATAGTACCTACCACTTGTGGCTACTATACTATTTAAAAATTCTTCTGAGCAGCTATAATCTAAGGATATTTTTAAATACTCAAGAGATCATTAAACTATTGTAAATTTATACCCACTATACAAGAAAAGATCTTGTTTCCAGTCTACATTAGCTCTTCCTTGTGCTGAAGATGGTGAAATAAAACATTTCACTTCAAGGAAATGGTTATCAAGGTATAATCTATAAGATTGCTATGGAAATAGACAAATTTTTCTTTTAGCACAGTAATTAATGTCAATGTCCACATGGATTTAAATTATAGGCATCAATTTGTGGGAAAATGAATAATCATTAAATTCATATGGCACTAATAACAAACACAATAGTATCTATGTTAATACTGAGTCCAGGATGAAAAATAGATTCTGATAAATTAGGCAAATTTACTGCTTAGCATCTAGATGGAATCAATCTATTTCTCAGGAGGTGTCTTACTAGGAATGAGGCACATCATGATAAATTGAACAGCACCTGTAGGTCATCATCTTTTCACGGCCATTGGGGGCAGCTCTTTTCCCTTCTCTCTCTTCTCACAGAACTGTTCCAATTTTAAAATCATCCACTGCCAATTACTAGCATGCTTAAAAACCCCTGAAATTGATCCTTAGCATGCCAAGACTTTTCTGTTTACTATGACACTAACAGGGCAGCAACAGATTATATATGAAAATAACAATGAATGAAAATAATTTTCAACTAAGGAATTAAAATAGGAACTATTATCAGGACATCATGAGAGTGCATTCAGTATTGGGAAAGAGGGACTGGAGTGAAGGAGAGATGTCTTCCTAGCTCATATACCTGGACAGGTTACACACACTAGGAAACTGCTCTTCTATATCATGGCAATTTAATTCTGAAGATTGTCACAAACTACTCATAACAGGAGAAGAGCCTGTTGCTGGATGAGACATAGGACCATCCCTCTTTTAACAAAACAAGTGCCACACAATACTTCAGAAACTGACTGACTGGATGATCATGCCATCATGCCATCAGTTATCTTGTTCCCTTTGTTTTCTGTCTGCTGTAAAATGCAGAAGAAACATCTTATCAGCATCTTATCAGGCCCTAGTCACATACGGAAAGGAATTCTCCTAACAGCAGCCAAGGGGGGAGGGGCGGCAGAGAGAAAGAAAAAAGAAAGAAAAGTCACGCTTGAGGAAGGTATTTAATTTCATAATTGTAGTAGGAAGCTCACAGGATTGCCAATACAATAGAGAGATTAAACATGCTAAATTTCTGGTAGGATTTGGTACCACCAAGAGTATAATTAGATTTTATACTAATTGATGAGACCTATACCCAATCTCTGCTAACCTTATCCAATTTAATATACCCTACAGGATTGAAGTACTTTTAAAATTAATTAATATTTTAATTATTTTTTTATGTATTTTAGATTCTGACCACAGTTTCCTTTCCCTCCGGTCCTTCCATTCCTTCTGCACAGCCTCCCCTCTTATCACTCTGTCCACTCCTCCTCCTTCTCCATTCAGGAAGGTGAAGACCTCCCATGGGCATCAAACAAAGCATGTTACACCAAGTTGAGGGAGGACCAAGTTTCTCCCCCTGTATCAAGACTGGACAAGTTATTCCAATATGGAGAACAGGTTCCCAAAAGCCAGCTTAAGAGACAGGGACAGGCCCTGGTCCCAATGCTAGGAACTCCATAAACAGAACAAGTGCCTAGGTCTGTCTCATGCAGGCTCCCTAGTCTTTGTCCAGAGTTACTGAGCCCTCAGGAGCCCTGGTCAACTTTCTCTGTGTCTTCTCTTTCATGACCTTGTATGCCCTGGCTCTTACAATCCCTCCTACCTCTCTTCAACAGGACTCTCCAGGCTTGGCCTAGTGCTTGGCTATGGATCTCTGTATTTGCTTCAATCAGTTACCAGATGAAGGCTCTCTGATGACAACTAGAGCAGTCATCAATCTCATTATAGGAAATGCCCAGTTCAGGCTACATATCTAAGACTGCTAGGAGTCTTAGCTGAGGTTATCTTTGTGGATTCTTGGGAGTTTCCTTAGCACCAGGATTGTCCCTAACACCTAAATGGCCCCTCCATCAAGACAGCTCTATCATATTCTCTCCCTCCATTACATACAACCCACCCAACCTTATGTTCCCACCCCTTTCCTCAGTTTATCCAAGAGATCTCTTCTATTTCACCTTCCCGGGAAAATCCATGCATCCCTCTTTAGGCCCTCCTTGTTACTGAGCCTCTTTGGGACTGTGGATTGTAGCCTGGTTATCTTTCACTTAACAGCTAATATCCTCTTATGAGTGAGTACATACCATGTTTATCTTTCTGGGTCTGGGTTACCTCATTCAGGGTGATTGTTTCTAGTTCCATCCATTTCTCTGCAAATTTCATGATGTCATTGTTTTTAACAGCTGAGAAATACACCATTGTGTAAATGCACCACATTTTCTTATCCATTCTTTGGTTGAAAGGCATTTAGGTTGTTTCCATATTCTGGTTATTATGAAAAAAAAAGCTGCTGTGAACATAGCTGAACAGTTAGGGAAAATAATGGTCCTCAGCTAAGTGGCTACAGACAAACAAATGTATGAGGGCAGGGGAAAACTAGAATGTATTACTTTGCAATTGTAATTCCATCACATCTTTTTAAGCTCACAGGAACCTTTAGAAAGTCTTGATGGTGGTGTATCTTTCCAACAGCTTAGGGATGGCTTCTTACACAACCAGCTAGTGTCATCACAAGGCTGTTGTCCCCAAGGATGTGTTTATATATGTGACACCAGGGCAATGGATTGAGTTCCTGCAATTTTCTTTTCAGCATCCTCAATCATCACTGTCAGACAGTCTGACACTTATTACACTGTCACAGCTGGGGAACAGAAGGAAGAATTGAAACTATTTGCTGCTCATTATCAGCTTCCTATAAATATTGGAGGGAACATGCTAGCTGCTATTGGAATACTGGCTTTACCTGTGCATTTCATTTAATTTGCTATTTGACCTTCAAATACCAAGAAAATACCTTCCTTCGTGTTTTTCAAGAACTAAATAAATAATGCAGATGTCTGTGCTCTTTCTAGACCTACTAAAGCAAAGGGAGTGAACCAGAAAACAACATTTTAAAACTAGGCACATCATTTAAGAAACACTGATCTCCCTTGAGATCCAAATAAAGCAAGTCTACTTAATAAGTAAGAACACTGCACTTTGCCCCTAATCACCGTGCATTTAGAGCAGATAAACACACCCTACTTGCCACATTGCAGAAAGGACATAAACATATTAAAAATGAAACACTATGGGGTAACAGGTTACCAAATGCAGGAATAAATCCATGTTTTAGGACAATGGGTTTCATCCTTGCTTCAGACATTTAATACAGTCCTCTCTTGTGGTGAACACCAATTATAAAAATTATTTTCCTTGCCCCTTTATAACTATAATTTTGCAACAGTTACGAACCATAGTGTAAATATAAGTGTTTTTTGATGGTCTTAGGCAACCCCTGTGAAAGAGTTATTTGGCCTGAAAGGGGTCATGACCCATAGGTTGAGAACCACTGGTTTAAACAGTTTAGCACTCTCAAAATAGTTTCCGTCCTATTCTGAAGTTTGCTTTAATGTACAAATGGAAACAAAAGTAGTCCTTATAATAACTTACTAACTCTACATATGATTAACATATGTAAAAGAGTTATGCTACATATTTCTCTGAAGACTGTGTGACTTTCAGTGACTTATAATGGTACCGGTCTGACCACCTCTCTGATATGTAATACTATAAGTGTAAAGTAAAACAACTTCCCAAGACACAGAAGCCTGCAAGGGTAGAAGCCTGATGATGTTGAAATTTTGTGTTTAGCAGACAATGTCTTCTTGATGTTTGTCATTACTCTGTAGACATTTTGCCATGAGTAAGAATGGGGTACACATACAATATAGTATTGGGAACTCTTGCTATTCAGTACATAAAAGGAAGTGGTCTGTTATTCAGAAAAGTGTAGCTTTCTGTTTGCCCACATCTTGTGAAAATTACTTATGTCAAATATGTTTTGTAAGCATGAAGACAATCATATTTGTCAATGGATCTAAAGATACAGTGGACTTATAGTTCCTAAATCTGGGTACTACACACATGCATGTACACACACACACACACACACACACACACACACACACACTGAATATGGTACATATGGTACATGCCCCTATAATGAATTGGAACAGACAGAGGAGAAATACTGTACTAACTCCACAGGACAGAGAAGATGAAGCAATTTCCATCTCTTGCTTCTTCTCTTCAATAAGCTGAGACTTATTTATCTGATCCTGTGCAAGGAGGAATTTTGAGGGAGACAGCATGTTCTCCTTTAACCATGATGAAACTGAAAAGAGTAGTTTGTTTATTATGACACAAGTGCAAAGAATAAAACATATCTAAATAATGTTGTACCGTGAAGCCTTTAAACTTGGTCTTTGCATTTAGATTTTTACTGCAAAATACTTTTTTCTATGTTGCCAGTTTAATGATGTCATGGACAAAAGACACATAAATATTCCATAGGATTTAAGATTTGATGCCCAGAGTTAAGAGATAATATCTGCTACAAGAACTCATTGTGGTTTATATCAAGTTCAAGTACTGTGCTGTGTTTCTGACACTTAGGAATACCACTGTGTTGGTATCATTATATGAATTCTGTATTTTACTACTGGCTCACTAAGTTATAGTCATTCTAAACATAGAGTTCTCAAAATGTGTTATATTTGGGATGCTTCTGGGATGCTGCTCTCTATGATGACTCCCTCACTTCCATTGCTAAGATAGTATCTACTAGTTCTTTGCATATCATGGAGATGTGTGGAAATAAAATAGTTTTATGGAGCAAAAATAATTCTTACATAAGTCATTTCTTCAATATTTGAGGATGAATCTTGTGACTCAGAAAGGACCCCAGGAAGCAGGGTTAGAAGCTGCTTAGGCTTCTGTTAGGTAGTGTATGTGGTTCTTCCAATTATGTAGACTTTTTTCTTTGCATTGAATAAATTGTCATCCTTTCAACCTCCCAAATATGCATAAGTCTTACAGTAGGGCGTTCCGTGAGACTGGGAAGCAGGTGTTTTCTACACCTTAAGCTTGACATGTAGTGTATACTGAAGGAAAGAAAGCAATCATGGCTTGCTGTGATAATTTATGGTGAAATCACAAACTTGCTTCTTGGAACTCAGTTAAATAATTTGTAAACTAAGAATCAATCAAACTTACTAAATATACACAATTGTAAACACACATTATTATGAAATAATATGGTGATTTTAATATATTATTCCATTTTTTTTTTTTTTAGTTTTTGATATTATAAGTATACCATTTCTCTTTTCCCTTTCTTCATCCAAACCTTCCCATATATTCTTCCTTGGTCTCTTTCAAGTTCATGGTCTTTTTTTGTTAATTATTATTATATGCATATATATATATATATGTGCGTGTGTGTGTGTGTATGTGTATACATATACTCTTAAATATAGTATATTTAATCTATATAATGCTACCTGTATGTATGTATGTTTTCAGGGTTCACCATTCAGTACTGGATAATTAATTGGTGTGCTCTTCACAGGGGATAAATATTTCTCCCACTGTTAGGATTCCTTAGTTGCTTGTAGTTCTCTGTGTAGCCTTCTGGGCTTTTCCCTATCAATTTTGACATGTCTAATGTTGTTCTTTCAGCTCAATTTTAGGTAGTCATGTTGGTGAGACTTCATGGATATAGCATCTGACACAAATTTAATAAGAAGTGTTTTCATTCTCTATGATGGAAAGGTCGCTCTATTGAGCTCAGCTGCTAGGATTTATTCTTCACTATTTTTGTGCACTTAAAAAATAATCAAATTCACTGACATGTTAATCAAAATTATTCACGTTTCTTCCTCAATAATTGAGCATATTCAGTCTCACTTAGTTTCCCCTAGAAGTTCCTCTAATACATTTTAAAAATTCTGAATATTTGCAAATGGAAGTATTTTCCTTGCTAGCAGTACTAGCCTGCCCTCCCCACAGTATTGGCAAACATTTGTGTTTTCAGGTGTGCAGTAGCATCATGCTAATAAGCAAGAAAAACAGATATGTAACCGGGAAATGATGTCACAATCACTAAATCCAGATTGAGATGTTTAATTATTTAGGACTATAACTGAGGATCAACTAAATGCAGATTAGGCTTGTGCATCATATGCTTTCCCACTCAGGTACCATTTCTCATCTCAGCCTACAGAAGATGAGGTGGGTGATTTCTGCTTCTCTGAATCTAAATCTCCTAGGAAGTAATTAACTATAGCTGCCATACCTGTCATCATTAGTGAGCAATTCTGTCACAGATAAAATCTGTCTAGAAGACAAGGCAGGGAGAGAAGAGATTGTGAATGTCTATTCAGTTTACTTCTATGGTTTCATAATGCTGAATCTTAGAATGAATGGTCCTATTATTAAAATGTGCAAAGAGCCAAGGACTGATCTAATGAATTTGCTGTAGTCTAAAATCCTATCTGTACTTGTGGCAGTGGCTGATACTGTAGAAGCTTTACCTCATAGTAGCAATTTTATATCAAATGAGAAAAAAAAGGAAACCCAACATTTAATAAAAATAAAACAATTCACTTGCAATTGTACTGATGCTATATTAATTGTACCAAAATACTTCAAAGAAGGTACCATTTTCAATTTATATGTGTTAACCTGTATAAATTAATAGAGTTATGTGACATTACAAAGCCAACTTCCAGTTAGTATTCCTGAGCTCCTAAACACATGTTTTTTTGGATTAAAACATAAAGCTTTTGTAGATCCAAACTTGTTGGATCTGGTGTACTAGTAGTAAAACATGTATAGTAAATAAAATTTTATATATTAAAAAAATGAGGACAATATACAGAAAAACACAAAAGATCCCAAATATACAGCAGAAAAAGAACACAGCTGGAGAAGAAAGGAGGCAAACATTGACTACACCTATAAGTAAAGCTGCCATCAGGATGTAGAATAATAGAATTTCATTACAAAGAGACCAGTCCTGGCTTGGAGAACATAAAACCTGCAAAAAGAAGAGATATAACAACAACATAGCATTTATTGTAACAGCCTATTGTACAAAAGAAATGAACTACACAAGCACATGACATGGATGACCAGCAGGCCAGCAATAGCGTGAACTGCCAACCGGCTGCTGGCAAGACAGACACAGGCATCAACAGTTACCCTGCCTAAATTCTGAAGCATTCTGACAAGGAATATGTTTTTCTAGTTTCTGTAGGATTTCTGAAAAGTATCGATTTGTGATAAAACGGTCTTCATGAAAGACTATTTTGTAAAAATGAAACATAAAAATCTATTATTTCTTCACAGATATTCAGAGGAACACCATCCTATACCTGGTTGTAAGTGGAAGCTTCATGGAGAAGGCAAACTACACAAGTGATTCTCAGACAACATAGACAATATGGGCAGATAGTGAGGAAGTAGAAGACAGAGCAAAGCCAATGATGGTGGTACAGCATGTTTGTGAGTAGCCATTAACCTTTTCCATAAAGGTTTGTGTTTCCTTTAAAGGCATGCCTTTCTGCCAGAATTAGACTACATAGTCTAGAAGAATGTGACACAGGCTGCCAATGAATCCACCCTCCCTCCATAAAGATTGGTCTAGGAAGGGCAAGAAACCATTCAAGTTCACTAGAGCTATCAAGGCTACATTCAAGCAAGTGTGCCTGCTATTTGTGACAATATATATCTGACACTGCCAGAAGTGATGTAGCAGCATGAGGAATGAAGAAACTCAAGAGGAACTCAGTGAGAAGGTCATGCTGATGATGTCAAGGGAGCTCTGAAGAGAATTGTCCTATAAGCAGTGCCTCCATTTCTTGTTTATGTCAACAATGCACTCAGTAATTAGGATGCCAACAACCCTCAGTTACATCTCTGCTAAGATGGGGGAAATAAACTTACTGAAAGGTGTCACACGACTGATCTGGGACAGGATTATGTGATATCAAGGTCGCCTACTAGCAGGGTGTCTTCAGGAATGATGCATGAGGCTAGAGCATGGAAATGAGATCTAGGGGAAAAACCATTAAGAGATGAGAAATAAGCTAAGAGATGAGTGTGTGAGAGTATCCAGCTAGAACAGAATAAAAAGACACCACACTTGAGAGGATAAACATAGCTTGTCAGCAAATGCAACTGGAAAATAGTCAAAAGAAGGAAAATGTGCAGGACAAATGAAGTTATGTTCCATGAAAATAGAAGTAATTTACAAGTGGAAAAGGATGAACATCCTTACTGGTTACCAAATGCAGAGTGGTAAGCCTTGAAACTATAAACACACAGCAAAAACAGACTCCACAGGTTATATTTATAGCACATAACAGTAATATGAAAGAGTCTATCAACTTAGGAGAGGTTTAAGTGAGTAGAAAAGGGGGCTAGAGGGATGAAATGGGGATGTGAAGATGATATAATCCTATCTCAATTTAAAATATTTTAAAAATATGAAACCTTTCACAGCAAACTGCAAAGCACACATAAAATGTTTTAAAGTTTAAAAAAAATGTTTTAAAGTTCAAAAACTGTATCTTGAAATTTACAGGCAAATGGATGGAAATAGAAGAACTCATCCTAAGTGAGGTAACCCAGCCACAGAGAGATAAACATGGTATGTACTCATTTATATATGGATTTTAGACATGGAGCAAAGGTTTACCAGAATATGATCCACACCTCCAGAGAAACTAGGAAACAAGGAGGACCTTAAGAGAGACATACATGTTCCCCCCTGTGAAGGAGAAAGGGACAAGAGCCTCTGAACAAATTGGGAGCATAGGGGGAAGGGGGAAGAAGGGAGGAGAATGAGTAAGGGAGAAGAGAAGGGGAAGGAAAACATGAGAGATCAGGAAGATTGAATGGGGAGCTGAATAAAGAAGAGCAATAAAAGAGACACATCAATAGAGGGAGCCATTATAGGTGTAAAGAGAAATCTGGCACTAAGAAATTGTACAGAGATCTACAAGGATGACCCCAACTAGGAATCTAAGCAATAGTGGAGAAGCTACCTGAAATGTCCTTCCCTGATAATAAGAACGATGACTACCTTAAATGCCATCGAAGAGCCTTCATCCAGTAGTTGATGGAAGGAGAAACAGATACCCACAGTTAACCACTGAGCCAAACTCACGGAATCCAGTTTCAGAGAAGGAGGAGTGATGGACAAAGGGGTCAAAACCACATTGGAAAAAAACACAGAAACAGCAGACCTGAGCAAGTGGAACAGCTGGGAAGCCAACAAAGGACCAAACCAGGCCCTCTGAACATGGGTGTCAGCTAGGAGGATTGGTCAGCCTATGAGACCTCTGGCAGTGGAACCAGGATGTATCCCTAGTGCATGGACATACTTCAGGAGCCCATTTCCCATGGAAGGATGATACTCCCCTAGCCTAGAGACATGGGGGGTGGGGGGTGGGTCTAGGTCCTACCCCAAATAACTTGACAGAATTTGAAGATGCCTCATGGTAGGCTCCACCTTCCCTGGGGAGTGGATAGGACATGGGATGGGGGGTGGTCAGTAGTGGTCATGGGAGGATGATAGGGAGAAGGAACTGGGATTGATATGTAAAATAAGATTGTTTCTAATTTAAATATAATAAAAAAGATTTTTAAAAAACTGTACATATATTCCAGAAAACAAAGTGACACAGAATACTCAACACTAAACATAGCCACTATGTTGTTAAAACTTAATAATGAAGTATCAGTTGTCCTTAAAGAAAATAGAAAGCACCATTAATGGAGGTAAGGTGGAAAAGTGAAGTGTGATATTTTTTCCAAAGAAAAGAGAGGAAGACTGCTTTTTAGAGACTAATATTCTGAGAGAAGGACGATCCAGAAAGATATGTGTTGGGCAGACAGTCTGAAGGAAAATATTCCACAGAACCTTGCATTTATTGGGTCTCTTTCAGGAAAGTTATTCATTTAAGAAAGAAAATTCAAGTCCCAGCCATTTATTTTAACATGTCAGTAATAATTTATCTTATGAGCTAGTTCTTTCTATATGTCCATTCAACCTCAGCTTCACTTTCCTATTTACAATTTGTTCAATGTTACAATTTTGTTCTCCAATTATAAATATTAACAATCGTATTCTCTGTACTCTTTGTGAGGGTTAATGAGATGGTTAAAATGTACTTACAAGGTCATTGCTAAGAGTTATTCACCTACGTTTAAAGTAATTTCTGATTTATATGCCCAATTTTGCACATTTTTATAGAATGAAGATCTTGAAATATCATTAGCTTAACGTTAACCTTGGGTCATTTCTGCCTGGTAGGATTAGAAGCAATATGTTAATTTTAATACTTCTGTGTTTTTCTACATTGCCTAAATTTTAATCATTAGTATGTATCATATTCTGGCACACCATTATTATCCTCAGAAAATATAACCCTTTGTTGGCCTACTAATGTAAATGGCTGACTTGCACATAGATGGCATTTTATTTTCTGTTCTTCAACAGTTTCTAAAGCTGAGGTTGCAAAGCTCACATTGAATCTTTAGGTTCAGAGGCTTCCATTCCTTCTGCTTTGTTATCTCAATTGTGCAAAGGAAGATGTCCCACACTATCCGACCAACTAAATGACCAACATGGAGTCTACTTTTATTTCCTTGATATGATTTTAAAAGTTCAGGAGAAAAAAATCTTAGTTTCCACAAAATAAAAGAAAAAACAAAATTAGATGGTGATAAACATTTTCCCAGAAATTGAATAAATGGGGACAGATCATTTTTTAACTGTAAAATAGATGTAAAGTAGATGTAATGTTGATTTGGAGATGAAGTTTCCCATATTGTATGCTATTGAAAGAGAGGAAAAAGTAACATAAGTAACATGTATTTATTTGTTAACTGCCTAACAGTTAAAAGATTATTTTCTCTAAAATATCTGTAAAAACTGCTGTGAGTACCGTGAGCTGGTACCTTAGCTTGTCTTCTAAAGAGCATTTAGATGCCTGGATGAGCTGGCCACTGACTCATCTCACACCATGGAAGCAGCACAGCAGGGAGAGATCTGGAGGGCACTGGCCCCTTACTGTCTTTCTAGTCAAGGCAGTTGTCCCTTGGTGTTCATCAGGAGGGGTGCAGGACCAAGATGGCTGTAGATATCACTCAATTTGCTCAGGTAAAGAGGCACATGTAATATCATGCATCTATTCTTCCATGCCTTGAACTCATTTTAGATTACATACATTGTGATATAACCTAAATGTTGTAGAAACACTTGATATTCTGTACTGGTCAATTACAAGAAAAAAAATCTATATAGTAGTACAGTTTCCCCCCAAATATTTTCCTCTGTTGACTGAATCCAAAGATACAGAGTCATGGGTACTGAAGTAGACTATATTTAAAATGTGACCATCGAATCCATTAAGGATGCCGAGTTTGCACTCTATTTCTATCTTTCTCCCCAGCCCTGAGTTACCTTCTGTGTTGACTCCTCCTTCTCCACCCTCACTTCTCAACTCTCATTTTGTAACAGAAAGCCTAGGGTTTCTCCTACAGCAGATGCTGATTTTAGCCACTCATCAAAACAACACCTGAAGTAATCAAGAAAGCCTCCAATGTCTTTGGCCTTTCTCAAGCACTGCCCCACTGTTTAATTCCTGCTTGGTGCCTTGAATTCACATTTCAAGTTTTAGAATTCTATTGCTTAACCTTTAAGGATCAGATCAATTCTTGCCATTTTCAAAAACATTTGGTCAGGAACAAGTTTCTCATTCTTTCAGAAAATGACAGACATACCCAACCTTCATAATATGTCTCTTATAACTAGAATTGTGTAGGACTATGAGCCACACAAAGACATTTTTATAGAGATATTTTGTTAACAGATATATTAAGTAAAAGCATAGTAAGGGGAAGGAAATGAGGACTAGATTATGGCCCCAGTGATAGAGGTTCAAATGACTGGATAAATTCCGTTTAGTCTATTGAGTCACTCACAACTAATGATGTACAGATTAAAATACACAAGACGAGGATAAAATATGGGTTATACATTTTATTCTTGGAGAAGTCACCTAGGTGAGAAACCAATGACCTGCAAAACCACTCCAAGGATCCACACCCAGGCTGCTCTTGGTGACTCAACCAGAAACAAGAGAGTGAGCTGGGGTAGATCCCAGACCATCCTACCCAGTCATGTCCACATCTGTGACCATGATCAAATGGGTGTGGTCAGTACAACAGGTACGGGGTGGATAGCTCACTGCACACAACTAGCTGGTCTTAAATGATAATCCCTCAAGCATCAATTAAAGTCAGCAGGTCACAGAAAATAAACTATGCAGGAGACACACAAGGAATGACATAAATGATAAATTGAAAAGACAGAAATGTATGCAGTATTCTATTTTGATTTAGGATTACCTCATGTCCCAGCTAAGTACATTAATCTCCCTGACATTGGGAACAGTATATTTCAATGGAAAGAAAACTGTAGACTGAATAGGAGACTTGTGGTTTGCACTGAACCCTCTATTATTTCCCTCTATCAACTTGAAAAAATGATTTCAATTCATTGAGCTTCAAGTAACTTTATCAAGAAAATGACAGAACTGAGGTAAAGAACTCATACCTCTATAACACGTGTGATATCTTTAAATAAATAAACAGTTAAAGCAATGCCATAGTGAAATGTTGCAGCAAATAAATGGCATGAAATGTTTCAACTTTGTTTCAGTTTCTAGTAGCTTTGGATCACTTCTTAGAGCATTTTCAGGGGGAAAATATTAGTAAAGAGTAATTGAGTCTTAAAATTATGTTCACTAATTATTCAGTCATGTGAAAAACCTGGTGAGGCAATAAGTAGTAGCCACTTTAAAACAGCTGCATTTTCAGGTATTCAACTGGTTGTACAACTTGTCTGAAGATCTGAGCAGGTAAGAGGTCTACTGTCATTTCTCTTTTGAATTTTTGCCTTTGCATCTTACAAGCACATAGCCCGCAGGATCATTGTTCAACAACAAACATCCAGGTATATTACGATAGGCATATTAATTTATAGTTTTTAGTATTAGAACACTTTATAATGTCCCATCACAAAATGGTGGGAATAATATTTTAGATTTCTGCACTCTTTTTAAGTGTATGTCAGTGTGCTGTTATATAAAGAACATAGCATATGACTACAGAAACAGAATTACTAGAATTATTACAAATATAACATTTTTTCAATGGGTAAAATGAAATAGCGGTTAATTCATATAAACGACCCTGCATTTTTGAGTGCTTGAAATGAACTTATTGCATTCACTAGTAACACTGGAGGCCAAGTCTAAAATCCCAGGTAACTTTTTGGAAAAGCTTTGTAAAATTTTGTAAAAATTTGTAAAATTTCATAGTTGAGTAAGTGAAATAGATTATAGAAAGTACTTTTGAGCTTTGCTTGCCAATTTTTAAATTCTTCTTGTACCACAGCCAGAAATCTTGAGAAATTCTTATATTTATGGGTACTATAAAATTACTCTAAAATGTCTGAAGCACTCTGGATGTGTCAGAAATATGTTACATACATGTAACCTCTCTAGGGCTTTTAATAGTTCAAAATAGTTCAATCTGAACATACTTCATTCATATTTCCCATTTCTTTATTTGATACATTATTAGGCATTACATATTTCTAAGATATGAATTTTCTTCAATGACATAACAAGCTACTCTTAACATTTACAAAAGCTTAATGTATGACATAGTCATCAAAAACAATATAGGCATTAATCAGATTATTCAGTTAGTTTGAGATCTTTCTTTATCATGACTCATTAGTCCACTTAATGGAACAGTTTTCTCTTCATTAACTTCTAGTATGTTACTCCTTAATGCATTCTTTAAAAGTCTGCATGTATTTCTTTTTGTATCTATAGTGGATTTTAAACGCAGTCAATACTTCACAAAATATTTTGCTTCAGAATGCAGTTGTGAAAAACCCAAGGTGTAATCATGATCACCATGGTCTTCTTAAATGGTCTGTCAAACATTTTCATTTATGTAAATTTACCAAGCTAGCAGAATTCAATCTCATGTCAGCCTGCAGGAAATGTCATTGTCTCCCCAGTGAAACTTTCAGGGTGGCTACTACAAACCTTCACTGGTGGTGCAGTGTCAGAAGCAAGCAAATTAATTAATTAACTAATTAATTAATTAATTAAATCCCTGACAATGATGTGAAGTGGTTTTTTTCTTTATTTTCACGTAACAATAAAGGCAACAAATTATTCCTAAGTATAACAACTGGGACAGATGCCAGAGGTGACAGAACACTGTCTAAGATGAAAATATTACTAAAACATGATCTGGGCATATCACATCAAATGCATTGTTTGTTGTTGTTTTTGTTGTTGTTGTTGTTTGGTGTGTGTGTGTATGTGTGTGTACACATATATAGAGAAAGAGAAATAGATACATATATAGAAAATATATGATGGATGCATGGATGGATGGATAGGTAGATAGAATTATACATTCTGCATGTATAATTGTTTGAATCTTATAATAAACTATGAAGATCCATGTAATTAGGAACATCTTCAACAAAATAACACAGAAAATTACATCAATCTGTTATGAGTTAACAAAGTAGAAATTTCCACCAAGATAGTTTGCAAGGTGGCTGGTTCAATTACTGCAACAGGGTTCATTAATTATAACTACAAAATGTTAGCAGCAATGTAGTTTAGGGCTCAAGGCTTGTTTATATGAGGTACAAGGGGAACATAGTACATATATAGGTTTTTATTTTCCTATTCTAAATCCTTTTGAACAGATATAGCTAAAAGTTTTAAATAGCAGGAGCCAAGATATGATGTTTATTATATATTCACATTACATTATAAGCCAAGTAAGAGCTTATAGATTATAAAAAGTTTAGAGAACTGGTTGTGAGGAGTGCATAAGGCTAGCCAGAAGCTGCACAGCTCACCGAATCAGAAACCCTCAAAGTATGCCTAGAGGAGAACACTTACATCTAATTTCCAGTTGGAGACTCCAGCATCACTAGGAAACAATGCCTTCTCATGGAATCTCCTTGCTAAATCTCTTTGACACTTGTAGTTCATGGTGTTCCTCATCACCTACATAATTCTCATTCAAAATTCTGTATCCTTTTTTCTGACAGTTACCTCTCTTCAGGAAAACCACAAGTTTTAAGGTCAAAGTCTCTGTTTCTATTTGGATTTGCTCATTTTTAGAATCTACAACAAAAGAATGACAAAATATAAAATAATGTGGCAATGTCCTTAAGAATCCATTGCTTTACCTATTATTTATGCATTTTAAATTTATAAAACATTATAATATAATTTGCACAATTGAACATTATAAAATAATTTCCACATGTTGAATATATGAAGACATGAGTATATCCTTTCTGGGGAGTGACTCTAAGTCTTCTCATACAATAGTCAATTGTCCCATTACTGCTAAACTCGACTCCAGCCCCCTTTGAACACATCTTCAATTTAAACATTTAATCAAAGTATCAAGGCATCGGCATTCAAGAGTCTTTCATTTTAAAATAAAATATTTACTAAATTTTCTATATGAAACATTTGTCACAAGTCTTCTCCAGGAAATTATTGTTACATGAATAGCATAATAAACTGATGAAAATAGAACTCTGGCCATGTTTCACCTTCATAGAAAAGAGAACTTGGCATTCCTGTCAGAAGTGGGAGGGCAAGGAAATGTAGCTTCCTTATGGGTGGTACTTTTGAAAGATTATGCTTTAATGTTCTAATTATAGTAAATCCATCTTTAGTTCCTGACAGCCTTTGTTTCAAAATGTGTTCAGACTCTGTGACTCTTCTCCAGCCCCTAGTTTCATTCAAGTAGCAATCACATCTGACCTGGATTCAGTGAATATAATTTTGGCTCCTTAATGTTTTTACTTAAAACTTTAGTTAAAAATTTGTCTCAAAAATCAGACACACTTGTAACATGAAGCACTAAGGAGCCCTAGACAAGGATTAGAGTTTGGGGCTAGCATGGTATAAACAGTAAGACCCTATTTCATAAAACAACAGAAAGAGAAGAAGGAAGAGGGGGAGGGAGGAAAGAAGAAATGTCTAGATAATGAACTAAGTTGTCAGATCTTGTTTCTCCCTTCATTTTCTGTACATTATTCATCACTCTGTAGTTCCAAGAGTATTTGAAGAATCATCATAAGATGCTATATTCAATGAGGGCATATTATTAAACTTGTAAACCATCTCTTCTACTGCAAGAATACTAGCATCTGGTTATAGTGGCACATACCTTTAATGCTATCACTCAGGAAGCAGAGGCAGGCAGCATGCAGATCTCTGTCAGTTCCCAGCCAACTAAGGCATTATAGAGAGACGTTGTCTAATAAATTCATAGCTGCTTAAATAGTCAGATTTCTACTCAATTATTTATTTGCATTTTAAATTAGTTAAATCTGGTCAAGTCTAGTGTTATGAAAAACAGGTTACATAACACAATTTAATAGTAGCTTTCAAATTCTTTGACTAGAGAACATAATTCTGCAGAGAAAATATATCTTTGCTACATGAATTTTGAGTTTCTTTCCTTTTTATATTTTATCCTCTCTGTAAAGGCAGGCTTCCAATGATCTACACTACATTGATTTCATAACACATTTTTTATTTAGGCTATAACTAAAAGCATTGCTACAGAGTATAGGAAACATGATAAATTGCCAGTGACATAGCACTAATGCTGTCACTACACATAAAGAAAATATCAAAACTAATTAACTTTACTTATAGACTGACACTTATTAAATAATAACTTACTATTCTGTATCTACATATAGTTTGAAACAATTTCAATGCAAAGTTCAAATGCAAAATTTTACAGTCAGTACTCAAAAAAATGAAGGAAGGTGAAACTAAAATGCACTTTTAAAAAGGAAATGCAAACACCCTCTCCACTATGGCTAGGAGTCTTAGGTCACCAGGAATCCATAGATTCCTGAGAATTTCTCTAACACCAGGTTTCTCCCAACCCCATAATGGCTCCCTCTATCAAGGTATCTCTTTTATTGCTCTTCCTCTCCAGCCCTCCCCAACTTGGCCTTCTCCATCCCTCATGTTTCCAACACCCATCCCCTCCCTTTTATGTCCTCTCCCAGTTTACCCAGGAGATCTTAACTATATTCCCTTCCTGGGGTCCTCCATGTGTGTCCCACTCAGGGTCCTCCTCTGTAGCTAGCTTCTCTGGAGCTGTGGATTGTAGCCTGATTATCCTTCTGTCTAATATCCACTAATGAGTGAGTACGTACACACCATGTTTGTATTTCTAGGTCTGGGTTACATCACTAAGGATAATCAGATTAGTGACTATCTTAAATGTCATCAAAGGACTTACATCCAGTAACTGATGGGTGCAGATGCAGTGACCCACAGACAAGTATAAAAGAGGGAGGAGGGATCATATGAATAAGTGGAAGGGGGGTCAAGATCATGATGGGAAAACCACAGAGACAGCTAACTGGAGTTAGTGGGAGATTAAGGATTCTGGGGAACCTCCATGGGCCTGAACTAGTTCCTATGAATGTGGGTGACAGATATGTGGCTTGATTTGTTCAGAGAAGGGGTGCTGGCAGTCGAATGAGGGCTATTCTTGGGTGCATGAAGTGGCTTTTTGAGCCCATTCCTTATGGTAGGATACCTTACTCAGCACTGTTACAGGTGGGGAAGGTGTGCTTGGTTCTGCCTCAATTTGGTATTCCAGACTTTGTTTATGCCCCAAGGGAGATCTTACCCCTCTGAGGGGTAGATGGAGGGGGGGGGGAGTAAAGGCAGGCAAAAGGGAGGGAGGGGGAACTGGGGTATATATGTAAAATGAAAAATAATTTTAAAAAGATTCACCAAGTTATAATTTCAATATTCAGTCAAATTCTAACCTAGATATTCTGTTTCAAACTTTGGGAATTCTACCTTTTAAGGGTAACTTATTATTCTCTGAAACCCTACAGCTTTCCATAGTTATTGTGTGAATGGCAAAGAATGGTATGTGCTGGTCAGTTTTTGTCAACTTGGCATAAACTAGAGTCCCCTGAGAGAAGCATACCACAATGAAGAATTGCCTCTACAAGACTGGCCTCTGGGCATGGCTGTGTTATGTTTTCATGATTAATGTTTGATATGGAAGGGCTCAGCCCACTATGGGCATTGCTAGATCTAGGTAGGTGATTCTGGGTAGTATAAGAAAGCAAACTGAGAAGGGTGAAGAACAAGCCAATATTCTGCCATGGTCTCTTGCCTCTTTGTTTCTGCCATAAATCACTGCCCTAGTTTTACTTGATGATGGGCTACAACCTACTAGACAAATAATTCCTTTCCTTCCAAGTTGGTTTTGTTCAGTGTTCTATCATAGCAATAGAAACCAAACAAAAACATGTTGTGACCTTTGTGGTGGCTATTGTGCTTTCTTATGACAACAGACTCCAAACAAATATAAACAGTTTTCTATAGAGCTGTGGAATATGCCAATATCCATAAGGCATTAGTCAATACAATAGTGCCTTATACATAACAGGTATTTAAATAATGAATGCATAACCTGGTATTATCATATTTAGTTTTTAAAAACATAAAACTTTAAAGTAAAACAGACCTCTGTTTTTCCAGATGTCACCCTTTTTACTATATCTGTGACAACAGGTAAAGTAAGTAGGCTTTCCCATTTGTTTGCTAACATATAAAGTGATGATAGCATTGCTATTTATTATACAAGGACATCATAAGCATCAATAATAACCTAAGTCATGTAAAACACACCAGTACCATGTCTCCAGTATCCATAAAGGTTGAATGAAATAAACTTCAGTGATAATGTTCTGTATTGATACATCACTCATTTATAATACAAATCTACTAGGAGACTGTCACCTTGGTAAGTTTTGAAAAAAAAAAAAAAGGTGTTCATGGTTGCTAATATTTAATGTGTAGTTATTTTATGTCACATGTTTCAAACTTCATCTACCTTCATTACATCTAAAACAACTCATGTAAGAAAATGCTATTACTGCCTTCCTTATTCTTGAATGCATAGCAGGGATACAGAAAAAATTAAGTAGATTTCCCAGTGATACAGAGCTAAACTTCTTAATTAGGATATATCCTCAGGCAATCTAGTTCCATGATCTATAATATTCCATGCTATACTAAAGCACTTTCTGTGTACATGGGATGACTTTTCATATGGTATAGGGACTAACAGCAAGAAAATACACCTTTGAAATATGTCCACTAAAAGTCAAAGAACTGCAGAGTAGGAAACTGTTCTTCAGATTGCTGTAATGCTACTTGGTGCACATATGATATACATTCTCACAGATGAGGTAAAATAAGACAGATGAAACCAGCCTGCACAAAGAACAAGAGGAGTGCTCTATCAATGCATGCAATATCACCTAGTCAGTTATTCATTCATTAAACAGTGTCTGTGAGTTAAGTACCATTGCTAAAGCTTTATGGAATGAAGCAGGCCCCTGTGTGGGAAGTGTTCTATAGTTTTCCATTAGTGTCAGTAATGTTACAGTTATTGTCTGGTACAGCACAAGCAACTGACCCTGTCTACATACAGATCTCCATTGTCACACTAACCCTACAACACTAAAATAAAAGATAGTTTTAATTAGAATGGAGCTTACTAATACTAACAAACCAGAGTTTCAATATGATGCATTTTAATTACAAAAAATGAAACAGCCTTGATAGTTTCACTTAAGGGATGTAATTGTACCATGGCTGTAATGCCTGACTGTGCAGCTGAAAATAACAGTAGGTCTAGTGAGTGATATGTTCCATATATATCAATGCTCTTTATGATTAATACTCCATAGGATAGGTAAAAAAAAATTTCTGGTTTGATAACTGTAGTGAGATAGTCCTTCTGTGGCACTCACCACGCCCATTGGGGGGTGGAGCCATGGGCGGAAGTGACCTGTGGAGGGAGGTTGGAGAGAGAGCAGGAAAAGCTCTCTTTCTGGCCTGACTCGGACAGGAGAGCATGGGGTTGAATTTCCTGGTATTCATCTGTCTAGGTTGTAAGTTATTTCTCCTTGAATAAACATCTATTCGGCCTATTTGTTTATCCTGATCCTTATTTAACCGCAATAGATAACTTTACATGATAAGTGGCAGCAATCAGCTTCCATGCCAATTTTATAGGGAAATTAATAAAGCAAGTTCAGGCACATTTCTGTTGCATGGAAAGTATTAGAGCATTTTTTTTCCCCTGTGAAATAACTTCTTTTTTCCTGTCACTAACAAATCTTAGTTCTGAGTAACACCTTCTAAGGTAATTTCTTCCTCAGGGCCTTATACACATCTTCCTGCCAACACGGACATGAACCAGAACAGTGGAGAGTTTCCACTAAGCACAGCTGATATTATGATCAATGAAATTTTTCATTTTTCTAAATTAATCACTGAGCCTATGATTATTGAATCAGAGAATATAGTTTATTAACCTATAAGCCTATAAATTCTCTTTCAAATATTAAAGTTTCCTACTTCCACCATGCTGTCTACAAAGTCTAGCAGGCCAAGCTTGCCTTGACCTGCATTTAAAGTCTCAAATATTACTTTTGTTTCTGTCCCTTCAAATATGTGACTCAGATTTCTCTGAGAACAAGTTCTGATCTTTTGCTAACTACAAAGTCTCATCTCTCTTTAATGTGTCTTTTATAAATTACATCCCTGAAGTAAAACTTCAAATGGAAGATCAAATCTTTAAAATGATGGCGTATGTATTAATGTGTCTGCTCCTTCACCAAAACAAAATAATCCAAAGAAAGAATGACAAAAATGCATTGTATGTCTTTATTGTTTCCATTCTTTTGCTTGTTTTCTTGGATTGCAATTACATATTAAAATTGTATCTCACTTAATCAGATTAGATTTTATTGGTTTTTGATGTACCACAGTATTAAAATGCATTTAACGGAAGCTAATTTTTAAGCTGCTTAATTTCTCAGAGACAAAGACATTGCCAAATAACATAGAATCCAACTCATAATAAGAAAAAGCATGAATGAAACATATACAACTCGAGAAACTACATAGGGCATACTTGTCTTTTTAAATGAATATAGAAAATTTAAATGATTTTCTATATGTTATATTACTTATTTCAGTAATGTCAAATTAGTTTGAGATACCACTTACCAGCAAATGTCAACACATAAACAATTTTTCTAAAATTACTATAACAATTCAAAATAACATATAACAAAGTAAAATTAAATAATATCCTAATAACTATTTTACCTTTGCATTATAGGGAATGTAATGTTTTGATAATGCTTCAGGCGTATGCATCCATGTTTTGTCTGTAACAGAGAAAATGCAGTATCAAATTAAACCACCATTTTTTATAATGCTGTGTTCATACATTCTCACCTGAAGGAAATCTATACTGGGGAAGACACTCTAACTTTTAAACTTTCTTAAATTAAGATGCTGTAACTGGAAATGATTAAGGTGTTATTGTGTTCTTACTATGAAAGTCATCCATTAATTATTAGGGTGTCACTATGCAGATAAGGCTGGGCATAGCACAATTGCTGTCCTTCTGTTACAAACACAACCACTTCTCCTGGTCCTTACTTTATAAGAAATATATAGTGGAGCTATGAGCAAAACCAAACATGCATTTTAAGATAAGTATCCTTTTTTCTTTTATTTAATCCTTTCAAAATTCATCTGAGATGATTTTAAATTATGTCAACAGAAACTAATATGGTATCATTAATATGGGTTTTACAAAGTGGAGGTGCATAAAGATGAAAAATTGCATATATTTCTGTAATGTCACTTGTTTTGGGACAATACAAAATACCTATATTAAACACATTTATGTGCTAGCAAGTTTCTAAGATAAAACATTGAAGGGTCAACGGCATCATGACTATTTCTGTGCACATAGCATAGCAATTCAGAGCTGTAAGTGGGTAAAATAAATTAAGAAGCATGCATATAAGATTTAAACATAATATTGACAATGTCATTTAATTTGTTAAAATGTTAAAGGGCTAGAGAGACAGATCAGTAGGATCTATCACCCTGCACAAAACTCGAGAACAACTGGATCAAAGATCGCAACATAAAACCAGACACACTAAACCGGATAGAAAAACAGGTGGGGAACAGCCTTGAATGTATTGGCACAGGGGTAAATTTTCTGAACAAAATGTCAATAGCACAGGCACTAAGAATGGCAGTTAACAAATGAAAACTCATGAAAGTGAAAAGCTTCTTCTGTAAAGCAAAGAACATTGTCAATAATACAAAATGGCACCCTAAGAATGGGAAAACATTTCAACAACTCCATTGCTCAACTATGTTCATAGCAACATTATTTGTAATAGCAAGATCCCAGAGGCAACTGAAGAAAGGATAAAGAAGATGTGGCACATCTACACAATAGAATACTACTCTGCAGAAAAAAATAATGGAATCTTGAAATTTGCAGGCAAGTGGATGGCACTTGAAGAAACCATTCTGAATGAGGGAACCCATCACAAAAAGAGGAACATGGTATGTACTCACTCATATATGGATTTTAGACCTAGAGCAAAGGATCACCAGCCTATAATCACACCACCAGAGGAACTGGGATACAGGTATATTCTAAGAGATTCATATAAAGTCTCTCACAGAAGGGAGAAGTGACAAGTCCCCCAGAGCACAGGGGAAGTGGGGGAGGGTCAATGACTGGAGAGAGAAGTAGGAAAAGGAAAAGGGGAGGAGAGAGGAAAGAAGATGCGACTAGGAAGATTGAGTCAGGGTAGAAATAGAAGACAGAAGAGAGAGGGAGAGAGAGAGAAGCCAGAAGAGAGAGGGAGAGAGAGAGAGAGAGAGAAAGAGCTAACATAAAAGAGGAAGCCATTATTGGTTTGAAGAGAAAACTGAACCTAAAGAAAGGTCTAGAGACCTACAAGACTGCAGCCAACTAACAATTTGAGCAACCGTGGAAAGGCTACCATAAATGCCCTTTCTGGATAGTGAGATCAACAACTAACTTATCCACCATCATGGAGCTCTCATCTAGTTCCTGTTGGAAACATAAGCAAACACCCATAACTAAACATTGGGTCAAACTAGAATCCAAATGCACAGGGAGAGGACAAGACCAGGTTGTAGAAACACATAGAGAGAGCTGACTTGAATAAGAAGGAGCTAACGGGCCCCAGACTGATAGCTGGGAATCCAGCATGGGACTGACTCAGGCCCCCTGAATATGGGTCTCAGCTAGAAGGACTGAGCAGTCTAAGGGACCTCAGACAGTGGAACCAGGATGTATTCCTGGTGCACAAAAGGACCTTGTGGACACATCCCCCATGGAGGGATACTGCCCTAACCTAGAGACAGGAGAGAAGTCCTAGTCCCTACTTCAAATGTCTTGACAGATTTACCTGACCCCACGTGGATGGCATTGCCCTACATGTGGAATTGGAGTGGGGGGATGGGAGGGACGGGTGGTCAGGGTGCATATGAGGGGGGAAAGAGGGTAAGAGGGAGGGAGGGTAAGAAAAGAGGGAGAAGGAACTGGGATCGACATGTAAAACAAACAAATAAATAAATAAAACAACTCCTTATCTGAGACAGGACTATACTCATAGATTGGTTCCTAGCCCAACTATCATTATAGAGGTTTCATCCAGCAACTCATGGAAACAGAAGCAAACCCATAACCAAACATTAGGCAGAGCTCAGGGAATCCTGAAGAAGAGGGGAAGAAAGGATTGTAAATCCCAGATGGGTCAAGGACACAAAGAAACACACACACTATCTAACCTGGGCTCATAAAAGCTCAAAGAGACAGAACCAACAACCAGGGAACCAGCTGGGGCCTGACTTAGACCTTCTGCTAATGTGGTATAGCTGTGTAGCCTTTTCTTTGTATGGGACTCATAACGGTGAGAACAGGGATGTCTCTCACACTGCTCCCTGATTTTGAGACCCTTTCCTTCTGTCCGGTTGCAGCATCCAGCCTTAATAGAGGAGGAGGCACCTACTGTCACTGAAATTGGATATACCATGGGTGGTTGATAACCATGGAATTCCTGCCTGAAGAGACACAGTGGAGGAGGAGTGGATGAAAGGGGGTAGAGGGCTGGGAAAACAGGGGAAACTGCAGATGGAATGCAAACACAAAAAAAAGCTTTTGAAAAAAATACTTGTTGCCCTTGCAGATGACTCTGGTTCAGTTCACAGCACCTACACAGTGACTCAAAGGGATGGCAATTCCGGTTCCAGAGAATCTGATTGTGCTCTTCTGGCATCCAGAGGTACCAAGCATGCACATGGTACACAGATATACATACAGGCAAAACACAACATTACACATAAAGTAAAAGTAAATAAATCTTTTTTAAAAGTTGTATTATCTAGATTCACATCTTATTTATACTTTTTATAATTACTAGTAAATATGACTAAATCAAGAATAGCTTTAAAGATTTTTTTCAGATAGTCTTGTTTTTTTTACACAGAAGGTTTTAGATAAAGTGCTGGGAAGATGTCTCAGTTGATAAAGTGCTTGTTGAATAAGCATGAGGACATGAGTTCAGATTCCCAGCACTCATGTGAAGTGGTAGGTACTACAGCTCATGCTGTCATATTAGATCTGGGGAAGATGAAGACTATAGAATCCCTAGGACTTTTGTTACAGACAATGTAGACAATGAGTAAGCTCCTCATTCAGTGAGAGATACAGTCCAAAAAACAAGGTTGATAGTGATTGAGGTCTGACCCGGACATTAATTCCTGTCTTCTACACATGCACACATATGTGTATATACTTATGCACACACACACACACACACACACACACACAATCATAACATAAAATTTGGTAGGCTTGGTGGCTCAAGACTGTAATACCTAAACTCAAGAGCTCAGGTCAGGGAGATGACTCTAAGTCTGAGTGATGGCCTGAGATACATAATGAACTGCTAGATACTAAAAAATGAGACTCTGTCTCACAAAATAAAGAACACTGTAAATTAAGTATTACACATCAAAACAGTGAAAATGTCAAAGGTTTGGCTTTAATAAGTTTGAAAAAAATATAATTTCTCTTTTCATCTTTTTAAACAATTCATCTCAAGCTACTGTCCAGGATGATGTAATGTCAAACTGTTAGAGAATACAATGTCATGAGAGTTCGTCCCTATCCTGAAGTAGAAAGAGAAGAGATTCTCTGTGCTAGTCATTGTTACTGGAAGACTAGAGCCCTTCTCTGCCACTGTCTCAAACCCAGTAACCTAGATAAAAGGTAGGCACACAGGGGCATTTGAAGACAAAATAACATGAACATAATAGGATGGTTCTTTCTTCATTGTCAAATTGATTGGACATGGAGTAAGTCAGGGGATACACATCATAATGTATTTCAAGGACTTTCCAGATAGGTTTAATTCAAGAGGGTATCTCCTACCTAAAAGTAGTCACCAGCCTCTTGCATGTTTAAAAAGAAACAAAAGAGAAACAGATGAAACCTGTTACTGCTTTCTCCTCTATTTCCTGGCCCATCAAGATGTTAGTATCCCAACCATGTATGTTCAATAATGTGAATCTCAACCCTTCTCCACCACAATGGGAACACCTATTCCAAACTAAATAAACACCTATTCCAAGCAAAATAAATTATTCCTTCCGTAAGCTGCTTTCGAGTTTTAACACCATGTCATAAAATCTAACTATACCTATATTTGATTTCCAGTGGATAAGCTGAAATTTCTGACAAAAATCAATGTTCACACAATATCCAGTATTGTAGTTTATGGGTTGTCTATCATATATAACTTTGTTTTTAGGTAGAGTTCTTATAAAACTGGAAAGATATCTTAAAAAGTTCTTAGTACCAGCCAAATTAATATAATGATTAAAAAAAAAAAAGAAAAAAACAGAGACAGACAAATTATTGTTGTTAACTGATGGATGTTGTAGGTCCTAGACAGGTGAGTCCAGCTGTTGGCCCTTGGTCACCATTTCTAACCACAGAAGCAGTAAGATAATGAGACTGTTATATAAATAGGGACATAAGACATTTCAGACCATGCCCACATTCCTTCCAATTACACTAAAAGCACTTATTCAAATTTAACAGGCACATAAAAGGAAATGCCAATATTTCAAAATACTTGACAAATGCAAACCACTCCAATGCTAGGCCAACAAATATAGGTTATATTTAGATAAACATATTATCAGAAAAATGTAATAATTTCATTGTTTTTGTATGATGAGAGCTCAAAATAACACAAGAAAAGCATATGTTTCTAGTATATTCCATTTAATATAAAATGTTGTTGAGCTAATGGATATAAAATAAAATTTCTGAAAAGAAGAAAATAACTCTTAATATTTTTGGGTGCTAAACATTATAATTACACTTACTTATCAATGTCAATTGGTAAGTTAAAGAAAACAAAAGTGAAATCAGTAACATTTATTAACATATTTTGCTGCATGATTTATTTTTTAATACAATGTGAATTAAGCAATTCAAAAATACTAACAGAAAAAAAAAGAAACATAACATAAAGGCAACCATTAAAGTCTAGCCCATGATGCTAGCTAGAACAGCTTGTAAGAAGTTTTTCAGAATAGCTCAGAAGCATGCAATTCCCATCTATGCAGCATTTTCCCTGTCAGGACATCTACAAAGAGCATCAGAAAAGGGGCTAGAGTTAAGACAGGAAAGAAAATAGCTATGTGTGTGTACTAGATGGTCATGGCTTTACCTGACACTCTTGAACCAGTTAATGGGATTGTGTGCATTGACTAAGTAAACTGGGAAAAAGAAATGAGCTCTTCCTGATGGAGGGCCTTTTTGTCTGTTTAAAATACTATGCATATTACGTGCTGATACTAGTTACTGGAAACACACTGAATTAGATAGTTTTCCAATATAGGACTATGACTCCAGATGTTAAGATTACTTGAATTCTCTCATTAAATTCAAATTTTCCATTTCAAATTAAACATAATGCTATTGTTTTTCCAGCATATGCAAGTATATCTTATTATATAATAAATAGCCACAAACTCACCACCCTATTGGGACAAACGTGACACATACTAGAGGAGAACATCTTCCAGGGCAGCTCTGATGAGCATCATCAGTGTTCAAGAATAAAGGATCCCTGTGGTGATAATCTTTCTTGCACAAATAAAGCCTGTCTAGGGGTCAGAGAATAGAGTTTGCCACTAGCTAACCAAAAAAAAAGTCTGGAGGTCTGTACAGAGAGACAGGAAGTGTCACAGCTGGGCAGAAACAGGATATAAGCAGGTAGAAACAAGAAATCACTTCTCTGCAGAGATTCTTAGGAGCTAAGGTGTGGCTGTGGCTTGCTCCTTCTCTATGATCTCTCAACATTTCCCTCTATATCTGACTTTATTATCTAGACCAATAAAGAACTCCTTTTACAGATCCCTGTTAATCATCTCCTTGACTATGGTGAAGCCAGGTAAGAACTGGTGTCTCCCCTTTCCCTTCTCCCATTTGATAGGATAAGCCTTCTCCATTTCATAAGCATCAAAACAGCAGGTAATGAATAGAAGGGGAAGTTCCTAGTGGGGAACAGATAACGTAGGTCAAGATTCCCTTTTCTGTGAAGGCTTCCAAAACTGAGATGATGAAAGGCCGATTTCCTACTAAAATAAAGTGGTACAATTTTCTTTAAAACCCTTCAGGGGATTATTATTTCTAATTTTTAGCCCACAACTATGCTACTCAAAATGATATGGATACTTTTCTATGGTTGAAGGGTGAACAGAGGGTTGAGTATGCATCTCCATTGGTAGTGTATATTTTTTTCTGGCATACATGAAAGCCTAGGTTCCATCCAGCATGTATAACACCAGGTATGGTAGTTCAGACTGTTTTCTCAGCATTTAGTGCTCTTGTTTAGCAGCAGGAGTGGACCCTCTGTGAATTCCTCTTTAATACTAAGAGTCACAACTGATAGTCAAATTTAAGTAAAATGTATGTTATTGAGCTCTAACTTAAAGGCAGAACAAAATACTGACAAATAATTTCCTGAGTAGGATAATCATTAAACTCAGAAAAAAATGAAGGAAATAATAAAGCAAGGGAAGAAATTACAAGTGTATGTATTTCCACTTTCCCCCTGGCTGTTCTTCCTTTGTGCATGAATGTGTCAAACTCATATTCCATTGAATTAGAATCTTACCCTTGAGATTTGTCAATTAAAAACAATCCAAATATCTTTTAAGTAAATATTGAATTCAAGATGGGGCCTTTGGCTTTAAAGCCTTGAGTAAGACAACTGTAATTAGATCTATGTATATTAAAAGGCCTGGCCTTTGTGAACCAGCTGATGAGTTGTGACACTAGTATTTTACAGCAGACACTACAAGGTTATAGGGCTGCTTCCAGAGTTTGGTACTACAAAAAGGAAACAGCATTTCCATTTTAGTGGGTTTTAAATCAGAGTCAAGTTATAGACATCAAACAATGTCACAATGCTTTATTTTATTCATAATAACAAAAAATAATGTCTTTAAAGATTCACAGGTTTGAACTGTGTCAAAGAACATATTGTGTAAATTCCCACTGAATCCACTAGTCTCTTATACTACACACAAGTATTTGTACCTCTTACTTCAAAAACTATAATTTAATAATATCATTATTCCTTATCAATTAGAATAGTTTTTCCTTTGCTAAATAAGTGGCTGTTTAGTTTACACTTATGTGCACATCATTACAGTAAATGCCATGGCTGAAAACATAGCCTTTCAAATAAATAATGAAAAACAGTCCTCATGGCATACAGGGAATTCTCAACTTTACTTTCAGTGAAAGTGCTAGTTACCCCCACTTTTGTTTATGGTCCGGTTATGTTCAGTAAAAGTGTTTGATTGGAATGCATGGAGCCCTGAATTTGAAACTCAGCACCTCAGGAACATGTACAATGGTATATGCCAGTAATTCCAACAACTGCATCATGGAGGCCAGATGATTGAAATTCAAGTTCACCTTCCTAGGCCTAAAATGGGTACCTGAATCCTGACTCAAAGAGAAACTGGAGTTGGGTACGATATACATTCATTGGCTTCACTAAATAAAATAGAAGACTAATTCTTTAGTTGCTAGTTCTGGACTATCTATTGCTCACATATTAAATAATCATGGTTATTTTTACTATTTTGTCACATTTTAATTACCCTTGATGATTAAAGTCAATTTCTAAAACTCTATATAGATAATAATGCAATAATTAGATTTTCTATGCCCTTCTTTGGCAGTTTACAATATCTACCTAAATTTATAGTGCAGAATGCAACCTATAACTGTTTATCTATAATCTTATCACAGATTTCATATCATTCTTTTCCATGCAATTTAACAGCATAGCATACAATTTCTAGAGAACATATAATATGTTCATATGTATTATGAAAGAAGCATAGTAATTCTACTATTTCATTAATGTACAACAAAAATGTATTAATAATTAGTTGTTGCAGACATGAATTGTTCTAATTAAAATCTACTGGCTCAATACATGTGAAAAGCTAATGTCTTACTTCTGCTTTATTAGTAGCATTGATTGGACTCCCAGGTTCTCTTACCTTTCTTCCTGCTGAAAGCACGGTTCATGATGTGGATGGATCTTCCCAGCTGTTCAGCTCAGTAACACTCAATATCCTGAAAAAAAAAAAAAATTAATGAGGCATTGTTGACCAACATACTCTGTGTTTACAACAGTTTTTGTTTGCTTTTTTGAGAAAAGGTCTTGCTGAAGTGCTGAGAATAGAGTGTGCAATGCTACACTCAGCTCTTAGTGCATTTTAAATTACAGAGCCTTTAAGAAATGCTAAATACTCAACAAGCAACCGTCTGCCCAGTCTCACATGACAATAGATAAAGATAAAATATTATGGAATACTATTAGGGTCAGAGTTAAGTGCAATATGTCAGCTCACAGTCTTCCAAGGCATGCATATTATTTATTATATTTATCTGTAAATATGTAAATATAAGGAAGAAGGGTATGTTTCTTCTGAACTTGTTGAAAATAAATAAATCAATATTAGGGAATCTCCTAAACAACAGATATAGAGAGGAAAATTATTATGCTTTGAAAAGTAAACTCATTTTATAAATACATTCACTATATAATACATTTAAGGGATTTTTTTTTTTGTTCTACAAAAAGATTTTCCAACTCAGACACTTTATTTTACTCAGCTAATGTTTTCATGTAAAAATTACTTCTAGATACCTTCTCAGCAATACTGCACATTAACAGTTTATGAGGAGGTTAAGGTTAGAATCCCTACTTGGAGGCCCAGCAAGAGTTAAGTTTATGGAAGAATGCGGAAGAACTATTTTCTTTAAGAGGCAGACACTCTTGAACTGATATTACATTGGTCATCACTAGTTAGTACTGCCAGAATATTCCAAAGTAACTCAAAAGACTTTTTGGAATTACAATATATTATCCTTTCATAACTTACATTGTCATCTTTTACAATTACTTCAATCATGATGATGGGAGATGTCATTCTGTAAATATGTTTCTCATATTGGTTAATGAATAAAGCACTGTTGGCCAATAGGAAAGCAAGATAGGTGGGACTAGGAGACTAGGAGGAAAGAGGAAGAAGTAGGGAGGAGTTTCAAGATGTAGGACTAACAGGGTAGTCCACTGGGCCCTCTCTCTGGTAAGATAAGACCACATGGAAAGACTTGGATTGATAGAGATGGGTTAATATTTAAGACAAAGCTGGCCAATAAAAAATACTAGTAACAGGCCAACAGCTTTATATCTAATACAGCATCTCTGTGTGTTATTTGGGGCTGGTGTGGCTGTGGGACCAGGCCGGTGGAAAACATACTTGTAAAAATATGAAGTTAAAATATCTGTTTAATAAAACATTAGCTGAGTAAGATGAAGTGTCTGATTTGGACAGCCATTTTGCAGAACAAAAACTAACTTAGCCAAGTTATTGTATGTGTGAATCTATTTATAGAATGATTTTACTTTTAAGAACATAATAATTGTTTTTCCTATCACTGTTGTTAAGGAGAACTCCAAAATTGACTGCTTTTGTTTACGAGTTCAAAAGAAAAGTAACCTTCTTCCTTTAAATTTATAGATAAATATAATAATGTGCATGCCTTGGAGGATATTGAGCTGACATATTGTCTCTTATAGTATTACATAATGCTTATCTTTATTTATCTTCCATGATAATCCTGATTACAGAAAGCAAGGGGAGTTCACATGTTCAACTGACCCTCCCAATTCTGTGGGCTTTAGTCTTCCAAGCATCAAGAGAGCAAGGGGACTCATGGTAAGGCCTTTCCACAGCCTCATCACTTATGCCCAAATTTCAGTTGACAGAAGAGAAAGATCAAGAATTGATTTTGGTTTGGGAAACACTTTTCCCACCACATTCCTATCCTCAGTCCTGTCACTTTCTCATGAGGAGTATATCCAGCTTTTCATCCTGAGTATGTCAATCAGCATAGAAGCTCCATTCCAGGGGTACTCTTAACACCCAAGCTAGCCTTAAAACATTGGACTGTGCATCTCTCATTAATGTGATCTTTACTTACTTAATAGAGGAATTTCTAGTTCAAGGAGATGTAACCCAGTCAGTTATGAACAATCTCCCCTGAAACCAAGACCTATAATTGTTCATCTCAGAGCACTGGAGAAGAGAATATCACACAGAAAGTTTAGAGGTACATGAAGAAACTCCTCTAATAGAAAATCCAAAGAATTAACTTTAACATTTAAAGAGATCAAAGCTATTACACAGAAGCCAATAGCAATGATCAATCAGAGAAACCAATCTCAAGAGATTGTGAGAAATGTTTCACTTTATCTATGGGGAAAGAATAAAGACAGGATTACAGCTTACAAACTATTAAAGAAGGATACCCTCCCCCGCGCAATGAAACTATTCCCAGGAACATTCTCATCTCAAAAGTATACTCAAGAGTATGTTAAAGATTGGAGAATTATTCACCACCAAGAAAATTAAAATTCATATGAACATTCCAAAATCAGGAGTGCAATCGAGCCAAAAAAATAAAATCCAAAATAAAGAGAAAAGGTCAATGACAACTGATCCAGGGAGGAAGAATGATTTGTCCTGCTCTCCTGTGAGGAAGCCCAGACTAAAATCAAGGAACTATGGACTTGGAGACAGATGTATTTCCCCAAGCTTCTCATTAGGATTAAAAAAAAAAAAAAATGCAGTGCAAAGAAGGGTGGAACTGAGAACACAGTCATTCAATTGTTTAAATCTTCCAATGGAAAAAAATCTTAAAAGTGGCCAGAGGGAGAGTAGGAGAAGGGAGCACAGGACTGGAGAGGACGGTCGGGCAGAGGAGATAAAAATAGTCCTTGGATCTAACTAGACTACTTTGATGTTAACATTTTCTTTACAAACTATTAACAATAGATGAAATAGAGAGGTGATTTCATATTCATCTAATTTACTTTATAAGCAAAATATTTAAAGATACCTAGGGTCAACCAATATTCTTTAAGTAAACAACATATTTGGTAGAAACTAAACTACTGATATTTATACCTGGCTTAAAAGTTTAAAGTGGTCATCTCTTAAGCAAAAGCAGTTTTCTGGTTATCAATCTGATATTGAAGCTTTTGTTTTTTTAAAAATCCAAATATGCTGGATGCATATTTAATACTAGAAATTGCAAAAATAGTTCTGAGTTTCATTTTTTACCCTTGTGATTCCATTTGGAATCAATGTTCCAGGAACAGTTTTAAAGTATTGTGGGGGGGGGGCAAAAACTTATTAAAACACACATGAGCTCAACAGATAAAAGTCACTTTAAGATCTTGTTGTTCATGAAGATGATGCCATTATAATTAAATGTGGTCAGTATTCAGTTATAGATAGAAGGTAAACTTGGAGAAATACAAAACTTTTGTAAATAATAACGATATATTTAAATTGTACTCTCAAGTCTTTTACACATTGGTGAAACTGCATGTCTTTGAGGTGGTTGTTAGAGAATGGTAGGCATTCTTACATCCTGAATTTACTCCACACTCCCAAACTGATACAAAGCAAGTGCTTGAATTATTGCAACCAGCTGGTGTGCAAAGAGTAATGACTTCCTAAATCCTGCTAACACAATGCAGCTTGTCCCTGATGCTTGCCTTGATGCAACTGGTATCTGTTGTAAAGGTTCTCTGCTGAAATCCCCCAAGGGTAAGACATTTAGGAATATTCTTCATAGATTTTATGCCTGTACATTGTAAGCAGCTTTGCACTTACAGACAGATCAAATCTAAGTGACAGTAATAAAAACAAAGCAAAACAAAAAACCAAAAGCAGTGCACAACCAGAAAATTCATGCTACATGATAAGTCAAGTAGTACAGGAGTGTGCAGTGTCCTCTGAACTCCCCAAACAGAATATATATATATATATATATTCTGTTTCCTCTAGCACAGAGGTGACTTGAACCTGATTACAGTCATAAAAATATTTGCTATTTCCATAGATACATTTTGGGACATTATGTACACTGCACTACAACAAGTGTATCAAGATTAAAAAAAAATAGTATGACAGGGTGCCTACTTTTAAATTCTTACCATATTTGGAAGTAAGAGAGAGTGCACCTGGAGCTCAGTGAAGAGGCAAAAGCCAGATGAAAGATGAACATGCAGAAGATGTAGCATGAGGTGACATTCTTGTCCAGGGGATGGGTGGGGGAGCTTGTACAGGGGGTGGGGATATGAGTAGATAACTTTCCAGACTGTCAAAAGCTGATGTGTGAGAAGAAATGCCTGACTCTGACAGAAGCTTAAAATGTGGGTGGGACTTGTTCATTGTATGCATGGAGCGCCTAGCCTCATGTCTAGCCTTCAAAGCACCTCCAGCCCCTCATTAGGGCTCTGTTCTAGCATGTTCTGCAACAGCTGGTGGAGCACAGAATGGGTTAAGAGGTGCATCTGTGTTCTTGGTTTAACTGATCAAAAAGAAAAGCAATAATAAGCACCTTACCCTAACTGACATTTAAATCCATTAGTTTAAATGGCTTTATTCTGACAACAGTTTCTTTTTAAAGAAGATTTTGGTAAGGCACATCAAAAATCATTTCTACAGCTGTGTCTCTTGCACTGTACAGTTAGATCTTGGAACAGTGCTGGCATATCACAAAAGGCTGTGTAGTTATCCAGTGACTAGAACGCTGTGCTTATTCTCTGGTATCAGCCTGGAGGGGCTCCATCCCTCAGTTCTCACATCCTTAGGACCAGAAAATGACACACAATTGTCAGAGAAACCACTTTTCTGCCAATGTAAACTGGATCTCCACATGTGCACTTCAGTATCTGCGTTGTTCTGAGATAAACTTCTCAGGTTCTGGCCATATTTCAGGAGTTACACATTTAGGTTTTCATTATGATTCTTTCCCATGGCAATTAAACTATTTTCTTACTTGAATTTCATTATGAAGTTGTGTCCCTAATGAAAGTCAGATGCCTTTCTCTAAAATGAGATAATTACACAGAAAAAAATGTTGCTAAGAAAAATATTCTCAAAGACTAATGAAGTATTTAATAGGAAACACCATTGTCTATGCTAAAATAAATATTTATCACATACTTGACTGGTGTAGATTGTGGAAGATCTCAAACATGTCCTTCCTTTTGAACTACAAACTTCATTCTTTGCAGAAATCCCAAGTAATACTTTATCTACTTAAACAAATCACTGCTATTTCACTGCAAAAATATGAATACTCCTGTGCTCCTCCTCCTCCTCTTCATCTTCTTCCTTCAGTTGTACACATTGTATTGTAATTTATTAAACCTTCAGCCTTGGTCATTTCACAAAATGCTTCCATATCTGTATCCTAGTGACAAAGAACTGCAGGATTCAATTACAGAGATGAAGTTGTCTTTGACAAAACCTCCTGAATTCCTCTGAAAGACTCAACAGTGTGGTTGCACAGTTAATGCTGTTAGATCTTAAAACCCAAAACTATAGATTTCTTTTTTTCTTTTTTTAAATTATTTTTTAATTTATTTTATATAACCAAGTCCATTTAAATGAAAACAAACATTTATAGACAATATTTGGGAATTTGGGCATTGTTCTTTCCAAATTACTTCCTGCTGGTAAGGGGCGCTGTCATGGGGAATTCGAAGAAGATTCAGAAATGCTGGCTGTAAGACTATAGATTTCTAAGGCTAAAATATGTATTCTATTTAATCACAGCCCACAAAACAATAGTATAAACTAGTTCAAAAATAGTGCAAGTATTCCTTGTGTCACAGGGATGTTGCATTTGAAAGGAACTTGACATTTGAATCTTGATTGGTAAATATGTTGATACATTGGCATTTTGACAATAGGTATAGTTTTAAAATTACACTAAATATTAAAACTTGATAATTATAAATATGTCTGAACTTACTGCTTTCACTGATATTTTTAATGACTGTTTTGTTTAAGAAAAGCACAAAAGAGATTGCTCTTTTTAAAATTTAAATATTATAATCATTCTTCAATTACTTGGGTATTTCCTTCTTAATTTAATAAAACCATTTTACCATAATGAACACACAAAAACATTACACAGCTTCAGAATGGCCACTATCACTATAAAGCAGTTCACTGAGATATAAAGAACTTGGGTCTGGGCAAAGGTTTGAGATTCCTTTTTGCTATCTTTTATAAGCCCAGAAAACATATCTTGCCCAACTTAAATGGATGACCAGAATAATAGAAGCCATTCTCCTGAGATGAAATCAAGGGTAGGGGAAAGAAAGTCTTCAGCTATTAATGCTGTCCTCACCATTGGCAAAAAGGATAGATGCATTGCCCAGGATTGGACATAGAAGTAACACCTTCTGCTTTTGCCATTGCTACCATGATCACTTTTCTTTGAACTTTAGTGTGACCATAGTAAGCACAAATTTGTTGGTTTTGTACTTTGCTTACCTATTAATGCTTCAATCATAACTGATAAAATATTTCTCCTAATCGCCTATTTAAAAATAATGTACTTGACCCTGGGCCTGTGATTCTGGAAACAAACAAAACTTCAAGAAATTTTCCCTTCTCTTGTAAATCTGAGCACTGCAAAGGACTCTCTCTGTAGTGAACACAAGCAATTGTGACCCTCAATCTCCTTTTCTTCACTCTATATATGGCTATCTGAACCACTTGTGCACAGAACCAAAATGTGCTGCCTTGTCTTAATCTAATTTCATCAATGTCTCTTTGTCACATGATTCCAGGATGGGGGACTTACCCACAATCCTATAATCCCCACCATTTCCTCCTGGACCACTGAAAATTTGACTTGATTTTGAAGCATTACCAGATATACTGTCCCAAATTACCTCAGCTGACCCTGAAGTTGTCTCTCCCCTAACATGCTCAAATTCTGACTAGTGGGTTCTCCTGCCATATTTGACCCTCCCCTTAGAGAAATAACTCTCCCTAACATCCTCTTCTAACCTAAGGCTAGATTTATTTTTATGTGACAAATCATTTGAACATATTTAAAAAAATGTTCTGGCTACTAACCTCAACCTACTTTGCTGAACTAATTTGAAAAATCTTCCTTTCAGGTCATCCATTCAAATGAAGCAGCAGTTTTATTCTTGCACAAATGAGTGCTTTCATATCTCTATCTACAATAAGCCATCAAATGAATTAGAAAATGATGCCCAGGAAAAACACATGAATGTAATGCTAGCAGACTGCACTTCTTTCATCTTTAGCATGTAGGAAATATCTATAGAAAATATTAGTTTAATTCCAAACCAAATAAACAATTTCTTAAAACAGTGCACATTCTAGTGATGTGTGTGCTTGTGTATGTATTTGTGTGTGTGTATGAGTTATGAGTGTGTGTACCAGCAAAATTTGCTAAAACAATTTAACAGTTTAAAAGCATGTTGTTTTGAAAATATTCAGGATAAATAAACTTTAAATTCATATACATTATTCATAACAAGTGAAAAACATGAGTCTGAGAGGCTCCTGCACTGGAACTCACCTGAAAGCCTCCTCTCTTGGGACTTGCTCTCATGGTTCCAGAAGGAACCTTGCAAGTTACCAAAAGAGTGGAAAAACCATAAGTCCTACACACCTATGAGGCTGATAAACCTCACCAATAGCTAGAATGGCATATAACTCTATGAGAGCAGTAGTAGAAAGCACACCTTGGAGGTACTAATAACTCTAATTGGATTTAAGACCCTCTCAACAAGATGAAAAACCATGCATTACTGGAAACCTTGCTAACTACTCAGTGCTAGTGAAGTCATAGTTACTGACCACTTTCACTTTACAAAACCATTC
Source organism: Phodopus roborovskii (assembly GCF_943737965.1). NCBI lineage: Eukaryota > Metazoa > Chordata > Mammalia > Rodentia > Cricetidae > Phodopus > Phodopus roborovskii. Next base: position 27,994,914 of record NW_026126459.1, on the reverse strand, counting down.
TAATCCATAATTACACTCTATTTGTCCTCATGCCCATAAATAATGGTAGTCCTCACCCCCTCAAGGAAATTTTCCTTTGAAACAGATGGAGAACATAACAGGAAATCACAAATAATCCAATGCAGGTTGTGGAGCCCAGTCACATGCCCCTTATTTAGCATGGTGTCTTGAGGACATATCCAGTGTGACTAGTCTCGGCAGAAGAGGGGTGAAAACACTGAAAGAGTCAAAGGAACCCGGAGTCTGCTATGAACATCAGAAGCTATGCCTGTGAAATTTCATCAACGTCAATACCTAAACATGAGCTGAACTAGGAAGGACAATAGCAATGGAAATAGCAAAGTAGAATGGAAAAAGAAACCCCACCAGGTCTTAACTCTGCACAAAGAACCAGAAGCAACAAAGAAATGCTAAGAGCCAGAGAACTAGTCTCCCAGGAAAGAGCAAACTAATTTGTTACCTAATCCCAAATGGCCAATTCCGAAAACATACATAAAAGTGACATTAAACATAGAATGACCAGCTTGTATTTATATATTTAGAAACACACACACACATACATCCACACATGCAGAGCAATGAAGAACAAGCAATGGATTTTAAAAAGAGGGGTACATACGGAGGTTTTGAATGAGGACAGGGAAGAAGAAAAGATATGATTATAATTAAAAAAAAAAAAAAACACTCCTCCACTTCTGGTGGGAGTGCAACCTGGTACAGCCATTTTGGAGATCAGTATGGTGGTTCCTCAAGAAAATGGGAATTAGTTTACCACAGGACCCGGCAATCCCTCTCTTAGGCATATACCCAAATGACCCAAATCCATGCAACAAAGACATCTGTTCACCCATGTTCATAGCAGCACTATTTGTAATAGCAAGAACCTGGAAGCAACCTAGATGCCCCTCAATTAAAGAATGGATAATGAAGATGTGGCACATCTACACAATGGAATACTACTCTGCAGAAAAAAATAATGGAATCTTGAAATTCGCAGGCAAGTGGATGGCAATTGAAGAAACCATTCTGAATGAGGTAACCCAGTCACAAAAAGTGGAACATAGTATGTACTTGCTCATATATGGATTTTTAGACATAGATCAAAGGATCACCAGCCTATAATTCACACCACCAGAGGAACTAGGATACAAGGTATATTCTAAGAGATTCATATAAAGTCCCTCACAGAACTGGGAAGGGACAAGTCCCCCAGAGCACAGGGGAAGTGGGGGGGCAGTGAATGGAGAGAGAAGTAGGAGAAAATGAGGGGGAGGCAAGGAAAACACGTGTGACCAGAAAGATTGAGCCTGGTTAGGAATAGACAGGAAAGAGAGAGAGAGGGGGGGAGAGGGAGAGGGGGAGAGAGGGAGAGAGGGAGAGAGGGAGAGAGAGAGAGAACATAAAAGAGGGAGTCAATATTGGTTTGAAGATAAAATTGAACATAAAGAAAGAGAGGGTAAAAGGGAGGGAGGGAGAGAGGGAGGAAAGGAGGGAGGGAGAGGGAACTGGGATTGACATGTAAAATAATAAATTAAATAATAAAAAACGTAAAAAAGAAATATATTTTTTAAAAATACTTCATGGCTAACATCAACAAATACAACTTGTTACAAAACTGGCGAGTGTTTGTTATTCTGACTCACCAGGGTATCCAAATCATGTGATACATTTGAATTGGTATCAGAGTCCTGTCTTTGAGGACAGGAAAGGCATAGGCTCCTTTGATACTAGGGAACCATATGTTCCAATGCCAAAGACACCCACTAAGACTAGAATGCTGGTACTCAGCCTTCTTTCATTCAGGTTCTTTGAAAACTCACAGGAGCATTTTTAAAAATTTTCTGCTCATAATTTGAATACTAAAAGAATATGTAGCTTCTAACAAAATTCAAGAACAACTATAAAAATTATCCAACATGATCAAGTAGGCTTCATCTTAGAGATGTAGGGATGGTTCAACATATGAAAATCTGTCAATGTAATCCACCATATAAACAAACTGAAAGGAAAAAAAATCCATATGATTATCTCATTAGATACTAAAAAAGCTTTTGACAAAATCCAATGCCTCTTCATGATAAATGTCTAAGAGAGACCAGGGATACAAGGAACATACCTAAATATAATAAAGGCAGTATACAGCAAGCTAGCAGCCAACATCAAACTAAATGAAAAGAAACTCAAAGCAATTCCTCTAAAATCAAGAATAAGACAAGTCTGTATACTCTCTCCATATCTCTTCAATACTGTACATGCAGTTCTAACTAGAGCAATAAAACAACAAAAGGTTATCAAGGGGATACAAATTGGAAAGGAAGAAGGTGAACATTGGCTATTTGTAGCGGATATGATAGTATACATAAGTGACCCTGAAAATTTAACAAGAGAATTCTACAGTTGAAAAACACCTTCAAAAACTTTGATGGCAGCTTATTCTGGAGAGGATGTGGAATCCTCCACTGAGAGTGGGTGTGCAAACTTGTACAGCTACTTTGGTACTTTGGTACAGGTGATTTGTCAGAAAACCGGAAATCTACCTCAAGACTCACCATCACGACTCAATCATACCACAGGGACACTAACTCAACTATGTTCATAATAGTATTATTCATGCTAGCCAGAGCCTGGAAACAACCTAGTGGCCTCTCAACCAAAGAATGACTAAAGAAATTGTGGTACATTTACACAATGGAGTATTACTCAGAAAAAAAAAAGAAAGGAAGGAAGAAAAAAAAGAATCTGCAGGCAAATAGATAGAACTGGAAAAAAATCATCCTGGATGAATTAACACATCCCAGAATGATAAACAGTATGTACTCAGTCATAAGTGGCTATTAGATGTAAAGCAAAGGATTACCAGACCACAATCTACAGCTGCAGAGAAGCTAGGCATCAAGGAGGACCCTAAGAGGGGCACATGGAAGGGGAAATAGATGAGACCTTTTGTGTAAACTAGGGATGAGGGTGAGGTAAAAGGAAGGGGATGGGGATAAAAACATGAGGGATGGGATGGTCTAGTTCGTTGGGTGAGCAATGAAAGAGATATTTTGATAGAAGGAGCCATTATGGAGTTAGGGAAAATATGGTGTTAGGAAAATTACAAGGAATCCACAAGGAAGACTCCTGCTAAGAATCCTAGCAATAGTAGAGTGGGTGGCTGAACTGGCCTTATCCTGTAGTCAGATTGGTGACTACCCTGTCATTATAGAACCTTTATCCAACAACTGATATAAGCTGATGTTTCATAGCCAAGCACCAGGCAGAGCTCTGGGAGTCCAGTGGAAGAGATGAGAAGGGATTATTGAGCAAGGTATGGCAGGAGCATGACACAGAAACACCCAGAGACAGCTGACAAGAACTGGTGGGAGCTCATTGACTCTATACCAACATCTGGAGAGCCTGCTTGGGACCAAAATAAGCCCCCTACAGGTGGGCAACAATTGCATAGCCTTGTCTGTTTGTGGGACCCCTGACAGAGAGGCCAGGATCTATCCAGGCACATGAACTGTCTTTCTGGAGCCCATTCCCTATGGTGTGATGTCTTGCCCAGCCTTGGTGCAAGAGAGAGCCTTGGTCCTGCCTCAACTGAATGTGCCAGGCTTTGTTGAGTCCCCATGAGAGACTTTATCCTTTCTGAGGAATAGATGGGGGATAAGCTGGGGGGGCGGGATAAGTGGTGAGCAAAAAGAGGGGAGGGAAGAAAAACTGTGGTTGGTATGTAAAATAGATAACAAAGGTAGGAAAAAAAAGGAATATGTTGCTTCTTCCTTTGACTGAGATATCATATCAGCTTTTTCATCTTACCTGGTCCTTCAGTTTCTTCTAGAACTGGGCTGGAAGCTTGAGACTGAAGTCTCAGCACTAAGTCAAAACCCAATCTACAGTTTTTCTTTACTCATTTCTGAAGGGAACAGAAACCACTCACTAGCTTAAGTTCGTTCAAACTCTTAAGAACTGGCACCATTCCCATCCTTTGTTTCTTGAAATGTGAAATTACATGTTTCTTTTTCACTTGTGCCACAAAATTCTTAACAATGTATTTTATTTCCTCACTGTATGTCCTCAGACCCTATGAAGATCTGTTTCATTTCTAGTAAGAGAGTGAGTTGAAAATGGAGCACAGGCTGGGGGGTTTTCATGGGTGGATGACATCTATAACCATAAACAAAATAAACAAAGATGTATGAATGTGTGTGTGTGTGTGTGTGTGTGTGTGTGTGTGTGTGTGTGTGTGTGTGTGTGTGTTCTAGCCATTGTTACCTACTGAAGTTTATACATCAATAGTGGCTGAGATTTCTCCAGGCTTGTAATTCAAAGAGGAGAGGTAAAGTATCTTGATAAGTTATATGCTTTAAATAGAAACAAAGTGTCTTTTAAATTAGTACCATTTTAGATACTGCATTTAACAATTAAATTACCTTTTCTTACCATATTCTCTTTTTATAATAAACATAGTTATTTAGCTAAATGTACTGTTTTAGGAGTACTTGTAAATTACTCCAGTATAAATATTGGCTCATGATCTAATAAGCAAAAATTAAACTCATATATATATATATATATATATATATATATACACAAACAATTGTATACATTTGTTTTGTCATATTAGCAAATCTGTGCCAAAAAATATCCTTTTAAAGCATCTTAGGACATTATTGATAAGAAGGGACATTTCAGAGTCACTATGCTGCATGTGGACTTCAACACAAATAATGACCAACTCATGACAGAAATTGTCTGTTTGTTTTATGCATTAGTATCACTATTATGAATCTTGGACCTACCCATCTTTGACACAGACAGGCCCCTTGCTGTTTTAAATCTTGTCCCTTTGGTCCTGATCTGCCAACAGGGTAAACAGATCTGGACTGGGTAGGCAAGGGTGTACATCATCTGGAACTACATAGTGAACAGAGAAAAACTGTAGATGCCTGAGGCACATGCACTAATAACTACCATAGCTCACATGCTTCTAAAGATATTTCAGTACCATCACCCTTGAAACTTGGAACTATCTTTTTGATGTAGCTACACTTTGTTCAATTTAGTGAATACATTTACTTTGCCACAGCCCCTTGGACTATATAGTCAGAAACTTTCAGACTAAAGTAATCCTTCCTTTGAACAACTTATTGAAAAACTAATTCTAAACACATGTGGACCCTTGCCTTCTAAATTTTGGAATGTGTTAGTATTTGTTGAAATTTACTCACTGAAAAGCAAAAAGGCTATTCAGTGAGTAAATTTCTCAGATTTACATTGAAAGACATACCTTTCTATGACCTTGGCTTTGCTCTCAGTACCTTAAGTGTAGTGAGTGTTGTGTTATATCTGCCAAGTGAGAAATACTCCAAATCCTGTCATAAAGCAAATCAAAATACAGAAATGAAAGGGGGCAAAGACTGTTGAATAATATATATGTTAAAATAATCTTATAGATCAATAATAAAATTCATATTTGCGAGCATCCACATTCCCAAATGCATCAACATTCTTGAATTCTCAAATTTTAATCACTGTTTTGTATATGTGTACTCAATACAAAGAGTTATAGTTACTTAATATTTTTATGAAATGCCTACATGCATGTAGTCCATACAAATGTAAATTAATGAATTCAGAATAATGTATCTCAAAAGGTAAACTTTTTAATTTTAAAATCAATCTTCTGCAAAGGTATATTTGATATTTCTGATGCATTATTTACTACCTAATGATTTATAATGCTACCATTTGTTAAATGTATCTAGTGCTTTTGAAATGTAATATTCAAGCAGCTAATAAATGCCTCCATATTAAGAATAATGGAAGACAATGGTCATGAGAATTATCTTGACAAGAAAGTCCCAAGTTGGGGGCAACACACTTTACAGTATCAGGTAAAAGGGAGAATAACTAATTTTGTTGTTTTTTTTTAATTTAATTTATTATTTTACATGTTGATCCCAGTTCCCTCTCCCTCTCTCCCTCCCTTTTACCCTCTCTGCCCTGTCACATGCACCCTAACACCCTCCCCTCCCATCCCCCCCACCCCAATTCCATATGTAGGGGAATGCCATCCAGTTGGGGTCATGTAGATCTGAAAAGTCATTTGAAGTAGGGACTAGAGCTTCTCTCCTGTCTCTAGGTTAAGGCAGTTAACCCTCCATGGGGGATGTGTTCACAAGGTCCTTTTGTGCACCAGGGATACATCCTGGCTCCACTGTCTGAGGTCACTTAGACTGCTCAATCCTTCTGGCTGAGACCCATATTCAGGGGGGCCTCAGTTAGTCCCATGCTGGCTTCCCAGCTATCAATCTGGGGGCCTGTTAGCTCCTTCTTGTTCAGGTCAGCTGTCTCTATGTGTTTCTGCCACCTAGTCTTGTCCTCTCCATCTGCATCTGGGTTCTAGTTCGACTAAGTGTTTATGTATGGGTGTTTGCTCCTGTTTCCAACAGGTATTAGATGAGGGCTCCATGGATAAGTTAGTTGTTGATCTCATTATCCAGGAAGGACATTTATGGTAGCCTTTCCACGGAAGCTCAAATTGTTAGTTGGCGGCAGTCTTGTAGTTCTCTAGACCTTTCTTTGGTTTCAATTTTCTCTTCAAACCAATATTGACTCCCTCTTTTATGTTCTCTCTCTCTCTCTCTCTCTCTCTCTCTCTCTCTCTCTCTCTCTCACTCTCTCTCTCTCTCTCTCCTGTCTTCTATCCCTACCTGGATTAAATCTTCCTAGTCGCACATGTATTCCTCTCCTCCCTCTCACTTTCTCCTACTTCTCTCTCCATTCACTGCCCCCCCCCCCACTTCCCCTGTGCTCTGGGGGACTTGTCCCTTCCCAGTTCTGTGAGGGACTTTATATGAATCTCTTAGAATACACCTTGTATCCTAGTTCCTCTGGTGGTGTGAATTATAGGCTGGTGATCCGTTGCTCTAGGTCTAAAATTCATGCATGAGTGAATACATACTATGTTCCTCTTTTTGTGACTGGGTTACCTCATTCAGAATGGTTTCTTCAATTGCCATCCACTTGCCTGGGAATTTCAAGATTCCATTATTTTTTTTTTTCTGCAGAGTAGTTTCCATTGTGTAGATGTGCCACATCTTCATTATCCATTCTTCAATTGAGGGGCATCTAGGTTGCTTCCAGGTTCTTACTATTACAAATAGTGCTGCTATGAACATAGTTGAACGATGTCTTTGTTGCATGGATGTGGATTATTTGGGTATATAAGAGGGGGATTGCCGGGTCCTGTGGTAAACTAATTCCCATTTTCCTGAGGAACCACCGTACTGATCTCCAAAATGGCTGTACCAGGTTGTACTCCTACTAGCAGTGGAGGAGTGTTCCCCTTTCTCCGTATCCTCTCCAGCATAAGTTGTCATTGGTGTTTCTAATTTTAGCCATTCTGACAGGAGTAAGATGGTATCTCAAAGTTGTTTTGATTTGCATTTCCCTGATAGCTAAGGATGTTGAGCACTTTTTAAAATGTCTTTCTGCGTTTTTGATTTCCTCTATTGAGAATTCCTTCTTCAGTTCTGTACCCCATTTTTAAGAGGGTTATTTCGTGTTTTGTTGACTAGTTTCTTGAGTTCTTTGTATATTTTGGCGATCAGCCCTTTGTAGGATATAGGATTGGTGAAAATCTTTTCCCAGTCTGTGGGCTGCCGTTTGTTCTTGTTTTTGAAAGACATGGAAATGATAAAAAAAAAAAATTCTCTTCAACATGGGAGACATAGAAATGCCTTTCTCCCTGTGCAACCTCTACAAAATTGAGTTGCGAGAACTGCAGAGGACAAATGTGACACAATATTCTTAAATTATTGGAGAGGGAGCATTACACAGACATGGCCAAAAATATCCATGGGTTTTTGTTCTTTTGCTTTTTCAGGATCCTTGACATTTCCAACACTGGGGCAGTGCAGGGAAGGCATCTTGGGCCACTCTAGCTGAGTTTATCTTTCTCTACTGTCTTTCTTTTTGTCTTTTCTTTTTCTTTTGTAGAGTGCAGTTTATGGTTTATAAAACAAAAAATCATGAGTCTGAGAATTGGGCAGGTTGGAATATGGGGCTGAAAGGGATGTGGGAGGAGGAAGCAATCAGAAGGTATTATAAATACATATGAATTCAACAATGAAAAATAAACATTTAAAAAGTAGAGTTAAAGATAGGTCTGGGATAGATATGTAAAATAAGAAAAAACTAAATATATATTTAAAAAAAAAAAACACAGGTCTTATGGGTGAGAGTTTAGGGAAAGGACAATACAAAATACCAAGCCAAGATGTTTTAGAGTTTCTCAACAGAGAGATTAACTGCATCTATCTATTAATTTTGAAATTTTTATATCATAAATTGAACCCCGGAGGAACTGCAGGAGGCTTCCTCTGCTTTTGAGCTTGTGACCGGGAGGTGAAAAGCTTAGTGATTCTGCTGTTCATCTGTGCAGCACACAGTGCATTCTGGACTCTGAGCCTTGACATAGGAAAGAGGACTCAGAAAGCAATCTTCTGACTTAAAGGCAAGCAGACAGGGTAAAGCAAATCAGCCTGGGAATAGCAGCATGGATTGGTCCTTAATGTTCTACACAGAAGACGTGATGTAATATTAGAAAATATTAACTGCTGTAGTAATGTAGTACTGTAAAGATTCAAAGTTTTAAAATGGTGACGTGATTATAAGAAATTCATCACAACCCCATAAATTTCCACTTGAAAAGTTTACTTCTGCCATTAGAGTAACACTGAATTTATGTGTCTTTAATATCATAAGTCAATGTTTGCTTTTAATTATCATTTTTGTGATTGTATATGTATGCAAGTGCATGCTCAGATGTGTGTGAGTTCAGATGTGTAGGTGACAGGGCACATGTGTGGAGATCAAAGAACAAATTCCAGCGTCAGTCTTTATCTTCCACAGTCTTTGAAACAGGTCTATTTCCTGCCTTATACACAAAGCTAGTTGGCCTGGATTATAAACACTCTCCTGCCTTCACCTCACACACTACACCAATATCACAGTTGTATGTTTACACATACACCTTTACCTTCATCTCACACAGCTATACCAGAATCATAGCTGCAAGCTTGCACACCCAGTGTTACATTGGTCCTAAAGATTTAAAATTAGGTTCTCATGATTGTACAAGTAACTTATTTGCTGAGTCATCTGCCCAACTCATCCTTTGCTTTTAAATTAGAACTGTCATTTACTATATGAACACAATAGACACATTTCCCACACACGTAGAGACTAAGCACATCATACACAAACTGCACTAATGCAATTGACCATCCTTTCCCTTTCCTCAGAGTTTACTCCAGCAAGGGACTCAGAGGGAAAGGTAAACTGTGAAGATGGTTTAAGATGTAACTTCCCAATGAGTTTCTTTACAAAAGAGAAGCAAGCACACTTCAAGACAATGTATTTTCAACTATGACAGTAAAAAAGAGAATGATAACTATGAGAAAAACAAATCAAAATAAGTGTTTTATGTTATGTAAAGATTGGCAAAGGCCAAGAGTTGGCAATTCTGTATTAAATTCCTAAACCATCAGTGAACTGAGACACAAGGGAGGCACCAACCCAAAGAAGCCCTGTTCTGATAGGAGAGCACAGCCTTTCTTGTAAAGAGAAACAAACACTGATCTCTTGTGGTTCCAATGCTCTGCTAGCCTTTTCACTTCATCTTCTGCTCTCATAATGCAAACCATCTGCAGCATTATGCAGCTGAAGCTCTTTCCTCTAACACTGCACAAATGTGCTCACTCAGCAGTCTAACACTGTGACTGCATAGTGCATGTCTTCAATAATTTCTATGCCAACACCGACCAGGTAAAGCAAAACAACATTTTGTCTTTCTCTGGTATATGTCAAGTTGGTGTTAAATTGCTAATAAAATTCAGTAGAAAACTCGCTCTTTAGAAAAGATTAAATTCAAAAAGCCCTGATTAAATATATTGTTAATAATTTAAATAGCCATGAGTTCCTTTTTCTAAGCTAAGCAGCCACTCAGTTTTGCGGGTGAACTGGCAGCCTATACTAAATTACTAACTGAGCAATCTGCCCAATGGTGACAGTAAACTTGCTTAGCAAAAGCCAGGAAGTCAGAAGGGAAGGGGGCCTAGTGTTGATGGCATTTAATCATTTCCAGCTGTGAAGTAGACTGTGTCTGAGCTGAGAGCTCTATTGAATGGCAATGTCTAGACTCCTGAAATACAAACTTTGGTCTTTATGGTGTCCCTTGTTGTGGTCTATGGAAGAGCATTTCCTTCTGAAAGTTTATTGTTTAAGTGCAGTTACTACAGAAAGCAGGAGCCACCTGCCCCAATGTCTTTCTGTTTCTTTTATACGGAAAGCATTCTAACGAAATGAAACCTGAAGAAAGTAATACTCATTCATCTTGACTCACTGGGTTCAATGTTTCAATGCTCAGATATATATACAACTGGACATGGATATGTATAAATAATATATGTCCTCATAATTTGAAAGTGAAACATTTTACCATAAAGAATTACTTCAAACTCTGACACTAAAACTAGCTTTTTATTCAAGGTTACTATTCCTCAGTTCAAATTTCAGATAGAAAATATCCACAGGAAGGGTTAAGGCTGTGGAGATAGTCAGGCTATTATTGAGTGTACTCTTTTCAATTTCTAGCACTGTATAAACCAGATCTGCTGGTGCATATCTATAATCATAGCACTCTGAAGATGAAGGCAGGAATCACGAAAGTTCAGGTCATCTTTGGCTACACAGTAGGTTCCAAGCCATACTAATATATATTGACCATATATCAAAAACCAGCAACAAAAACAACATAGTTTCTATTGATATAAAGAGACACCATGACCATGGCAACTATTACAAAGGAAAACGTTTAATTGGTTCAGAGATTCAGCCCATTCTATCATGGTGGGACATGGTAGCATGCAGTCAGGCAGGCATGGTGTGGAAGAAGTAGCTGAGAATCCTACATCTTGCAGGGAAGAAGTGTTCTGTCTCACTGGGCATGGCCTGAGGATATATGAGACTTCAAAGCCTGCCTACACAGTGGCACGCTTCTTTCAACACATCTTCCTAATAGTGTCACTCCCTTGGGGGATCATTTTCTTTTGAACCACCATAGCATCTATATCCTGATATTGTTTCATACTAAGTTTCATACTGCTGTGACTAGAATATCTCCAACTTAAATATCATTTCATTCTACATAATTTTCTTCATGGGCAACATACACAAAAGCAATGAGGAGGCCTTCCCAAACTATGAATCATAGAAATTCAAAATGTGTATGGGTAATGCAAACAAATTTACTGAAGAAAGGGAAATGGTAAAAACAAATTTAATTAAAAGACATTTCTTATACCTGAAGTTAGCCATATGACTTAAAATAGTAAGTGAAAGATAGTTACCATAAGAGTAACTCAGTTTTGGCAAAATAATTATTTCAATTATCTGCAGGGCTGGAGGTAAAGAAGAGATAGACACTAGTAAAAAGCAAGGCTTGGGGGTTGAGCTGTGGGTCTGTTCTGTGTCAGGGTCAGTATGACCTGATGTTTACAGGAATGTTCATATTTAACATAGTCACCCTTTAAAGCATACCTTCGTTTTGTGAATACACATCTATGGGGATTATCACTGTCTCAAGGTCTAATATCAAGGAAAAGACTCATTTACGACAGGCTCAGTTTTCCCAATATGTGAATAGACTATAAAGTTTGTTTCTCATAATGTGCTTTCCAAGGGAAGATGATTTTTTTTTTAAACACCTCCTTCCTTTTTGAATCTTGTGGGAAAACAGAATTTGGGAGTAATGCGGTAGAAGTAAAACTCAGATTACTAAGAAGAAATATTTTGGATCTAAATGACTATAATATAGGAATGGAGGATAGTTAGATGTGACTATGAGGTGCAAGATAGGATTATGCCTCAAGCATGCATTTTAAACTGTTAATTTTTATTACAAAAGTATTTTTTTTGCAAGACTAATTATTGCTGTGGAACATGACATGTAATTATTTGTATATTAGAGTAAATAAGAGAGCAAGTCTCTTGGAATCAAATCATCTCTAGTGAAACATGTGTTCTGCACCTATGTTTTATTACAAATTAGATAAATTATAAGAAAGCCAACATAAAACAAAAATTAGGTAACAATTTTCATATCTCTTAAGAAATTCTTTCATATTTTACTATTTCTGTCATTCAAAATACACTAATTATTACACCAGAACTTTGTAAGAACAAATATTTGTTAAATAGGCCAGTTTCGAACATCCTTAGTAAAATATTTCTATATGCTAGCAGAAAGCATGGAGAACCTTTGATGCACTGGAATTTTAATGCTGGAATCTCAGATACAAAAACTAACTGCTTGTGATTTACATAGCACTGGCTCAGAGCAAGCCAGAACAGTTACATGCTATTGGTGAAATACACCTGGCTGGTACACAAATTACCAGGATACAGTGTGGTCCTGAGTAACTACCACGTGACACAGAAAGAATGGGGGAGGCAGAAGTCAATAGTCACTCTTGGCTGTCTTAATATGGGAGCTAGCTTTTATAATCAAATTTGGAGGAGGAAAAACACTTGGGCCATCCACTGTCAATACCACATATGCTGTTCCAGTAACAAGGAAGAGTATGCTATATTTCTAATTTTCAAAATGACAGAAAAAATGTATGTAATTATCATTCATAATATTTTGTTTTAAAATATATACACTGTGGAATGAATTGAGTATTTTTGCATCGATGTTCATCAGGGATATTGGTCTGTAGTTTTCTTTCTTAGTTGTGTCTTTGTGAGGCTTGGGTACCAAGGTTATTGTGGCCTCATAAAAAGAGTTTGGCAATGAACCTTCTGTTTCTATCTTGTGGAACAGTTTGAGGAGTAGTGGTACTAGTTCTTCCTTGAATGTCTGGTAGAATTCTGCCTTGAATCCATCTGGCCCTGGACTTTTTTTGGTTAAAAGGCTTTCGATGACTGCTTCTATTTCATTGTGGGTTATAGGTCTATTTAAGTTGTTTGTCTGGTCTTGATTTAATTTTGGTAAGTGATAGTTATCCAGAAATTTGTCCATTTCCTTTGAATTTTCAATTTTTGTGGAATACAGATTTTCAAAGTATGACCTGAAAACTGTCTGGATTTCCTCTGTGTCTGTTGTTATGTTCCCCTTTTTGTTTCTGATTTTGTTAATTTGCATGTTCTCTCTGTGCTTTTTCGTTAATTTGGATAAAGGATTGTCTATCTTGTTGATTTTCTCAAAAAACCAACTCTTTGTTGCATTGATTTTTTGTATTGTTTTCCCAGTTTCTATTTTGTTGATTTCAGCCCTCAAGTTAATTATTTCCTGGCATCTACTCCTATGGGGTGAATTCGTTTCTCTCTGTTCTAAGGCTTTCAGTTGCACTGTTAATTCTCTTATTTTACTATCCTCTGTTTTCTTCATATGGGCACTTAGTGCAATGAACTTCCCACATAGCACTGCTATCAAGGTGTCTCATAAGTTCGGGTATGTTGTATCCTCATTCTCGTTGAATATTAGAAAGTCTTTAATTTCTTTCTTTATTTCTTCTTTGACCCAAGAGTGGTGCAATTGCACATTGTTCAGTTTCCATGAGTTTGCAGGTTTTCTGCTATTTGTGTTGTTGAATTCCAATTTTAAAGCATGGTGGTCCGATAAGATACAGGGGACTATTCATATTCTCTTGTATCTGTTGAGGTTTGTTATGTCACCTAGTATGTGGTCGATTTTAGAGAAGGTTCCATGTGGAGCAGAGAAGAAGGTATATTCTTTTGTCTTTGGATGGAATGTTCTATAGATGTCTGTTAACCCCAGTTGAGACATAACTTCTGTTAATTCTTTTGTTTCTTTGTTGAGTTTCTGATTTGTGGTCTGTCTATTGTTGAGAGTGGTGTATTGAAGTCTCCCACTATAAGTGTGTGAGGTTTTAATATGAGCTTTGAGTTTTAGTAGTGTTTCTTTTACGAATGTGGGTGACTTTGTATTAGGGGCATAGATGTTCAGAACTGAAACTTTGTGTTGATGGATTTCTTCTGCGATGAATATGAAATGACCGTCTTCATCTCTTTTGACTAATTTTGGATTGAAGTCTAACTTGTTAGATATTAGGATAGCTATGCCTGCTTGCTTCTTATTTCCATTTGATTGGAAAATCTTTTCCCAACCCTTTACCCTGAGGTAATGTCTATCTTTGAAGCTTAGATGTGTTTCTTGTATGCAGCAGAAGGATGGATTCTGTCTTTGTATCCATTCTGTAGAGACAGTGTCTTTTTATAGGTGAGTTAAGACCATTAATGTTGAGGGTGAATAAGGACCATTGATTGTTGATGCTTGTTTGATTTAGGTTGTTGTTGGCAGTGGTATTGTGAATATATTAGTTCTGCTTTACCCTTGGTTTCTGGAGTAGTTGGATTATCTGTTGCCTACATTTTTGTGAGCGTAGTTACCTTCCTTTGGTTGGAGTTTTCCTTCCAATACTTTCTGTAGGGCTGGATTTGTAGATACGCTTTGGGAAAGTCTGGTTTTGTCATTAAATGTCTTGTTTTCTCCATCTATAGTGATTGAGAGTTTTGCTGGATATAGTAGCCTAGGCTGGCATCTGTGTTCTCTTAATACTTTTAGAACATCTATCCAGGACCTTCTGGCCTTGAGGGTTTCCATGGAGAAGTCAGGTGTAATTTTGATAGGTCTGCCTTTATATGTTACTTGTCCTTTTTCCTTTGCTGCTCTTAATATTCTTTCTTTATTCTGTATGCTAGGTGTTTTGATTATTATATGTCGAGGGGTCTTTCTTCTTTGGTCCCGTCTATTTGGGGTTCGGTATGCTTCTTGTACTTTCATGGGCATGTCCTTCTTCAGATTTGGAAAGTTTTCCTCAATGATTTTGTTGAATATGTTTTCGGCACCTTTGAGCTGGGCTTCCTCACCTTCCTCTATGCCTATTATTCTTAGGTTTGACCTTTTCATGGTGTCCCACATTTCCTGGATGTTTTGTGTTAAGGATTTGTTGGATTTATGATTCTTTTGGTCGATGAATCTATTTCTTCTAGTTTATCTTCTGTGCCTGAGATTCTCTCTTCCATCTCTTGATTTCTGTTGGTTATGCTTGTGTCTGTAGTTCCTGATTTTTTGCCCAGCTTTTCTATTTCCAGCATTCCTTCAGTTTGTGTTGCTTTTATTTTCTCTATTTCAGTTTTCAAGTCTTGAACTGTTTCCTTCACCTGCTTAAATTGTTTTTTCTTGGCTTTCTGTACTTTCCTTAAGGAATTTGTTCATTTCTTCCACTTTTTTGTTTGTTTTTTCCTCCATTTCTTTAAGGGATTTTCTCACATCTTCTTTGAGGGCCTCTATCATTTTTATGATGGTAATTTTTAAGTCGTTCACTTCTGCTTCCTCTGTTTGTTGTTGTGTTCCATTCTAGTTGGTGTAGATTCCCTATATTCTGGTGGTGCCATGCTTGTCTTTCTGTTGTTAGGTGTTTTCTTTTATTGCCTTCTTCCCATAGCTTCTTCCAGTAGGTGTTGGTGGGATCTCCCCCTCTCTCTATGGTAATTCCCCGGTGGGCTTATGTGGGTCTGAGATTCAATATTTGTAGCTCTGTGTGGTCTAAGCTCTCTAGGAGGTTTCTCAGCAGACAGGGACCCAGGGATGGGGTCAAGGATGAGGATCCAGTAGAAGATGCCAGCAGGTACTCACAGTGGTCCCGCAGAGATAGGCTGATCTCTGGAAGGGGCCCGGACTGCAGCAGAGGACTGGAGGTGGTGTCAGAGACCAAGCAGGTGGAAATTACCGGTGGTCCCGTGTGGATAGTCAGGTCTCCTTTGTTCAGAGTTGCTCTGAGAAGTCTCTGAAGTAGGGTGGACTGTTGGCTCCACCCTCTGTCCCAGTCGAGTTTTAATGTTTTTTATTTTGTTTGCTTTTCATGAGACTTTACAGCCAATCTCAGCATTTCTTGAGAACATATAGTAGTGTAAACTTTTGTCACTGTGATGATGCACAGTAGGCTTTGGTCTTCTGGCCCCATCTAACTGACATTTGTATCATGAAAGAATATTTTAATATGGAAAGTCTGAAAGGCAGGAAGGCCAACTGCAGGGACACTACATGTGTATAGGGCCTGGATGGAGAGCTTGAAGACCAACAAACAGAACTAAAAAGATAATAAGCACCAGATTCATGAGAAAGGCAGAATGTCATTGGATTTTAAGACACTTTCTATAATTAAAGGTCTTTTTAGAATGAAAACAAACAATAAACAAAACAAACCAAAAGTGTGGAATCACTCATTTTCCCTTCCAGAAGGCTGTAAGTCTCTCCAAATTCCATATTTTTAATTCCACTCTCCATTATAACTAGAATTCTTGATTCAGGTTTGGAATTTCTCTTAGTTTAAGCTATTTTATTAATCTTTTAGCAAAGGGAACAGTTTTTTTTTTTTTTTGTTTGTTTGTTTTTTTTTTTTTTCTTGGAACAGCTTGTTACACAGTCCCAGTTGACCTTGAACAGCCTACAACTTCATAATCCTTGGATTACACAAATGTGTCACCCTGCCTGGCAGCAAAAGAGACTTTTAAACAGAACTATGTGTAAGTTTGTAACAAACTTGTAATAATACAAGTTGATAAAATACCATTCAGATGAGATATTCTACTTTAACATTGGATTACCAATACCCATAGGGCCTAGAGTTATGGTCACTCATCTATTTATTTTGGTGACAGTGTGATGGATGTCAGCTAGGATCAGTTATTCACAGGCACTCAGGAATCAAGAGGCAGAACAAACATGTGAATCAGGCAGCCCAATACAAGGAGGGATGCTAGTAGGAAACTAGAAGTCACATCCAATTTCAAACCATGCGGATAACAACTGTATAGCAAGAAAATGCCCTCCCTACAAGCCCTTCAAGTAGGACATCTTGAAATCCTTGCTTATTCTTGTTTCCACGGTATATATATTCCCACAAAAGACTATTAGATAAACCCAATGGGAAGTGAAAACATAAATAAAGTAAGAATAATTAAGATATTTTTATTCTACGTTTTTTTAAAAGGGGAGAATTTAGACTTCTAGTTCCCTAAAACTATTTGCCTATGTCTAAATGGTTTCCTAAATAACTCTCCTTTAATACAAGAGAGACACTTTGTCAGAAAGAAATATGAGAAAGAAGGAAAACAATTTAACCCTTTACATAAAACTGCAGCTTGTACAAAAGTTAGGAATTATATAATTCCACATTTAATTACAAAAGCAAATTAGCCATTTCCTACTATAAGAACAATTAATGGCTATGAACTTTTGCTAAAACTCAAAAACCATTCTGCACACTTCTTAAATATCCTTACTAACTCTCACAACAGTGCTATTTGACTATGTCTTCTAATTGCCTAATTATATAGGGAAGGAAATAGAAGTTGGTAAACTCATTTAGAGTAATAAAAGTATTAAGGCATCCAGATTCAAGCTTGCCTAAAAAGCACTTATCAATGAGCCAAAATTAACACACACACAAAAAAAGACATAGTAATTAAGATGCTTTCACTTAAAGAGGCATTAGAATATATTTTTAGTGGGTACGCAAGATGATTAACCATGAAATGGTCTCTTTGCATAAAGGAAGACTTGGGTTTGATCCCCAGAACACACGTAAAAACCAGACACACTTGTACTCTAGGTGCTAGGGAGTCAGAGACAACTAGAGCCTGGGGTCTTGCTGGCCAGCCTACTTAGCCTACTTAATAAACATCAGACCAGTGAAAAGCATTATCTCATAATAGGATGGAATATTTTTGAGGAAAATGAAAGAGGCTGCTCTCTTCACAGGCACAAGTGCCAGAGTACACCCACATACACACATACACACAGAGAGTGACCAAGACAGACAGACACACACACACTCACATACACACACACACACACACACACACACACACACACACACACTCACACAAAGAGAGAGATTATTTAGAAAAACCTGCTTATTCAACATCATAATTTATTTACTCCTTCTACCTCATTCCCCACACACCTCATTTTTTTTTAAATGCTCAGTATGTGACTTGAAAGGTAATGACCTTACATACATCTCTGAGCCTTAAGTAGCCATCACAGTATTTGCCAGGAATAATTAAAAATAAGATGCAAAAATAAAAATAACAGTGAAAATCAGCCACATTCTTTATAGATAATTTATCATGTTTATGTACTACAACTCTCTTCTATTGAAAAATTTCAAATGAAAGAAAATTAATTGTGACCTTTAGGTATAAATCTAAAATGCCACCAACCATTGTTTTAGTTCTATGAGTCCATTATTTTGCTTTCAGCGCAAAGAATTTACCCTCTGTAATTATTGTTGGAAGAAAAATTATACGGCATTTTAAAAATGAAGGAACATTCCTATTAGCTGACATTTGATATTTTTCACTCAGATTTTTAAAGGCTATTTTTTATGTTTTTGAAAATCAATGGTCTTAAACTGTCAACACATCATTATAAAGTCTAATTCAAAATGTCTGTTTGCTGTGTAAACAGAGGCCATTTTATATCTTTTGTCTTGTTAATCTTACTAAGATCTATTGGTCTTGTTGTTACAGTCCCAAGAAAATGAAATCAAGCATACGCAAGAAATGGTAGGTTTCTTAGACAAGCCGAGTCAGTAGGAAGTTCAGAAACCAACACATTAAACCAGGGCTTAACTAAAGATGACTCATAGGCTACCAGCTATTCTATTAATGTTCCCTTCTTTGTCTCAAACTTAATTTTATAAAAACTATAGCCCCTATATTTTCTCTTTCAGATATCTTTCTAAAAGTTTCACTGTATATATAGTCTGAATGTAAACACCCCTACAGGTGTTAATTTAGGCACCAAGCAGTACTTACTAGGGCCCAAGTCTGAGCTTCATAGGTTCAAGTCTCCAAGAACCATGGACCAGCGATAACATCACTCACTGAACTTGAAATCAAACCAACATGGATTGAATCCTAGATTCAAAATGAAAAGTTTGAGTTGGTTTAAACATTAACCCTCCTGAGTCATCTGCTCAAACCTTACAAATTAAAATAAATTATTTAGTTTTTAATTATCATTAAATGAAAATCATCTTAATGGGTTTAAAAAGACTTGGTACATATCTTACCACTGTGTTGGTTAATTTGGTTAATTTTTATCAACCTGACACAAACTAGACACCTGGAATGAGAGAACCTCAACTGAGAAGCCGTGTCTATCAGATGCCTTTGAGAATGTCTTTGGAGACAGTTTCTTAATGGTAATTACCATGGCAGGATTCAGTCTACTATGTGCAGGACTATCTATCCCTAGGCAGGTGGTAGGCATGAGCTTGTTTAAGAGAAGTGGCTGAGCAGTGAAGAGAAGAGCAAGCCAATAATCAGCATTCCTCCTTGTTCTCTGCTTCAGTTCCTACCTCCAGGTTCCTGCTTTGCTTCCCTTAGTTACTGAGTGTGGTCAGGAAGAAGTGAAATCCAAATAAGCCTTTTCTTCTCTGTAAGTAGCTTTTGGTTAGTATTTTATTACAACAACACAGGAGCAAATTAATGCAACTTACTCTAACGCTTGAAAAAAATTACAGTATCTTGCACAGAAATGGATTACTGGGGAATCAAAATATGGTCAAATATGCTGTAAACTTTAAAGTACTACATATTGAGGAATGACCACCTTGAGTTAGCAAGCACACATTAGCGCGCGCGCGTGTGTGCGCGCGCACACACACACACACACACACACACACACACACACACACACACACAAATACTGTTAATGGCAATTACAATATATCCATTGACAAACTTTTAAAAATTCCTTTATTTGGATTGGATCAGTGCTTTCTGCTTCTCCCAGATAAAGCTCAGGATGCTATTCCAGAGACTTCTGTGGAGGTAGAGAACTGCCCGGAAAGGGTATCTCTTTGCACCTCCTTTTTTGTTTCCTGTCTTTCCAAGAACAATGTGAATGTAACATAATGGCCCAAAAATCTCTGATGAGAGGAGTTACAAAGATTAATTCTACCATCTTGACCTCAACAGAAATGAACAGCCCCAGTGATATGGAGAACATATCTCTTTTCCACCAAAAGGCACCTAGTAGCCAATGTGGAATAAAGAAGTACATGGTTATTTACAGGTCCATGTTGAAGTTCTCAATAAACTTTTAATGTGAAGGTTTTAAACATACCTTGTTTATTACAAATACAAATAGGTCAATACAAATTTAATACAAATACAAACAGTTAATAAAAGATAACTATAGCTATGACATACATAAGTGGGAAAATGAAGGAAGGCAGAAATTATAAAGTTGAATTTTACAACATTGAAATGAATCTTTGTATGGATATAATCTTTCTGTAGTACATCTATGCTTTCTATATTTCTGAGGATAAAAAGGATGAAACACAGAATATATTTAACCAAACCTACATCCTTAGGTAACCTGTTTTTTATAGGTGTGCGTGGGATGTGTTTGCAGCAACACTGAGGCTTTTGGGTGCACTTGGCTTTCAGCTTTCCTGTTTGAAAAAAGACCAAGGTTCCATTATATGACAAAGAATGAGGTTGTTTTCTTTCCTTTTAGCTTAGTTGTGCATTTAGCATTGCTTGGATATCTACCTGAACATCTACCAGCCCCAATCCACCCCCATTTTTGTGTAATGGCAGGAAAAAGTCAATCCATGTTAGATTTGTATGGTATTTACCCAACATCAATTATTGTCTATGACTAACTTATTGAAAATAAGACAAGTAAATAAAAAAATCATTTGAAGAAACTTAATACGGTCTGTGAATGTAGCCCAGTGGCAGAGTGGTTACCTAAAATGTACAAAGCCCCAGCATTGGAAAAGGAAAGCCAGGAGGAAAAATTTGGAAGAGTCATAACTTCAGAATAACTCATTTACACCCATGAAAACTCCACCTTCCACCTATCAAAACACCTAGCAGACATGCCTAAGGGATGTCATGACTTCATTACACAATTACTTATTAATCTTATGGTATTACGAATTTCATGGAATCAAAGAAAACAGAACCTGAACTTATGCACATAGGATTCAAAAGAAAATTTTATTATGTGCACACTGATAAACAGTAAACAGCAGGAGGACAATTATCGAAAGAGACAAGTAAATAGAAGGCAATGAGAGGCGCTCACTCCAGCTGAGTTGAAAGGAACTATAAAAGTAAGCTTGGAAGAGCAGCTTTCTTCCTGTGTCCCTGTCTGTCTGTTCCTTCCTTGGGATATATGCTTTGAGAAGCTTCTGTTTCCAAACATTGATATAGGCTGGAAAGTGATGCTAAAGAAGACAAAATCCCTGCCCTTGCGCAGATAGATTTTATTGTAGACATGGAAGCTGTGAAAATAAAGCTAGAGGAGTAGGCAGTGACAGGTATTGTAAAATAGAAAGCAGAGAAACACATTGGGAAATGATACAGTGGCTCATCACTTTAGAGCTAGGTGATGGATGGTGGATAAGGAGACAGGGTGATTTTGGAAATAGATCTGAGCTAAAGAAGCAGAAAGTCAAGCAGATGACTGGCAACAGGAAAGACTATTGCTCTTGATTAGAGAGAAAACATTTCATTTAAAGGTAAGCTTGAAGCAGTCTCCACCACTGCACTTACTCTTCCCTTCTGTCTGGACTTGGCTTCATGCAGAGCAAGAAAGGCTCTGTGCAACAAGCATGGCTCAAACTCTTCCCTTTTCTCTACCTACAAAAATGATAGGTGCATCTGAAGTGTACATTCTGCCATCTTTTATTCCCTTCCTGACCTTTTCATTTTATAAATGGAGAACAGCACAATCATTGTAATGGCTAAAATGGCTAAAGCTAGAAGTACGACTGCTTATGTTTAAGTTAGTACATACATTGTACATATTTGCCAGCAATTCCTCCATATTTGGCGTAATAAGGGATGATTCACAGGTGGTTTTAAACAGTGTATAGCACTCAATATTTCAACTGTGTTTATTTTATTGATATTTTAGTAGCTGGTTTCCTACTTTAGTTGATACTCCTCCCCATTATTTATTTGATTGTACAGACTGTTAGCATCCAAATGCTAAGCTTCCAAAGGCAATTTGAAATCTCTTAAAGTCATCATTTTATTGGGGTAATAAAATATGTTCATATTAATTGGATTAATTGTGATGGTTATATAGTCATGCTAAAGAGTTTTATTTCATTCCTAATCTCAGCTGCTCTGACCTACAATGTTAAGCAAGTGTCCATCCCTGTCTATAGATGTCCCTATTTCTGTTTCAAGATAAAAGAAGTTATAAATTGCAACATTTTCACTAGTCTATGATACAAATATGCACTGATGAAAAAGGAACTGTTTACAGAAAAAAGAAGGTGGTACCTAGAACATCTAGGTGATTAACAGAAAACATTCAGTTGCCCTTAATGCAGTTGGAGTAAGTAATGTCTCTGGTATTGACATAGTGAATGTTACAAACCAAGGAACAATGGTTTATTTTAATGTCTGGGCACCACAGGCAGCTAGCACCCTCACCAGGACACACAGGACCATGCTGATAAGCAGTGGACAGAAAGGCCTGCCAACATGGTGAAACAGTTCCATGTGCATAGTATGACTAAGGGAAGGAGTCCAGCTGCAGCACTGCCCATTCTGAGGGAAAAAATACCCTACGTGGTAGAGCAATGTTTCTCAGCCTTCCTAATGCTGAGACACTCTAATACACTTCCTCATGTTGTGCTGTTGCTATTTCATAATTGTAATTGTGTTACTATTATGAATCATAATGTAAATATCTGTGTTGATACTTGAAGATATTTGCTATTTTATAATAAAACTACTTTTATAAGTGTTTTGAGTCTGACACTGCAGCTCTTTCCCGTTGCTGCTTTCTTACATTTCCATTTCATCAACCCATTCTTTGCAGGTAATTAGGCTAAAGAAACCCAAGAAGAAGATGTAAAACAAAGGTTCATAAGTGTCTTTGTGTAGTATGAGAGGGAATCATTAGGAAAGCTTGTTTAAATGCACATTTACCAATTCAGTACTTTACTAAGGAGGAAAAACATAGCAATGTACATCTTCCAAACAGAAGAACAGCTTACATGTTTACCTAGCCATCAAGGACAAAACAGGTGCCTGTCTGTGCAACATCAGATACCACACACCAGCACCTGGCTTGCTGTGATCTCAGAACTGAGAAACATTATTTTTAATCATGAAATATAATATATATATATATATAATTTATTTTGTGTGTGTGTGTGTGTGTGTGTGTGTGTGTGTGTGTATTTGTGCCTACATGTATATACATGCACCACACACGTGCAGAAATACTCGGAAAACATAAGAGGGAGTTAGATCTCTCAGTATTGGAGTCATGGACTCTGAGAAGCTCTGCAGCTACTGGGAATTGAACCCAAGTCCTCTACAAGAGCAGAAAGTGTTCTTCACCTCTGTGCAATCTATCCAGGCCCAAGAATTAGAAAACCTATTTAGTGTTTTATATTTATACAAATTTCAAGGCTGAGCACTTTGTCAAACAAACAATGAAGTAATAAAGCGAACCATGCTTTCCCTCCTCAAATAGAACAGACTGATAACCTACTATATAGCAGCCTGACTTCAGCCTGGTACCTGATACCCACAGCTACTGATTAGATTCCATGGGCTGTGAGGAATAAAGCTCTACAGAACACATTTAAAGGGAATCAATACATCTAGCTCTTAATACACTCCATTCTTCAGAAACATACATAACCTGGAAAGTGTAAGTGCTACATTTCTAGAGACAATTTTGGGTCATTTCTTCATAGCACTCATCCTATTGGTTAGCAAATATTAAATGAATCATCCAAAGTATAATTGAACAGTTGGCAGACAGTAAAACGAGACTGTGTTAGAATACTTATTCTTCCAGGGTTGGTGTGATAGTGTTGATAAAATACATAAAACTCTAGCAGACAATCCTGTGGTTTTGGTAAGTGTAATGACAGGTTATTGCAGACAAACACATTTTATAGTTTTTAACCTAAGGAGTGAAGGATACACACATTCAGGAAAAGGATTAGAGTTCATTTTAAGAATGGGATTACATGTTATATAAATTATATTCATCCTATAATTTAACTTATGTTTTCCTGTCTTAATACACATGTGTCACAAAACACAAATAAAGCGTAAAGGTATAAGAGAAACAAATATTCAATAGAAATTGAATTATTTCTTTTTTCCCTTGAATCCATCATAGGGATTCATATGTCCTACTTTGGAAACACTGATCAAGGAAAACAGATACTCAAATGTGTGAATTACTATGAGAGAAGTGTGAACACACATCTGTTATTAGAGGTTGGGGAACAAAGCACACAAATCAGAGAGAAGCTTGGTAACTACACAGCATGAGAGAACAGGGGCCTAGTGTGTGCTTCAAGTCAAGGCGGTGATTATGATGCTGTAGGGCTCTTTGATGATGGTGACTGATTCTATTAAAAGAAAATTTAATGATGGGATTTTAGGAAAACATGATAAGGGTGGCTTAATTAGCTTATCTAGTTGAAAAATACAATCAAGGCAACAACACAAAAAAGGGGAAATGAAATCTACAACAAAAGTAGATGACAGGTTGTGATAGGTCCTAATGTTCTTATCTACTGATGTGTATTCCTTCCCTACTCCTACCCTGATTGGGGACAGGACTTTGAAGAAAAGAAGCAGTACCATCTACTATGTTGCCTTACAGGACAAAGCAAAGAGACACTAGCAGTACAGTGACAGTCTCAAAGCCATTGATTTTTCCGAACCTAGACTTGGCAGATTTAAGTGAGATTTCATAATAAATACTAAGCCCTTTCTAAGGCATGACTCTTGTGGGTATGAAGAAGGGAATACAGTATTGAGAGCATCCCATGAGGAGTACAGCCCTTGAAATAACTCTGAAGTAAAACAACCTTTGTCTCTTCTTTGCTGAGGCTGGAGAGCGATAGTGTCTGTCAGGTGCACAGTGATGAGAATATACACTCAGACTGCAATCAGAGTGATCTCCAAGGCAGATTCCTCCTGGGCAAAGCCCACAGATCACATCACAGCCCAGACAACACTCACGTCAGCCCGATAGTGTTATGCAGAGGACTCAAGGAAGGCTGTGAAACTAGTCACACAGTTGAAATTGTGAGATAATAAAAGGCTGCAGGCACAAGCAAGGTACATAGAATTTATAGAATTTGTTATAAGGAATTAATGCAAAAGCAGTCTCTGTGGAATTGAGAACAACTCATTAGACTGTTTGCAAGAATTCTGAATAAATTAAAGAAAATTAAAAGATCACTTAATATACCAAAATATACATAGCTTTTCAGTGAGAGTAACGGCACGTAAGAAATAATTTTTCTATGCCAACCCTCTGGAGAAAATAAAGATTTGTATTAACATCAAAAAAATATCAGAAAAGTCATTGCCCTATAAATTTACCAAAGTGACCTTCAGAAACAGTCTCACAGTATAGATAAACTTTGAAAATAAAACTAAATTGAAAAATAAACCTGAATAACAGTCACTGTATAAACAAAATATCTAGGACAAGGGAATAGTTGGGGACCAAGACAAAGTAGAGAGTGCAATGCTATGACTTTCAACACACAATGGAGTGGAAAGTTTTGTAGGTAAGCTACAGAACCCATGGGATATTACAGAGGTAGTGGAATACTAGAGGAGGAAAAGGAGAACAGAGAAAGTAGGGGGCATGAAGATGGGGCAAGGACGGAGATGCTCAGCTAACACAGAGTAAAATATGTAAACACCAACAGAAATCTTTTTACACTATAAACTAACTCAATGAATAAATAAATTTTTTAAAGTCTAATTCCATGCCAAATATTAAAGCCAGTAAAATGATTGTGCTTACAACTTGCCAGAGTTGCAGTGAGTGTGTATGTGTGTGTGTGTGTGTGTGTGTGTGTGTGTGTGTGTGTGTGTGAAAACAATGTGCAAGAAAGGAAAGCTTACACAAAATAATGTCAACCAATAAGGTTAAATTTTTAGCTTTGTTATTTAAATTAAGTTAAAAAGAGCTCTGAAAATAAACTACATTTAAAAAAATAAATCTCAGAAAATTTCAAAATATCAGTGATATAATTTGATAGTTTAGAAATAAATAATTTTAAAAAGGAAACTATAATAAAGAACAAAAGTAGATACTTTTTAATATTTTAAGATAAAACAATTGAAGGTATTTTATGGCTTATAAAAAAAATCACAAATGCACTAGATAGGAAAATAATCTAATGTTTAATGATATTCAAATAGAAACTATAATTATTTTTAAAAAAAGTTAAATGTAAAGAGAATATGCCATCCTAGAGCTTTCAACTAGTAGCTGATGGAAGCAGAAGCAGACACCCACAGCTAAACAAACACTAAGCCGAACTCGTGGAATACAGTTGCAGAGAGGGAGGAGTGATGAGCAAAGGGGTCAAGACCAGGCTGGAGAAACCCACAGAAACTGCTGACCTAAAAAGGAGGTGCTCATGGACACCTGGGAAACCAGCAAAGGACCTACTCAGAACCCCTGAATGTGAGTGTTGGTTAGGATGACTGGGCAGTCGATGAGGCCTGTGGTAGTGGATTGGTATTTATCCCTAGTATAGGAATGGACTTTGAGAACCCATCCCACATAGAGGGATACTCTCTCAGCCTAGACACATGGGGGAGGAGCTAGGCCATGCTCAAAATGATATGATAAACTTTGAAGACTTCCCATGGAAACCCTCACCCTCACTGGGAAGCAGAAAGGGGATGGGATGGGTGTTAGTGGGGGGGGCAGCAGGAGAAGGAGAGGGGGGAGGGAACTGAGATTGACATGTAAAACAAACTTGTTTCAAATTTAAATTAGAAAAATTATCAAAACAATAAAGAGATTGAGAATTATATATGCATGCATAAGTTAATTTATATTCATACAAAAATCACCAGAATGACCAACACAAGACACAATCTAGTCACAGCCTAGTAAAATTAAACTGGAAAAGAACATTAGAAATAATGGCAGAAGCTCTGCAGCACTG
Organism: Phodopus roborovskii; assembly: GCF_943737965.1. Classification (NCBI taxonomy): domain Eukaryota; kingdom Metazoa; phylum Chordata; class Mammalia; order Rodentia; family Cricetidae; genus Phodopus; species Phodopus roborovskii. The sequence continues at coordinate 27,967,834 of NW_026126459.1, read as the reverse complement.
AGAGGTTAGCTCAGAGAAGATGGAAGCTCTGAGAATGCAGAGGTGATTGGAGAAACAGAATCAATGGCTGCAATTTCTGGTCAGGCAAATAACTTGGAAATATTTGATAGACCAACTGCATAACTGAGAAACACGATAAACTCCTCCATCATTACTACATTCTAGACTGGGGAACTGCACAAATAACCATGGTTCCTCAAAATGGGTTTGTTACATGAAGGAATGAAAAGAAAGCTGAAAGAAACAATTCCTGACTGAAGAGACACAACGACTTCAAACATTGCAAACTTCTGACATGTTATGGAATATGGATTAATACTGAAAACAAGCAAAATTTTATTTTAAACAAAATTATGTCTATAAATCAACCAGAAATTTGAGATAACTGTTAAAGCTATCTAAGAATGATGGCTATGACAAAGACATAGTAATTATAGTACAACTGTTTTATATTTTAGAAAACTATACCAAAAAGGGGATAAGGAATGGACACTGAAGTAGATAAAGGCGGAATTTGGTTATTTCCACTATGTGAACATTTGCACTTCCTAGAAATGTTTTGCAATGACTTTCAGAAATTTTACCAGAAAAGTATAGAAACAGTTGTGGTCTTGGGTGAGGTGACCTACAGAGAGATTCTGGCCCTTAAAATCCTTGCTGGAAAGGGCTGTTTCTTTGGAGTGTTGTACAACTGAAACCAAAAGAAAGGTTAGGTGGTTTTGATGAATCCAGACTATGATGGTTTTGAGGAAATGTATAATAGCAATGAACACTAACTCCAGAAAACAAGAAGGATCTCCTCCATTGTTGTCAGTTGAGGCTCTTAATAACGTGAGCATTAAAACTGTGTTCTGTCCAGAGTGACATGAACCTTGGTCATGAAAACTGAAGTGCACCTTCTTGGATGGCTGTGTAAACAGATTCTCTAACTACTCGTTTTCACATTTTTTGTCAGGATGGGTGTTTGAGATAGTAGATAGCTAACTGAACTTATGACCATAGTTCACCTTTACATTGTGGTAGATTGGGGCCAGAAAAGAATTCTAATTGAATTTATCCTCACCAGATTGCCCTTTAGATTTGTGGCCACTTTACAGTCCCTATCAATGGTTCACCTTTATTTAACTTAATGGTTAAACCTCAAGCTGCTCTCCTGGACCAATATGTATTTGAGACATTTTTCTTTTTTATTCAAAGTTTTATTTGATCATTTTTGTGTATGTCCCAGCTCCTGCCAGATCTGTCCTACCTCCCTACCTACCTGTTTTAGCTAAGTAGTAATAAGCATTCTGAGGACCAATGTTAGCTTTGTGCTGCCATTGAGAATCCAGCTCATTTCCTGATGCCTTAATCCATTCTCTATGCCAATAGAAACAATTCATGACTCTTATCATGACCTCAACTCCACTGACTAGTAACTTTAATATTTGCATCTAATAAAATTTATGTACATGTGGAAAAGGTTTAAAAACATGAAATTTACCAGTATATTCAATATGTTACCAGTTGTGCCAATGTTAGTGTCACCATTTAAATTACATTTGTAGATCTTCCATCTTGCATGCACCATTTTAACATAACTCAAAGGTTTACATCACAAACCCAGAAAGTAAGGACTGGGATCCCATCTGAGATTATATCAATAATAAATGAAATACAAGTACCCTCTTGAAATGAAGCAAAGACACGTTTGCTTTAAGAGAAGGCTTAATTTTAGAACTGAAACTCAAGTTCCAGAAGATGTGTTTATGCAAACTCCAGCTGTCAGGCCTCCCAGGAAGTGTCTTTACCTACTAAGCCATCTTGCTGTCCCAGAGTAAACTTTTAAAGAGTTATTTCAACTCAACTTTCTCAATTTAAAAATGCTAACCATAGATGTTGGCTAACTCATTTGAAAATAATTTAGACACTTTAAAGTTTTCAAAATAAACATTCTACCTGCCTTAAGTCACCAAAATGCTAGGAAGCTATAAAGCAATGGTGGCATGGAAGTTTAGGGTACACTTCATACTTTAAAATAACTTTTCCTTAGAATTTCTTCCTTAATTACTTTCTTCTGAGATTATAATTACATCATTTTCCCCTTTCTTGCTTCAATCCACCCTCATCACTGCTCTCATGCAAACTCATGGCCTCTTTTTCATTCATTGTTGTTACACACATATACATGTATAAGTACTTAAGTACACACTGTTCAGTTTGTATAATGTTAACTGTATGTATGTTTCCAAGGACTGCTGAACACTTAGTGAGTGTGCTCATCCCTGGGATGGCTATTTCTGTCTGTTCTAGTAGTCCTTAGATTCATGTAGCTCTTTGTTCTCTTTAAAAGTAAGTTATAAATGATATTCTTAGAATGTGATTAAGTTGTAGTCTTGTAGTCTCTGGTGAAAAAAAAAAAAAAAAAAGAAGAAGCTGTTTTGTTTGAAGACAGTGACTTGTCCTTCATAACAAAAAGAGCAGGAATGTAGGTCCTCCTCATGAGAGCCACATGTATGGTCTGCCGAGCACTGGTTTATCTGGGATTTAATGTGGCAGTATATTATTTCAAACACACATTCAACTGTCTGTTTTGTTAAAGCTGTTTTTTGTCTTTAAAGCTATTTATTTTTAAATTGTAAAATAATAGTAATATTACTATCTAGTGGATTCTTTAGAACAATATATTACCGAGAAGCAGGGTAGAAATATCCTACGACAGTTTCTGCAAAGTTCATACTCAACAAGTAAAACCTGAATCTTTTCATCTTAGGAACAGTGAATGTGTTGGAAACAGGAAAGCAAAAGAAGCTAAACGTACTTGAGTTGAAACTCTGAGTACACAGAACTAGAAAATCAATAACTCATTTCCTAGGCAGCATTTATCAGAAAGGAGCCAAAGAAATATAAGCCCAGGGTCCTGGAGATACACAGCAGCTCTAGCTCAGAAGTCCCCTGGCTATCATGTCTGCACAGGGGCACAGTTATTAGCTCAGCAAAGATACTTGCAGAGAGAAAAAATAATAATGCACAAGGATTTACAAAACCGTCAAATGTCCTGCTTGGAACAAGTACTAATTATTATCATTTTATTATAAATCAGGCTATCAGATGTCTCAATTGGTGCGGTGCTTTCCATAGAAGCCTGGCAGCCTGAGTTTGATTCCTAGAGCCCCAGGTAAAGGTGGAAAGGGAGAACCAACTCCACAAAGTTGTCCTCTGTCCTCCACACATGTACAATGCTATGCGTGCCCACACACAGCATGCCTTCACACTACAATAATAATGAATAGAAACCAAAGTGATAAAATTAACCTTAGTATTTATTATTTATTTCAAATAGAGGTGTACAAACTTCAGTTATATGAGAAAACACATCAGCATTTCCTGGGTTAAATTGGAACTGCATCTCAAATAAATTTCTATTATTAAATTTCTAGTTTTTCAAAAAAAAATTTCTAGTTTCTCAGATAGTGACAAATATCAAGTTGAGTGGGGCTATTTAAGTAAAATCAGAGAATGTAGAAAGCTTTATAATTTATTTTCAGATAAGATTAAATGTAATTATGAATGTAGAAACATACAATCCATGTACATGAGATGTGTGTACATGCACACTGGTACATGTGCATAACATAACCATCTATAAAAGTAAAAAGACTAAAACCTTAGTAAATTTTCCACCACTGTGGTAGTTACCCAAGATTAATGATTTAAGATAACAGGATTCCTCAGGGCTGATGATATCATAGAGGTTTTACATATTTTGAAAGCTTTCTTGAAAGAATATTTTCAGGTCTTTAAAAGTTTTTCATAATTGGAACATTTTTTCAAATGTTAGAATGTTTTTCAAATATTCAATTTTCACTATTTGACATGACATTTAGTCCAGACAATGAAGTCTCCCAGGCTACAAAACAAATGTTCAAAGACTGTTTACCTAACTACAACTAATAAGAGCAATAAATGTCTTGTGTGCTTTCTTTTCACCTCTCAATTGAATCCCATTCATACATTCAAGGACTCACCGATTCCTTGTGTTCATGAAAGGCAGAGCTGCCTGGGAGAAATCTCCTTCCCCTTTCATGGATGGATACAAAGCCCACAAACTGCTAGAGGTGGATTAAAGCTGTGACTGATCATAGCTTCTAACTGTCAGCTGTCTTCCCTCAAAGCAGAGAAATAGTAAAACCCGGAAGGGCCTATCAATCGCATCCTAACCCTAAACCACCAGCCCCACTACTTATTCCTCTCACCTTAATTAACCTTTCATTAGAACTTCACTTTCTTAAAAACAGCTCATTTGGTGTGCAACTCAAATATAGATTTCACCTTTTAAATACGATTTCAATTATTTTTACACCTACAAAGGGTATAGCTCTCACCATTACCTAATTGTAACATGTATTCATATCTTCATTACATTAAAAGGGCTACCTCACACCCTTCAAAAGAGAGAAAACTGTACATAAAGGATCTTTTTTCTCAAAGAATGAAGGTGATTAAAAAAATCTTAATTTTTATTCAATTTTAGATGTGTGAGGATTTGACTTGCATGTATGTGTTTATACCACATGTATGCCTGGTACTCAAGAAGGCCAGAAAGGGTGTTGGATACCCTGGAACTGGTATTATGTATGGTATGAGTGGCTGTAAACCCCTGAGGCACCATTGGGTGTTGGGAACTAAACTCTGCAAGGACATCCAGTTCCTTTAACCACCGAACCATCTGTCCAGCCCTTGAAGTAATTTTATTAAAATTGTAGACATAAAAAATTGTATGGATATATTTCTTATCTCCAACACTCTAAAAATAAAAATGACAAGGTTCATTTGTAATGGAGAACAGATAGTCGCAGTCTGATGGGAGATGTCATTCTGTAAATATGTTTCTCGTATTGGTTAATGAATAAAGCACTGTTGGACAATAGGAAAGCAAGATAGGCAGGACTAGGAGACTAGGAGGAGAGGGGAAGTAGTAGGGAGGAGATTCAAAATGGAGAACAGAGAGCAGAACACCAGCCCTTCTCTCCGGTAAGATAAGATCACGTGGAAATACTTAGATTGATAGAAATGGGTTAATATTTAAGACAGAGCCAGCAGATAAGAAACTAGTAACTGGCCTACAGCTTTATATCTAATACGGCCTGACCGCCGGAGGAAAAACCTATTTATAACATCAGCCCATGCTAGTCTGGGGTCTTTTGATATCATGAAGTTTTGTTTGTTTTCATTTTACTCTGAAGTATCAGTTCTAAACCTGTGGGAACGACCGTTTCATGGGGTTGCCTAAGATCATTGGAAGTGTCAGACATTTAAATTCCCAATTCATAACAGTAGCAAAATCACAGTTAGGAAGTAACAACAAAAATCATTGTATAGTTGGTGTATTAAAGGGACATAACATTAAAATGGTTAAAAACCACTGCTCGAGACACTCAGGTTGAACACTCAGTTAAAATGATCTTTCAGATCTGATCATTCTGCACTTTAAACTGTTGTGATGGAGAAGGGTGGTCTGGCCAATCAACTTTTGGCATCAGGGCCAACTTCATCTCACCTGTATCCTCCTACTTTTTAAAAGGGCAAACTCCAACCCCTTTTCTTCCTGTTTCTCAAAATGCCCAACTGCAAGCCCCTGCTGCCAACATGATTACTTGCTGTGCACTGACATGCAATTTGAATAGATATTAATATTTTCTCCAAACTTCCTTTGTTGGAAACACATTAGAGCCACAAAAGAAGTGTTACATCACCGAGTTACCTTGAACCTCTTGAAAAGCCTACCTGCAGGCATCACCATTAAGATTCCCCACATCTCACAGACATGTGGTCCTGAAGTATTCTGGGATAATGTTGCTTAATCACACAGAAAAAATAAGGAGATTTCAACAGAGATCATCATGCCTCACAGAGCAGTAGTTATCTTCCTTTTTTTTTTTTTCAAAACACAAAAATGTGAAATACAGTTTCCTTATACTTATCTCTCCCTAATCATAAGTCCCCAAATAGTCTATGGGGAAAATTATAGGAATTATAATACTCTATAGTGAGGAGTTTTGATTATTTTTGAAGTACTTTTAGATTGTGAAAGGGAAACATTGATCTTTGTAAATTTAATTATATCTTTAAAACTGTATTCTAACATAGGAACATGCAACCTATCTAGTAAGATATTTTTTCTTCATATGCCGATATTACTTAAAGCAATCATTGGAATTTTATACTAAGTATTTCAGAGACCAGGTACTCAGGTTAAAATAAGAATGCATAATTTTGAGAGCCACACAGATTAATTCTTCTTAAAAAGTTATAAATTACTCTAAGTTTCAAGCATGAGTTTGGAAGAAAGTAGACTTTTTCTATTATTGTATGACTTAAAATTTTAGGTTTATTCAATACAAAAAAAAATGAACTTAACTTTCTATTATAATTTTTGTGAGAACAGAACAAAATATGATCAATCATAAACTTCCCATATGATTTGGCCAGCCACTGATGATATTCAACTCTCAGTGTCAACAGGCTTCAGGACATTCTAGGAGATGAGCACTTCACCCTGTCACATTCCTCTTCTCTCCGTTCCTTCTACCTCTCTTCCTGTCCCTGTACCTCTCCAATACCAACTCTTCACCTCTGCTTGTATAAAGTTTGTATAATTGTTATATTGTATAACAATTGTATAATTGTATAATTATTATATTTTCATTTATGTAAATAGTGGACTGCAATCACATTTATTCCTGTATTACCTTTTCAAAAATTCCTCATTTTGTCCCTTCTACTTCCCCTTTTATGACCTTACCTCTAGCTAGATGCTACTCTTTGCTTTGCACTATAGTGCAATGATTTAAAATGAGAGCTTACTGGCTAGACTCCACAGTAACAAGTATAAAAATGATTTGCCAAGTGGTTATGCAGCTGTAGTCAACATTCCAATTAAAATGTATTTATGTAGCTTTTTCTATAAAGAGGCATTTCAAGCCTCCCCAGCTAGAAGCGTAAAAATCAATCAGACTGAACAGTGTTCTCTTGCAACAATACACACTTTATCTTAATGTATGAAGTAAAGGATTTTGTCAAGCAAATTTGAGGTGGGAACATATCCTGATAAATATAAGAACACACATAACTTGTCAACAAAGTAGCCTTTTAATATTTAATTTAAATATAGATATAGAGTACATAGATTTTTTTTAACTGTACAATTCTTTTATTTAGGGATAGTATCAGTAGTATCATATATATATATATATATATATATATATATATGTTTAATTGTGATGATATATTGTTTACAATCTAATAAAGACACTGAAGATCAGAATACAAAACTAGCCACAGCCATAAAAGATTGGCAGTGGTAGCATATATCTTTAAGCCTGGGACTCAGGAGACAGCAACAGATAGAGCTTTGTGAGTTCAAGGCCACCCAGGGCTACATGAGAGTGAATTAGTCTAAAAGAGAAACAGAGCTCACACCTTTGTTCCCAACAGTAGAGAGGTATATTAGATAGGAGCAGGGCATTCAAGACTGACTAGGCAATTAGCCTCCAGCCACCAGCCTTGGTAGAGGAAGAGCTCCATGGTGGCTTGACTCTTTTGCTTCTCTGACTTTCAGTAGCTTTATTGTTTATCATAAACAATTATATCACCACACCTAATATTATAAGTGACTAATTAAGAAACAACTTAGGCCTTTATGGTGCTTATGAACTTACCAAGAAAAGCAGGAGTTTGCTATAAAAATAATTTCACACATGATAAGAAGTAATTTTTTAAAAATAAAAAAGATACTATGAGGTATGATGGTATCATAGTATAAAAATAAAAGACAGGCACTCCTGGAAAACTAATGTTTTAGTCATGACTAGAAAGATCCACATACACAAGCAGAAAGAACACAGGTACAAAGATGTGTAGGTGAGTAACTAGGGCGTCCTATGAAGACTGACTAAAAAGAATAAAAAGCTTGATGAAAATGAATATTAAAATAGTGTATTGTTACTTGAACATTTTAGTGTCTAAGGTCATCAGCATATTCTTATGAAATCCATATCTGATTTTGTATCAGCTCAGATCATGAAACTGAACTTGAAGGCTTTCTGATTTTGAAAGAGTTTTAGGAATATTAGTGTTTTAGCCTCTAAATGTTTACTAGAAAATGGCAGTAAAGCCATCAGGTCTTGACTTTTTCTCTAAAGCAAAGTTTTTATAGGTTCAACTTCCTTATTCATTAAGGGAGAGATGGCTGGGAGTTAAGAGAATGGATTGCTCTGACAAAATACCTGGGCTCAGTTTCCAGCATCTACCAGCAGCTCACTATTATCTGTGAATCCATTTTCAGAGTATCTGATGCCTTCTTCTGACTCCACAGCCTTCAGGGAATGTGTACAGGAAAACATTCATACACATTGAATAAAATCAACAAATCTAAAAATAAATTTGATTCAATTCAGATTTTGTGCTTCTTCATAATTTACTTTTAGCTGATTGTGTATAACCAAGAATTTCTGCTTTTTTTTCTGGGTCAGTCAATGCATTCATGCTGCTTGTCATAACAGTCTCTTTTGATCTCTGATCTCTGTATCTCTCTTGTTTCCATTATAATGAATCTACCTTCATTTCAGAGTTTGAGATCTCTCTTCACTTATTTAGTCTACCTAAATATTGTTCTTTTTCTTTTCATATAACCAGCCCTCAGTGTCACTGATATTTTCTCTTATTGTTCTTATTCTCTATCTCAATTAGTTCTACTCTATTTTTTTTATCTTTTGTCAGTTAATTCTGGGCATAAGTGGTTTTTCTTAATCCCTTGAGGAACAACATTAAGTTGTTTTTTTCCTTTTTTTATATTTTATTTGTGTGTGTGTGTGCATGCGTGCGTGCGTGCGTGCGTGTGTGTGTGTGTGTGTGTGTGTGTGTGTGTGTGTGGTTATAAACAGTGCACCATGTGTTCATGATGGTTTCCATAGTCATTGGTCTCACGATTTCCAGATACTGTAATTCCTTTGAATCACTGACTTTTTAGAAACTCTCTTTTCCTTCCTTCCTTCCTTCCTTCCTTCCTTCCTTCCTTCCTTCCTTCCTTCTTTCCTTCTTTCTTTCTTTCCTTCCTTCCTTCCCTTTCATTGCTTTCTTTTGGGGGACAAGGTCTTATTATATAGTCATGGCTAAATGGCTGGTACCCATTATATAGCCCAGATTCCTCTTGAGTTCATGAGATTTTTTTTTATACAGTCTCCTTTGCTAGGATTACAGGCTTGTGATAACATAGCTAGAAGAATATTTCTAAGTTCCACATATTTATAGTTTTCAAAATCTTTCCCATTAGTTATTTTCCCCTATTATCAGCTTCTAATTTCATGTCACTGTGATCATAAAAGATATCTGGTGTGGTTTCCGCCTTCTTAAATTTCCTGGTATCTGTTCTGTGGCCTGACTCCCAATCCCTCCTAAAGGACATTCCATTTGCAGTTAGGCAGAATGCCAGGCCTACATCCACAAAATCTATGGGTCTACCTGGTCTAGTGTGCATTCCCAATTCAAAACAGCCCTTTAAATTTTCCATCTGAATGAAATTTCCATTTTTGACAGTAGTATATGAAAGTAGTTATGGTGATATATTATTTATGATTTATTAAACCTTGCCTGAAGAACAGAAAAGCAAAGCAGACAGCCACTAGCTCCTAGCTCTACCTATGCTCAGACAAAGGGGCAATCCTCAAACTGCTGCCAACTTCACTGCTCTTCAGAGTCACTCAGACTATTATGCCATACTGAATCCTTCTGCATTGAAAAATACCAAGTTGGGATGGAAAGATGGATCAGCAGTTAAGAGCACCCACTACTCTTTCGGAGGACCCAAGTTCAATTTCTAGTACACACATGGTTGCTAGAAACTGTCTGTATTTGGTGCTCTTCAGGCCTCCACTGACACTTGCACTCACACAGATATACACATACACAGATATTAATAAATAATAAAATAAATCCTTAACAAAATACTGTTAGATAAATTTTGATTGAACTATTGTATATCTTTACAAAATAGCTATTGAAGTAGAGATGCTGTTTTCTGTGTGTTGGGAGGCATGTGATTCCCTTCTCTCTGTCTCCTATGTGAGCAGATTCTTTTCGTTACTGCCATGCAGTGAGTCCTTGCTCTTGACAGTTAATGTGTCTCTACTATAGATTTTGCTGTGTAGTTACCCCGAGACTAACATAAGACTTCATAGCTATAAAGGCTTTACACAATGACTAGCTTAATTATGATTGCACACCAACACTCTGCTTTTACTCCCCATCAAACATTTCATGTTTTCAATGTAAAAATGCTCATGTTGTTTTTTCTTTTGACCTTTAGCTAAAAATGTAGGTGATTTACATAGCAATATCACAGAACTAGATAGAGCACTATAAACTTGATTACACGCTTAATTACATCAATAAGTTAGAGGTTTGTGTGTTTGTAATACTAATAAGGTCCTGTTTTTTTAGCTGAAAAAAAAAATTACCCTTAGCATTTCTTTTTGAGTTTATAAGTAGCAAACACTCTCAATTTTGATCTAAAAGGGTCTTTACCTCCTCATTTCTAGGGACCAGCTATGCTAGACAAGCATACTTGATTAGCAGGGATTTTGATCTTCAGTGCTTATACCCAACTTCTATCTCTATCCTAACAACTCTTAAGAGACTTACACTTCTCACATCTCTTCTAACTAGGATAATTCTGCCCTCATCACTGCCAGCTTCACTGGAGGCCCCTCATATCTGAGATGATAACTTTTTCTCTTAATGATTTCAAGGAAGGACTTCTCTTTACAATTTGAATGTGTCTTATTTAGGTGTGGGTCAAATTTAATCTAACTGAAAAGTTCTGATCTTCCCATACTTGGACATTTCTTCTCAGTGGAGTTTGGTTTTCCTCTAAATGCTTAAGACTCTCATCTTTGGACCAAGCTATTGATTTCATCTTTCTCCACAGAGACTGTGTGTTAACATGTAAAGAGCTGTAATTGATGAATACTAAAGGGTGTTGCCACAATTGTTATTGTTATGCATTAGGATCTCAGAAAAAATTTTTGAAAGTAGGGATTATAGAAAACTGCACTCAAAGAGCAAGTATAAGAGACCCATAGAAGTCAAACAACAAAGGTCTAGGAAATTTCACATTTACTGTACCAATTAAGCCAAGCTGTTTTAGATTGGAGAAGTCATTTACATAGTGATGGTATGATCTAAGTGATATAAGGATGAGGAGCTCGATTTGGATAATCCAATGTCTCCAAATATTTTACCTCATGCTTTTTTTAAATTATAGTAATTATGTACTTTTTTCTTATTAAATGATAAATGCCAGAATTGATTTCTAGTACAGCTACTCAATCTATTCAAAACTGTTTTCAAGGAAAGCTTGTCTACTCATTTTACATTTGTTATCAAATAAAAGTGTATATGTATGTTTTTAATTTATTTCAGAAGAAATTTTTTCATGCCAGCATAACATGAGCAAATACCTGTGTTAGTGAGTCACTGAAAGCAATACTGTTATAAAAATTATCAAAATTCTTAACAAAAGAAACTCTCATATTAATCTCAAAAGATTTCTGATTGAAAAATTAGCCAACATTCATCCATATATTAAAGTGACTATGTAGCATCATTATCCCATGATATTTCTTTGTAGCTCTAAATAAGAAACTTGCCCAAAAAATTATTTGGGAGTTTTACTTAAATCATCATAGCTTTGAATATGCATGAATGAAGTACTGTCTTGTACATTAATGAAGTGTTGTCTTAGCACTCTGGACCTGGGTTGCAGAATGAACAGAGCATGTAAAAGAAGTCCCCCGTTTTTACAGTACAACTTATGAACTTGTAAAGCACATTTAATGTTAACGCTCTAATATTTTTCTTCAGAAAATCAAATATTACTTACATCACATATAGCACAGTCTGCACAGGAATGCAGTGGCTTACAAGAGGCAGGCTAGCATGAAAGATCAACTTACACAAGAGTATCACTTCTCATTTACTGACACATTTCCACAAGGGAGTGACAACTGTTTTCTTTTGAGTTTGTTTAGTCTATTTTCTATATATGACCCAAAGTAGTACTTCCTTTTGGTTTATCAAATGGTTCTAAAACCTAAGGACATGTGATCTGTATCCCTATATATATTTCAGGATAGGTTATAAACATCCTGATAGAGTAGAATGATATTTCATTCTCCTATGTATTGCTTGTCTCCTACATTAAAAGATGCCCAAGCTTTTGAAATCAGTTCCTTGCTTCTTTACAAGTCACCATTCAGAGATGCCGCATTAGGTCCATTTTAGGTGCTCATATTTAACAGTGTATTTTGCCTGCAGAAGCAGTAGAAGCTCACTGAACACGTGGGCTTTAAAAACAAGGAGTTTTGTTTGTTTTTTAAACACAATTAAAACTACGTAAAACCAGATTTGGGAAGATTTTAGAGCCTTTGTCTTCATCATTAGAGCCTTGTCTGATCTTACAAGGAGCCAGTTACACTTGCTCAGATGCTGCTGCAGACTCAGCTGAGTCTAGGCCAGTTCTCATGTCACCGTGTTAGAGCTGTTTCCTGTGTCAGTGAGAATTATTCAGATTGTCATGTTTAAATTCTGTGCCACAGTCTGTTACTGGATACAGTTAGAAAGGTTTTCAAAATATCTTCAATTTAAGCTACAATTCATACACCAGGGTGACCTTAATTGACTTTGCCAGAAGGCAGAAGGCAGCACCGGAGCTATCCTGTGGCTCCTGTCAGCTTTTGCCTTTAATACAGTGTCGATTGCACTGGCTGTTCTTCATTCCCGCCAGCGTCTCCTTTC